>NW_023458555.1:90336433-90356893 GCF_013731165.1 Rhagoletis pomonella | reverse complement strand
TACATTCTGAAGCTTTACATTAAAGTCACCAATCTCTAGTAACACGTCGCCAATCCTCTAGCTTCAATGCTATGATCACCCGCGATACAAACAAACCACGATCGCAAACACAAATGACTGATCGATCCACTGTCAATAACCCAGAATCGCGATTTAAATTATTTGCCGAAACAGACGCTAAAATATTAGAACATGTTTCTTGATTTCTTGCACACTCCTTCTTGGATTCTCTGCACTTTGCAGCGAAGTGTCCGCGACGACCACAGTTATAGCATTTTAAATTTGAATGCTTCATATTATCACCTTTCCTGTTGCTCTTTTCACAACTGCTTCTTTTGGCGTTATTACCATTTTTCCGAATCCGTCCGACAAATGCCTTCTCCTGCTCTCCTTCTTCTCCACGTTCTCCAATATCTTGCCTTCTTTCACCTTCTTCTAACAGTTTCACCTTCAAAACCTTAAGCGGTAGCAAGGTATCATGCGTTTCAATCGCCACGACAAAATTATCGTAACTCTTCGGTAAACTCGAAAGCAAAATGATTGTCAACATTTCTTCTGGGACTATTACGCCGATCTCGATCAATTGCTCCGACACCGAATAAAACTCGTTGATATGGTCCTTGATACTCGCTCCTTCAGACTTACGGAGATAAAGTAATTTTTCAAACAACGAGATTTTTGCGCTGGTCCTTGTCGCTGGTATATGTCCTTCAGTCTATTCCACGTTTCCTGAGAGGATTTAAATGCTGAGGACAATGCTCGCAAGAGCTTTTTCATCGTTTGCGCCAAACGCCGAAGAACCCGCTACCGTTGCATCATCGTCCTTCACGACTTTCCCACTAACAGTTAAAAATTTACTTTGACTCAAACACAGAATTATATTACAATGAATATACTATGTTGTGAAGCAATCAATAAAAGGACTAGTGGAAATATGTGCGGCTTTATTTGATGTTGTTAAAAGTCCGATGCCTGTGTTCACCTAAGTACGATTTTTAAGTGACCAGGAATTCAGAAAAGACAACAGCAGAAAACTAGAAACATATTATAAAAAACGGGTATCCACACAAAGCTGTTGAGAGGTTGATAGCAACAGCGAAAAACAAGCCAAAAGCAGCGCATTTCAACACTCAACCCGAGACTACAAACAACAAAAGATACACAGGCGTCACATATATACAAGGATTAACGGACAGTAAAACAATACGAAAAAGCATTCAAACCAAAAACATAACATTTGCACATAAACCACATAGAACGATCAATAGAATTTTTAGCAAAACAAAAGACGAAATAAACAAAGAACAACAACATAACGTGGTTTACGAAATCAAATGCATTGGTAAAGCTAGCGAAGCATGCAATAAAATATACATAGGCACAACGAAGCGCGCTCTCGGTATTAGAATAAGCGAACTTAAAACCGACGCAAGAAATAAGAAGACAACGACTGCATTAGCACAACATTTAACGAATAGCGGGCATACAGCAGACTTTGAAAACGCGAAAATATTAGATGTGGAGAACAGAGATAGAACGCGACTAACATTAGGAAGTTTGCGAATACAACAAAAAATACAGAATGCAATGAACTTTAAGGAAGACGTCGACAATATAAATTGCGCATACAGGACAGCAATAATGGTCAATAGGATAACAGACGAGCAGAAGTACACTTAAATATAAATAAGTTGAAATCAGTGTGTATTTTTGTCATATTTTCTTTGTTTGATGTTCAATGTAAGTTATGTTTTGCGGGAAAAATTGTTACACCAACGTATTGTACTTGTTATAATTTTTATTTACATACATATGTGCCTAATTGTTTGTTTTTTATGTTTTGTTTTCAATAAACACCAGACTCCCTGAGGAAGATGTGAAAAACATCGAAACGCGTAGGAGGAAAAAGAAACATTGTCTGCTTTTTATTAAACCGGCCGAAAAGCTCCTTAAACTACCCTATAGGAAATTGAAAGTTGGCCCTAGAAACATAATAACGATTTTTTTTTTGTTCGCCAAACAAATTTGAGCCTACGGATTTTGTACGGATTTTTCACCCACCATTGGCAGCCTTGGTCGTTGCTGAGACAGCAACGAAGCAACATAGGCGGAGCTCCGTTGCTTAGTTTCGTAGGCTACAGTGGTCGCTTACACCTATATGTACGATTAAAAATTACCTTAAAAAAATACTTTATGAGGCTGTTCGGGGTATTGAGAAAATGGTCTTGGATTTACATTTGGAATTGCATTTGCAAATTTTATTCGTGCCACCATGTCAACCGTTTGCATTTAATTGTTGTGAATTTACAAATGCACCGAAATATACAAATGCAAGATCATATGCACAAGATCCTGAACAGCCTTCATGATTTCAAATGCCTTTACTGAAAAGAAAAGCCTCTTGTGTCACTTTAAAGGAGAGCAGGAATATAATGTCAAAACTAAACTTTCAAAATTACTTTGCCATCTTGAGCGCAGCAGACTAATTTAAGAAGTTTTGATAGACGATTTTTTCAAGTTCTTAAACTTCATTTACATTATTATTTTTTTTGTTTTCTTGAGAGTTGTAGACTAGCTTTACAAAATAGTCATTCCTTGAATAAAAATCGAAAATGATAATTTTTGTACGGGGGGGGGGAGGCATTGTCATCGGAGAAGAGGGCGCAACCTTAGTTGTTTCCTTTTGGTATTTGTAATATCTATACCAACTTAATGTGCTTCTGAATCCCTTTGAGACTGACAAAAATATTGATGATTTTTATAAAAGTCTAGTGTTGCCACGACAACTGAAGCATGTAATATTTTTTCAGCTAATTTAAATTTGAAATGGTCTAAGGTTGATTAACTAATTGTTTGGTTAATACATATATGGACAATATACTTCTAAAATAAAATATAAAAATTGCATGAGCATCCTCTACATTTATACTTTGAAACGTAAAGTTTGGCTCTTTCGGCAAGAGGAAAAATTTTAAAGGTGCCCCAACCCTAACTCGGAAAAATCTTTTTGGACCGCTCTAATGTACATACATACAATAATCATTTTGTAACGAAAAAACAAAATCATTACCGTTTTCAAGGAAATTTTATTATTCTGACACACATTCCTTAACTTTAATCCATGCGATACGCTTTAAACCCCTGGACCTCAAATTGCTCTGCGCTCACCAACACAATCTCACTTTCAGTTTTGCCGACCACTGGTGTAAATTGAGTTAGCGATGCATAGCTGACAAAAAAATGAAACGTGTGTAAATGAAACGTGTGTAAATGAAACGAGCAACACCAAAAGGGAATATGAAAAATCGCGTCGACAAAAGTTTCCGCGTATAAACACAGAATAACAAGCAGAATAGGCCTTTAAAGCTCTGAACACATCGAAAACGACATCACCACCTACACGACCTTAAGGTTGTCGACGGCAACGTGATTTTTTTGAACGCGGCACCTACACATGAATTTGTTTGAGTTTGACATAAAAGAAGAGAAAGAATCTTATCTGTCGCTAGAAAAATAGAAATAGATCCAATCTGGCCACAGCTACATTTTGGACTAGTCGCAGTGTTGCCGTGTCATCGCCAAAATAATTATTTACATAAGAGTACGTGTTAAAATAATTTGACAGCTGTGGTCCGTAGCCCGTCGTTTCCAAAGTATTTCAAGCTTAATGCCGTAAACAGAATTGCAGCGGATAGCGGGTAACGGGCCGACGGGTGGCGAACAGCTGATCCATTCCAGTCGGGAAAATACGGACGGGTAAACACAATTGCGACGGGAACGGTAAACACTATTGCGACGGAACGGTTTTTAGTTGACATTTTGTGGTTTACAATAATATTAATTTTGTAGTAAAATCTTTTCGTTTTCGTTTGCTTTAATTGTGAGTGCGTGGAAAAATGACCAATATTGAAAGATTGTTGCGGATAATAAAAATTATGTGCATAATGAGCACAATGTACGAGATGTACATGGAGGCGAGCAAGCGGTTGAAAAGGAGGTGGTGGGTGCGTCCTGCGAACCTCACCAGGAATGAGTTTGGGTTCCATGGAACATGTTTTCAACAACTTAAGCTGGAGGACGAGGAGCACTTTTTCAAAGCCACCAGGATGAGTGTTCCCAAGTTTCAAACTCTTTTGACATTGATAAAAGAAAGACTACGGCGTTTTTAAAGAAGAGCGCCAATAAATGAAGAAACTCGCTTGGCACTGACACTGATGTAAGTAATATTAGTCACGAATGCAACGAAATGGTTCAATAAAAATGTGTCCATTTTAGCTACTTATCGCAAGGATGCAGCCCACAATATCTCGCCTGGTCGCACAAAATGGGGGTATCGACAGTAAGGGAGATAGTTTACGATACTTGCAATGCCTTATGGACAGAACTGCATGACGTCTACGTCGCTCAGCCCAATGAGCATGAATGGAAACAAATATCAGACAGGTTTGTAGTGACCATCTAGGTTTCCATGTTGAAGTTGAATCTTTTGTTTTGTATTCGTAAAGGTTTTACTTTAAAACGGGAATGCCGAATTGTGTTGGAGCGGTCGAAGGCAAACATATAAAAATAGTTTGCCCGGCATGCAGCGGATCGTTGTTTTACAATTATAAAAAAAACGTATAGTATCGTGCTAATGGCAGCGATGGGAAGCGAGAGTGATGGTGGAATTTTTTCACGTAGTTCATTTGGCAAAATGATTTTAAGAGGACACTTAAATATTCCGCCAGATAATGCAATTCCTGGTAATTATAATTTTCCGTAAACATATACATATGTACATATATTTTTATATTGTTGTTAATTACATTTTTCAATATTTTAGGAACAGAGACAACATTCCAATATTATTTTGTGGGAGATAATGCATTCCCACTGAAACACAACTTGATGCGTCCATATCCTGGCCGGAACTTATCAGCTATAAAGGACAACTTCAACAAAAAATTATCTCGTGCTCGTGTGCATATTGAAAATTCATTTGGAATTTTGGCTAGCAGGTGGAGAATTCTACACACGAATATTTACGCAGCACCAAACAATGTGGATAAAATTGTGTTAGCGACAATTGTGCTGCATAACTATCTAATGCTCGATAAGAAGAGTGGATATTTCAATGAAGAACTCGTGGACCACCTCGAAAATGGTGTTGAGGTGCCAGGAACTTGGAGGGAATCCCATGCTGGGCTGCCTTCTTGCAGAATCGCCCAAGCGAATCGGTCGTGTGCAGATGCATTTAGGAGTAAAGACACACTGGCCGATATACTATTTAATAATTGAGGTAAGATTAACTATTCCCCTTTATTAAAGTTGCGATAATACTCAATCTATTTCATTTATACAGGACGCCGCATCCGATTTGTTGCTAAGCGTGTCTTCAGTGTTGTAACTTTTACCACTGTACTTATTAAAATTCAATTTCATTTGTTTCTATTTGATTTAAAATTTAATTTAATTTCAAATTCTATTTATAACATACTCATACACTTCTTGTCAAATAAATATGTAAGTACAGCCCGGGACAAAACGATAGCACCTCAACATTTCGATAAGTTTTCTCTATTTGTGGTTTGTTTAATGTTCATTACTAGACTGCGGATGTTTATGCAGAAAACGGAGCCTAAAAATATTTACCCCATAACTATAAACAAAATGTATGCACATATATATATTTTGCTTATAGTTAAGTGGTTAGGCTTCGATTTCTGGATAAACACCCGCACTAGGCATTAATTTTCTATAAAAAGTACAGCTGTTTATTTAACAAATACCATATAAATCGAAATTTTAAACTTTGCAAAAAAATTATAAAAATTTCACAAACTATTAGAATTTCTAGAAAAATTTTTGGTATGCAATTCCATAACTTATTAAATAATATATAATATAATAAAATGAAAGTTTTAAGTGTTTAAAAAATCGAGTAGATTTTTAGATAATTTTTATTTTGACCGTATCACATGGAATACAGCCAAAAAAAAAAAAGATCTCAAAATCAACGAGATCAAAATCAATTATACTAAAATTTAATAAGCTATGAAATTGCATACCAAAAATTTTTCTAGAAATTCTAATAGTTTTTTTACAAAGTTTAAAATTTCGATTTATATGGTATTTGTTAAATAAACAGCTGTACCTTTTATAGAAAATTAATGAGCATTAAACAAACAAAAAATAGCGAAAACTGATCAAAATGTTGCTGCGCTATCGCGTTGTCACGGCCAGTACATCAAATTTTACTAATTTTTATAAATAAGGCAATAACTATGTATATTTGATATGTTATAAATAAACTAATAACTATAAAAATACAAGTAAACTAAAAACAAAATAAATAAACTGAATAAAAATTAACTGAAAATTATATTTAATATTTTTGTATTAAATATTGTTGGACAAATAAATAGGAACTTCAAAATTGGCGAAATGTTATAAGTAAACTAAACTACATACATTTCATATGTTGGTATTAAATACACTGTTGCACTAATATATAGGAACTTCAAAATTGTCAAAATGTTACAAATGAATTAATTATAATATTTGGTATTAAATTCACTGCTGCACTTATAAATAAGTCGTGGAAATTCTTAGGTTTTTGTCTAAAAATCGTTTATATAAAACACATTTTTTGCAAAATTTTAAAATGTATTACTTAGTATATTTTAAATAAATCTAGCTTATTGTATTACTTTTCAATTTTGTTGAAAATATGTTTTATACAAACAATTTTTAGACAAAAAACTAAGAATTTTCACGACTTATTTATAAGTACAGCAGTCAATTTAATACCAAATATTATTACTAGTTCATTTGTAACATTTCGCCAATTCCTCATGCAGTACCAACATAATTTTTGCTTCTATTCTATTAACATCGGCTTGGGATAAGTTTGCATCTATTATTTTTTGAGCAAAGGATTCAAAAAGCGAGAACGTTGAATTTTTTTGTGGCACTTTGGCAAGGTCAGATACTGAGGCAACGCATTCTTCCAAGAAACTTGTTGACAAATCTTCTACTTCTGGTATTTCAACGCTTCCGACAGTCCTTAGTAAACAAAAAGTGAAGTAAGTAATTTTGATAAAGGAATTACGCTCATAAGCGTATCGAATGATCTATTATCATACAGGATCAAGTAAAGAATAGGTCCCGTTGAGCTAGAAAAAGAGAACAAGTGGGTGTGGCTCGCCCTTTATTTTCAAGAGCTTATATTTCGAAATGTTTTGAAATGATTTTAATTTTACGGTTTCAAAGGAAATTAAAATACCTTTTATCTATATGGATATTTATACATATATATATTACATATGTACATATGTAAAGTAATGCTATTTTTTATAAAGATTTATGTTTTATACACGGTTAAAAATTTCGGTTTTAATTTTAAACTTTTTGGACTACATATATGACCAAACTAAATTCAGTTTCAAATACAAACTTTCCAAGTTTAAAAAAAGAGAGCACATATGTTGGGTTTAGAGTTTAAACAATTCGGTTTAAATGTTAAACCCAAACATTTTCATAATTAAGAATAAAAAAAAACAATCTTAAATTTCATGCTCCGTCTGGTTAGGATTGAACCCGGACAGCCTTGGTAGCAACCAATTGTATCAAGCATCTTTGCACACTCAGCTACAGCCACGCATGTAAATGTGCTTTCATATGTTGAGTTTGAATCAACACCACAATTCGCTGTGCAAACATATTCTATTTCGGTTTAGATTTTAAACCAATGTTTCTATATTTGAAACCTAGAAACTAGAATTAAAACATTTTGGTTTGATTTTTAAACCACGAACTTTTTGGGCTAAAATGTAAACCAGAATATATTAAAAATTGCGTAAAACGATTGACTGGTTTAAAATGTAGACTATAAAAGTTTAAAAAAGGCCCCAGCGCGGTTTAAAAATTAAACCCAAATTTTTGACCGTGTATGCTATATGCTTAAATGCGTTTTTTTATTATATCTGGGTCATACATACCTAACTATATAAAATTATATATCAAAGGTGGTGGTGGTCATATTATTGCCTTTTTATAATCAGGCAATATTGAACAATAACTTTTCACTGCAAATAGCTAAGGTATAAACGTAGTAATAGTTAATCTTTATAAAAAATGGCATTACTTTGGTATTTTGTTTTTCTCGAAATATGTACATATGTAATATATGTATATATATGTATAAATATCCATATAGATAAAAGGTATTTTAATTTCCTTTGAAACCGTAAAATTAAAATCATTTCAAAACATTTCGAAATATAAGCTCTTAAAAATTTAGAAAATTTCACTTTTACCCCTCTCTTACACATCACCTATTGATTTGTACAACAATTGTTTTTACACTTAGAATCAGTGGGGGAAAGGGCGAACCACACCCACCTTTTATTTTTTTATAGCACAACGACACCTATTCTTACTTATGCAAACTTACGGTCTCGAATCTTTGCAATCATCCAAAAAGGATAATGTCTCTTGGAGCTTCCATTTTTTACTGGGTACTGGTGCGCCACTGCCGGAGGCTAGCTCGTTACCACGCTTTATTTTTTTATATGTGTCCCGAAGAGTCTTCCATCGCCGTCTACAACTGTCCGCTAAGTATGTTATTCCATAGAAAATAAATATACTCAAATAAGTAAATATAAGTGATCTAAATTATTATGTGCATTCCAACGGCAGTAAGATTGGCAGGATTTACATATGGTTTATTAAAGACGAAAACAGCTTTTCCTGTAAAACCTCCTAACCTTACTACCGCTGGAACGCACTTTTGTGGGAACGCACTTCGAAACATTTTAAAGCTAAAACTGCCGACGTGGAATGCTGGCGTTGATGTAGAGGACTGGGGGCAGCAGTGCCAGCAGCACCGTCAACAACAACAACTGCACCAATAACGACAGCAACACCAGCTCCACCAACAATCCAGCGGGCACCACAGCAGCTCTACGGCACGGCGGCTGTCACGAGATTCAGCTTGTATTTCCCGGTGGCCACATGACCTGTCTCGAGCATGAAACTACCTCCCACATTGCGCACTTCATAATACTTACAGCTTGCATTTACCACTTTCCCAATCTCCTCCCAAATTTGGTCCTTCTTCTGCACGTTTCGGTAGTCTTTCCGAGATAAGTTGTAGATACATCTATATTTTCGCACTTCCTCTATCAGCAACTCGTTGAAGCTCATTGTTCCAACTGAATAAAACTGAACTTCTTTTTAAATTAAATCTATTGCTGAAATTTAATAAATATTGCTTGCTTGTTGTTTGAATGCTTTTGTTTGTAAACAACCAAATTGACATGAAATGGGCAGAAAAGCAACCCTGAGTCTTCGACCCGAAGGAGAAAAATAGAAATGAATCTAAATAATTTCCCGCCGTAAAAATAACCGACGGCAAGAAATCCGTCCCCGCCGCAATTCTGTGCAATTTCATGCCATTCAATGTGTTAAAATTTTGACAGCGGGTACCCGTCGGCCCGTTACCCGCTATCTGCTGCAATTCTGTTTACGGCATAAGTGTGTAGTTATGTCTGCTCATAGAATTCAAGTGAAGTATCGAAGTCAAATTGAAGTGATTTTGTGTTTGTTTTCTTCGCTTTTATTGTCGCTTTGTCGGCGGCTCCACTATGCAGCCATTCGTACATACATATGTATGTACGTATGTTAAGCTAGCCAATACGCGTTTGTGTATTTATGTGCCGACGTAGTTTACGTGCGTAAATATGACAGCGCATACATTTCATCGCTTTGCCGGCCGTTCATACATGTGTATGCTTTTACGTACGTTCAGCTACAATGGTCAAGGAGTACCCTAAATTGACCAAAATGCATATTAAGAATGTGGTCCAATCAACACTGAAATGTCCTTGCGCAGGGCCATATACTCCAGCTCTGCATTACATCAGAGTTGCATAAAACTTCATAAAGGGATTACACGATGGAGTACCTACCTCACGGCAACACAGCCTAAACCTCGAGCAATGATCAGGTTAGGAATGTTCGATATTTAAGAAAGTATCGATATCATGAATCGATTTAATTCATTACATGTAAAATCTATATGGCGATATATCGGGCTGAACAATATCGATATCGGAAAAATCTATGTTGGAAATCCTACTCCCAATTGAATAGAATATTAGACCTGCTTACCAACTCACCTAATTGTGTTATTTCAATCTTGAGTATTTACTGAGGATTAAAACGAAATGCCGGTCGACTGTATTGTTAAAGAAGATAGAACAAGACAATAAGTCTAACGGTGGCAAGAAGTTAAGAGCCGTATACACCATGCCAGCGGTTTGTCAAACTTTAGAGCTAAATAAATAAAGCTGCTGGTTAAACCTACTTTATCATTTTCCCATAAACTTTTTTGTAGACAAAAAATAAATTTAAACTTAAATATCGGAAATGCGGATAAAGTATCGATGTCTTCGATATGTCGACCCGGGAATATCGTTTTGAAAAATCGATTATCGCACCATAAAATATTGATATTCAGAATAATCGATACGATATCGAACATTCCTAGATCGGGTAACAATAAGCTGGTGTAGACCCGAGTTGGGCCGCTACTGAATTACAGAGGAGCATTTTGTAAGTATGTAGTCCAATATGGCACAAATGGACCACATGGTCCAAAGATTTTCGCAGGGTGGCCAATAAGCTGATAAAATTTTGCGTGTTGTGTGCTCGTTTATGGCTGGAAATCCCTGATTCTTCCAAAAGTGAGGAAAAAATCAGAACAAAAACACAACATTCTCCACTGGCGGTACCAATAGATCGCAGGACACCCTCTATGGCAGAGGTGGGCACTTTCTTTATTGGCCCGCGAAGCAGTCAAAGTGCGAGCGAGGACTAGAGAAAGGGAAAAACAGTTTACGGGAGGAAGGGTATGAAACGTTACGAAAAAACTATTTATGTCTCCCCAAGCATCATGTTCATCGCAGAACGGCTGCGGTAATACTCACAATTTAGAGAAATACAGATTGCGCCCATCGCGGTAGCGGGCTAATCCGCTCTTTGTGAATTTGACAGAATCAGCTGTGTGCGTGACGTCATCTTGGTGCAATTGTTTATTGAGGAAAACCAAATAACGATTTAACTGGGTACGGTTTAGTTATTTGCCCAATGATTTCGGACTTTTGTGTCCGAATGGGTGACCCGATTTTCACTCATTTGTAGTCAAGGGTGTACACTTTATTGTAAAATCTAATTTTGTAATTTTCGGTCACTAATTTATTAATAAATTCGGTCTGAAAAATGCACTTTTTTGTGAATTTCGGAGTGATTTCTACATAAATATACTGTGACCGCTGTGGTGTAGTGGTAAGCAGTGCGCGCTTCCACTCAAAAAGTGGTTCCCCAATAGAGGGTAACCGCTTACCTTTTCGTTTACATAATGCATTATTTTCACATGTGCATGTCATTGGAGGTAACCGAATAAATGTAAAATTTCTTGCCATTGCATAAAATAAGTCCTTTCCAAAAAATGAAAAGTTTTTGCTGGGAATGTTCGTTCGTACATATGCATACATACATGTACATTATTTAGGGAGTGCTCACAGCGCTCAAAGTTTTCCATGTATTTTATATGGGGAAAAAACAAATTTTCGTAAAAATGGTATAAAACTCTTGAAAATCAATATTTTACCATCGTAAAACCGTGGTTCTCTTCAGGAGACTTCAAATATTAATATCCAGTTGTTTATTTAACCATATTATGATTAAAGATTTTTTATTGGTCCCCCCATTGCATTTTCTAGGACCTATAAAACATAGTTACCATGAAAAAATTGTTAAAGGAACAATTGGGTTTTATTACCGGGAACCTCCTGAAGATAAGCAAACTTTTTCGATCGAAAAATATTGATTTTCAAGAATTCTACACTATTTCTACGAAAAGTTGTTTTTCCATTTAAAATACATTGAAAACTTTGAGCGCTTTGAGCACACCCTAATTTGTTCTTTTTTTAAAATAAAAAAATAGTGTATATTTTTTTTTGGTATAGAACAATCCTAGGGGCTGGCGGCTTTAAATATGCGACCTTATTTTCTTTACATACATTTTTGGACCACTTTAATGTACATATATACATATGTATACACGCAACATATTTTTGAATCGATTCGAACAATTTGATACAATCAAGCACTTGTATTTCACACGAATCATGCATGGATGTACGTACATATACACGCAACACACTTTAGTATCGATACGAAAAACAGTTTCGTTATCGCACAATATGTTGTGTTGTATTGATTCAAGTTGATGGTGCATATACGGAACATGCGAGTAACGAGATTATTATGTGAGTAATAAATACTATGTCTCCATTGTGAGATTTAATGAAGACTAGAGTGCCAGTTACTGTCGAAATTCGACAGTTTTTCTAGTTTTAGAAGTCTTGGAGAGGTTTTCTAACTTAACACGTAGCCATACTTATACGGTACAAATTAACTAACCGGAAAATCTTCTGCTAAAACGTAAAAATTTTTTTTTTAGCTGAGGTCTTTAGAGGACTTCGGCAGGACTTGGCATTGACCCGATACATTCAAGTTTATCGATAAATTTTGATTTGATACATATCGATAGTTCGATGAATTTCCAGAAGACTAAAATTCGATAACTCAACAAAATTCGTTAACTCGACCAGTTTCGATAACTGTGAAAGTCGATGGCTCGATAAATTTCGATAACTCAAAAATGTAAAAACTTTGGACACCTTTATAAATATTTACTTTTGAAATCTCCACATTTTTAGAAAACTACCTTAACATTTTGATAACTCGTTAAACTCTGTTAAGACGATTAAATTCGATAAGAAGTGATAAATCGATAAGCTTATATAACCTTGAAATTTCGATAAATGGATATATTTTGAAAATTCCATAAACTTTGCTTTGTTGAACCAACCAATTTCAGTAGATCAATAATTATCGATAAATCTGAAGTTGAAAGAAGTCCATGCATTACGACACCTCGATATATTTAGTTAAGTCTATAAATAATGATAATTCAATAAATATCAATAACATGATACATTTCGTTAGCTTGACAAATTTCGTTAATCCCACACGTTTTTATAGCTCGATAACTATCCGTAAATTTGGACAGTTGGACAGTGGTAAGTTTCTGTGTCTATAAATTTCGACAACTCAGTAAACATTGATCAGTTTGAATAATTCGATACGTTGCGATAACTTAATAAGCATGGATAAATTTCGATAATTATGAACTTCGATGATTCGATAAATTTCCGTAACCTTTATGGCTGATTTTATTTCGATTCCTATCTTTTAACCTAATTCTTATATATTTCTCATTGTTTCAATTTTCGCCTTTATCTCAATTTTCGTCTTTATCTTCACTTTTGCCTTTTTTTGTCTTCATCGTTCTCACTTGTTTCTTCATCTTCATATTTATCTTTATTTCAAAGTTTAATTTCAAATACGAAGTAAAACAAAATGCGAAACAGCTTAAGTTGAACAGGTTGCAAAAACAACCATACACAAATATGGAAATTTTTAAACGACGATTTTCAACCAATTTCGAAACTATAAAAACTCTCCTCATCTACAGAAAATGACCTTTCCAACGGCGTTTTTGGTTTTGAAATCGGTAACTTTACCTTGGTCTTTGTCACATTCCATGTTCCGATTACTGTATCGATAACCCTATTGATAACTGTGTCGATAAAAATACCGATAACAATATCCATAAACATATAGAAAAATTAAACGGTTGTAAAATCGATTAATTTCTCGATAAATATAACAATCATCAGTATCGATTATTGTACATATCGTTAACAATATAAATGACTAAATCGATAACAAAATCAATTATTTAATCGATTATTATACCGATAACAATATCCATTATTGTATCGATAACAATATCGATTATTATATTGATTATTATATCGATTACAATAGCGGTTATTTAATCAATAACAGTATCGATAACAATATCGATTGTTTTATCGATAGAAATATCGATCATTATATCGATAAAAATATCGAGTTTTATATCGATAACAATATCGATCTTAATCCTCATCCTTTTCTTCATATTTATCTTTATTTTTGCATATTCCTCTTCACCTTTACCTTAAAGTGTTTAAATTTACTTTAATCTTCGTTTTTGCCTGTACCTCTAGGCATCTTTGTTTTTGTTTTTATTCTCAAACCGCTAAACCGCTGAGAACTATTTCCATGTGCATTATTCCCCTTGAATTTGACAATTTACTCACAACCAACCAACTGCCGCTAAAGAAGTTTCACTTCATAAATTCAAGAAATGTTCTTACCCTTTAAGTTACCCTAATTCTTATGTATCTGTCATTGTCTCCATTTTCGTCTTTATCTTAACTTTTGCCTTCTTTTTTTTTGACTTCATCGTTATCATTTATTTCTTCATCATCATATTTATCATTATTTCAAAGCTTAATTTCAAATGTGTAGTGAAACAACAGGCGAAACATGTCAAATTGAACATGTTGCAGCAACATCTATACACAATTCGAAAATGTTTAAACGACGGTTTCGGCCGTAATTTTCCACCAATTGTGAAACCAAAAATTTGCTCATCTACGGAAAAATGCCTTTCCAACGGTGTTCTTGGTTTTGAAATCGGTTCGGTAGAATCGCCAAACGAACGGAGACAAAATTTATGTTAGCGTATTAATATATAGATTTAGCCCTCTGACGAGATTTGGCGTTAAATCTTTTGTGATTTACCATATAAAATTAAATCTCGAAAGGCGGTAGATTTAAGTTAAATCTTCGTCAAATCTTCAATAATATTGGTCAATAAGTACAATTTGTTGGATGTGGCAACCACAAATTCACATGCCATAAGTCAAATGACATTTGTGTTTTCAATATACAGTTGAGGACATTGAAATCTAGCCTATCATAAAAACATGAATTTTCGTATTTTTAGGAATTTTTATAATTTTGTTAGTTTGGGAGGAAAATTAGTAATACATATGTACTTAACTTTGGTTGTAATAAATTAAGAAAATATTTTTTTAAAAACTAAAAATTTAGAAGAAATCTTTTATAGTAATATAATGCAGAGTCTTCTCCGCTTTCTATAAGTCATTTGCGCGCTCCGACAAAAAATTTATAAATTTCGGTAATGGTTCTGCTTCGATAACATTGCACCGAACATCCTCTAGAACTCAATTCGTCTTCATGATATGCCAAAGGCCCACGATTGGATTTTCGGTTCCCTCCTATGAATAAGAGAGTTCTAGAAAAATTTTTCTTTCCGCAAATGTTTTTTACCGTTTCGATAATTTTTCTTAAATTCGGGAAAATGATTGGGAATATGGTACCATTCTTTACATTTTCCAAACTATATATTATACATACATATTTACCACGAATAAGAAGCCAATAATATTAAGAATTCACATAATGAAATTCCGCTTGGCACCTTCCTTTTATCTGTCTGCATATCAATGTCCGCAACTGTATTTATAAAATCATACATAAGCAAACGTCAAATATTTAAAAATGTGAACGTCAAACATATCTCGTTGTGGTAATGGAGACGATTGTGATTTAGCAACTGGATTTATTAAATCTTAATGAATAAATCTCTCAATGGAGACATAGTATAACGAAACGAATCTTGCAGCGTAAGGAAATGTTCGGTCGTACATATGCATACATGTACATATATCGTCGTTTAAAGTACAAAATGGCTGCCAAAAATTGGATTTGCTCACACAAGCTCTTGGCTCAATCCTTATCCATTTGCCCTGAAATATACTAGCCATAAATGCAATTGCTTTATAAATAAAATTATAGTTTAAAAAACTAAAACCTCGCTATTATAATTTCCATTCGTACTGTCATCAGGTATGTAACTTGAGAATAGAAATCGCTGCATCTTTTACGCTCATCAATATTACATAGTTACATCACGAGCTAATAAAAGGGAGGTAAAAAGAGAGCCATTTTGAAATATGAGTGTTTTTACGCTCTAGAAAATAGTTTCTACAACTTCACATACGCGGTTATGCATTTTGCTGATACGCGGTTTTGCATTTTGTTGATACGCGGTTTTGCACTTTAAACGACGATATACATATGTATACACGCAACATATTTTTGTACCGATTAGAACAATTTGATACAATCAAGCACTTGTACCCAGCGATGGAAAAGTCGGCACAATAGTGCCATTTTTGGCCTTTTCATTCTCAGAGACACTTGTGGCACAATTCATCCTGTTTTAGCACAATCATAAAATATAGAAGTTTATATAAAATGCCAATATATAACAAAAAATTACATACCACATTATAGATTAAAAAATTACAATAAGTGAAAATTAAAAACACTTACAAATTAAAATAAGGGCTGTGAGAAATATTTGCACACCGCTGAATTCTGTTGTGAATATGGAGTACGAAAAGTTAGTTTTCCCTACAACAAGCTTTTAATTCAGAATTTTTGGAAAGATTCTAAGTTCGCAGTTTTATAGTTCATTAAATGAAAGTGCAAGTTTCTGCAATATCCCGATGATTTTTGATATTTTTTTTTACGGATTAATACATTTTGATCCATTTAAAAAATTTTTTCGAACACACTTTATATGAAAAAAATGCATAACATCGAAAACTTGGAATCTCCCTAAAAATTCTGAATTCAAAGTATTTTGTCGCGAAAACCTGCTGAGTTTTTATAATTTTTGTACAAGCTTGAAATGCCGATTCGTGTGCATATATTGTGTTTATTAATTTATGAATCAGTCTTTTATATAAAATCAACTAAAAAATAATCAATGAAAAGAATAGGCGAAACTGGCCAAAATATCTCACTGTCATTATTTCGCATGTAGGTACATACATATGTGTGTAAGAATGCCAGAATAGCTGTACTTCGGTGTATTTCCCCTCCGTAGTTGGAATTCAGTGTAATTTTACTATGAATTTATGTATATGTGACCTGGTCTACGGAAAGGGGGCTTAGGTGTCAAAAAATCAATTTTCACTTTTTGGTTGATTCGGATGGAAGATGAGATGCTTTTTCACGTGGTGAAAAGCAGAAAATCCTAACTTGCTTAGAAGTGTACTAAAAATGTAGAGAAAGAAAAGTAAAAATACGACAAAATATAATTTATTGGTAATGAACAAAATACATTGAATTATAAGCTATAAAGACATGATTATACACTAGAAAAACGTATTATGGGCCAAAAATAATAATACTGAGTAGTTTATGTATTTTTCTTTGTTGTCGTTTTCCTTGAGATCTTTTTCGGTGTTGATCCTGAGGAAGATGGACCTGGTTCCTCGTCTGGTTTGAGAACATCTTCACTAGTTTTGCCTTCCGTTTCTTCGATGGCAAATCTTTCGGCAATGGAGCCACAATATCTACTTTAGATATATCCGAAACCGAATCCGAAATCAACAGAAACAGTAAACGTCACTTCTTCAGTGTTACTTTTTTAAATGTTCCACACTAGCAACTTACACGATGAACTATAATAATATTCCGACCAACAACAACACTTACTGGACCAACAACAACACTTACTGGACCAACAACAACACTTACTGGACGTCCGGCGCGGAGAACAATTAACGAGATAATGAGAAACTGACGAAACGAGTTGCTTACTTTTAACAGCTTTTTCACAGAAAACTAGTTTTCGCACGTAAGCTCCCTTTTCGTAGACCAGGTCACATATGTCTAACTCGCGAGTCAACTGTGTACGTGTTGACTCGCCTTTCGAATACACACAGTTGCGTCATTCAGAGTCATACCAGAGTCATGTCCGTGTAACTAACATATTTATTTTTACTTAACACATCCAAATCGACTCGCGAATCAGACGCACCGTGTAGCCGCCTATAAAGAATCCCTCATAAGAGTGATCTACTGTAATAATATTGTTAAATAATAATTTTTATATTAAGAAATTATTATAAAATAAATTTAATTTTGTGGCACTTTTATATTCTTTTCGCACAATTTTTTAATACCATTACACATTTTGAAATTTTGAAATTTGTACCTCACACGAATCATACATGCATGTACGTCAATACTGGGCACACCAACACAGTCTCACTTTGACGTGGTATTAGTGCGTCGCGCTCAGTTATGGTTGCCACATTTTTTATAAATGTACTAAAAGTGGTATTTTTTGTGCATGGGTCTTTTGGTCCATTTTGCCTATACGTATAGTGGAATAATTAATCTTGGAAGTCTTAGTAGCTAATGCTATTAGTTTATAGAAACTTTGCATACGAAAAATCTAGTACATGTAAAATTGAAAAAAATTTAAATTGGTAAAATTCATTTGTTTAATAACTGGGCCCGTTTTGTTAGAATCAAATCTTTGAAATGCCAGCCGGCAACATGGTTACGGTGCTTAGATTTTATTATTTTCATATAAATAGGAATTTATTGCTAAAAATAGAATATAACTTATAAATATTATTCATTAAGTATATCTGGCTATAAACCAGCATTTATATTTCTCTATCGATTTCTTTAACAACAATTTTTCTAAAATAAAGTATGCAATTTGTACTCTTTTTTAAAAAAAATCATGGAACTTATTATAAAATTAGTGAACTTTGGTCAGCAAATAGCCCATTTTATATTTTTTTAAATTCACACGGCATGAAAAATACAGTTTACTTATATTAAAAATACGTAGGAATGACAGCATAATAGACATTGTGGGTGTTGAAGGTTTTTTGAACTATAAACTGTAGTTCTTATATAGAGTCGCACTATTTTGTGTTTGAATCGTAGCAAACTCCAATCGAAGAAAAATACACCACTTTTTGCTTTGGGCATTTTTTGTCAATTTCCTACACAAAATGTGGCAAGCGTGTGCTAAAATTACGAAGAAAAACAATCAACAACCGAGCTACCTTGGTGAAATTTGTAAGCAGATGAATCGAAATTCGCTGCTTTGCTTCTGTATACGTATACGAACTGCGGCGCTGGCGTTGCTCGCGAGCAAAAATTGCCCAGCTCTGATGTACGTACAACATACACACGCAACACACCCTGTGGGGAAAATCTCTAGTTCTAGGCCCAGTACTGGTTCGCGATAAATCTCTTTTGCATGCAAGCAACTGGCGAATTTAACATGGCGATGTCCTAGGAAGTGTCACTTGCCCCCCGCTGCATCCCTTTTTCGATAGTTCCGAACTAGACCTAAATTAAATAGTTCCGAACCAGTTCGAAAATCGACAGACGAAAGAAAAAAGTATCACGATTTTTCAATCTTTTTGGTTCTTCCGTGTGTGCGATTTTAAGTTATTTTGGAAGAAATGTGTTTTCAATTTGAAATTAAATTTGTTTGAATGAAGAAATGTACGTTTACATACCTTTAGCTGTAGCTGAGTTTGCAGAGGTCATCGTTGTTATTTCTTATATTCCAGACGGTCCCAAGATGTTGAAATGTTAACACAAATTTTAGTTTTGTATTACCAAGCTATGAAAAAGCATCAGCGAAGCACAGAATAGAAGCGTATTTGAACGAAAAAGTCACCGAACTCATATCTATGTAAAGTAAACAAGCCCCCCGCGCTGCATCCCTTATTCGATAGTTCCGAAATAGTTCTAAATTCGACAAATAGGATCTAGTTCGTTCTGCATCCCTTTTTCTATAGTTCCGAACCATTTCTAAATTCATCACTTTAGATATAGATTTCTAGTGAAAAAAACTGAAAAAATTAGTTTTTTAAAAGTACCACTTTTCGCCGATTTTGGACTGGAGGGGATCTAGTTCCTATCGGATTAGTTCCTTTTTGGCGATAAAGACCTAGTACAGCACTAGAACTTTGATTCACCAGTCCGCGGTTTCCCTGCAGGGTATCGATACGAAAAACAGTTTTGTTCCCGCACAATATGTTGTGTTGTATTGATTTCCGTTGATGGTACATATACGGAACAAGCGAGTAACGAGATTATTATGTGAGTAACGATTCGGTACTTCGAGTCAGGGGTTGTATTCATTACTCAGTAACGAATACTAACGATTTGCTACAGCTCTATTACAGATAATGAATAAACTCAATTTATTGGTATATGGAAGAAATACGCAACATCTTTGGCGAAAAAAATTCTAAAAGTCAGCGGTAACTTTTAGCCACTTGAAACTTGCACATCAGACTAAAACTGATTGGGCTATAAAACTGTGTACTCAAAAAAATTCTAACATTTCTGAGAAAAAAGTTTGAAATTTAGGTGAAAATTTGTTGCACTTTTATGTAGTTTTCTACAAATTGTTAAACTTGGGGTTTGTCTGAGAATGAACTAGGTTTTAACTGAAAGAAATCAGCAGTTCGATCAAAATTTCAACACGTTTTTTATAAAAATTCAAAGTATGAAGTTTTATAGCCCTTTAAATTTTAGTATCTATACATATAATAAAATTGTAACAGGTCGATGTCTGTACATTATAGATATTAA
>NW_023458555.1:90332090-90336423 GCF_013731165.1 Rhagoletis pomonella | reverse complement strand
TAACAGGTCGATGTCTGTACATTATAGATATTAAAGAAAAATTAATGTGGGAGGTCTTTACTAGAGCACCAGAAGCCAAATCAACCACTTTTAGAATTTTTGTCTGTCTGTCTGTCTGTCTGTCTGTCTGTCTGTCTGTCTGTCTGTCTGTATATTTGTTCGCGCATCACTCGAAAACGAGTGCATGGATTTGAATGCAGTTTTCACCGATGTATTGCTAGAGGTCTAACTTAAAATATAGGACGAACAAAATTTGAGAGTTGCCACCTGTTTGAAAATTGGAGTTTAAGTAAATTGATAAGATAAAATTAATATTGCTATATGGGCGTCAAAAGAAACAAGCTGAAGAAGGCTTACAGCCAAAAATATTTTTTTAGAGTTGCCACCTGTTTGAAAATTTACATTTAATTCAATTTATAAGATAAATTTAATATTGCAATATGGGTATCAAACTGAAAGGGTTTAGGAAATTATATTGCCGAAAACATTTTTAGGGAGGGCTGCCACCGGTTTGAAATATTTTATTGTATTAAATTGATAAAATAAATTAAATCTATATCTACATCTATACATATAATAAAATTGTAACAGGTCGATGTCTGTACCTTATAGATATTAAAGAAAAATTAATATGGTGGGTTTTTATTAAAGCTACAGAAGCCAAATAAACAATTTTTAGAATTTTTGAATCTCTGTCTGTCTGTATATTTGTACACGCATCAGTCGAAAACATGGAATTGAATGCGGTTTTCACCGATGTATCGCTAGAGATCTAGCTTCCAATATAGAAGAAAAAATTAGAGAGTTGCCACCTGTGTTTAAAATTTCAGTTTAGGTCAATTGATACGGTAAAGTGAATACTGCAATGGGGCTGTCAAAAGAAAGAAATTTACAAAGGCTTACAGCTGAAAATATTTTTGTGGAAGGTTTGCACCTATTTGAAAACTTTAATTTAATTTAATTGATAGCATAAATTATATTGCAATATTGGCATCAAATTAAGAGGCTAGGAAATTTTAATGCTAAAATATTTTTAGGGGATTTGCAAACTGATTGAAAAATTGTATTCATTAAAGTTTGTAAAATAAATGAAATATTGCAATACGAATATTAAACTAAAGAGGATTAGGAAGCTTACTTTTGAAAATATTCTTGAAGCGGGTTTGAAAACTTTAATTCAGTTAAATTTGTAATATAAACTAAGTGTTGCCATATGGGAATCAAACGAGAGTATTTGAGAATAATAAAATTGCAACAGGCCGATATTTGTACATAATAGATGTTAAAGAAAAATTTATAGGGGGTTTATTAGATCAACAGAAGCCAAATATAAAATTTTGGTATGTTTGTCTGTATGTTTGTAAGCGTACCACGCAAAAGTTAATGTATGGAATGAAATGCATTTTCACCGATGTACATATTGCTAGAGCTCTAATTGAAAATATAGAATCCATTTTTTTTGTTTTAGTTTATCGTCGATCATTATTCCTAGGTATTTGAACGTATTAACTTTTTCCAGTGCGTCGTTGTTTATATTTAGAGTTAGCAACGGACCGTTCTCAAAATTTCGCCTCGATATAACCACAAACTTATTTTTTTTTTATTTCTGTGTGGAAGGTTTTTCGCTAAGAAAAAATTAAAACTTTTCGTTGTTGCTGCCAAAAATTAAGAAATCGTCTCACGTTTTACAATTTCGTACAGTTCTCTTTACAATGTATTTCACTAAACTACTAAACGGCTGCATCGACTTGGTTCATATTTGGCAACACCTTGAAAATAAATATTCTGACCAAAAATTTACTCGGTATGTAGCTCGAGATATTCCTAAAATTCTTATACAGACTGAAACGTAAAAAACCAATATATCTCTAAAACCAATTACGCTGGGGAACTGAACTTAGCGCTGGTGCATATATTGCAAATGCATTGGGAAAGGAGCGTGGCTCCTTCCTTCCATACAAACTGAACTTCTCATATAGCTCATCTGTGGAACTGCTTACGCTAACGTCCTGAAATTCTACACAGCTACATATGTTATCAATACCGTAGTTATGGCGAAAAGTGGTAATCATTGGAAAGGCTGGATCAATATACATTTACGTAAACGCGCAACTATCATTCGATTGGGAACCATTTTCTCCTAGATTTCTTAATCTCATTGAACTATTGTAACTTTTTCTTTAATTTTCAGTAAGGTAAAATTTATGTGAAAATTTTGAAGAATTTTTTTAATTTTTCACAAAGTTTTGCTTTTACGAGTTTCGCTATAATCTGTCCTATCTCTATACCTATTTGCATAAAATAATAGCCGTTTTCGTTGTTCGGAATAAACTCAAAAAAACACTGAATAGAGTTCCGTCAGATTGTCGGAGGTTATCTTACATACATATATGGTCCAATTACATGCTACTATAAAACTTGCTAGGTGGTGCTGGAGTAGAGTTATTTATAAAAATCGTATTTATTAACCGATTTCGTTCAAATTTTAATTGTGAGCTATGTATCTGTATGATGGGAAGTCTTTTGATACAAATTTACCCGATTAGTGCCGCTGGAGTTAAGGTTGAAATTCATAGCACGTATTCATTTTATGGTAAGCAATGGTTTTGCACAGGGTTCGGAAATTCTCATTTATGATTATTCGTTTTCATTCTTTTACGAGATTTATCGCGATCGATAATATTCCAAGTCTATTTTTGCATTCTTTTATCGCGAGTGAAAAATGCAAACAAATTTATCATCTCTCACATTCGGAATGCGATCGACAAAAAAATTTTCGCTGCTTTTCATTCGCGATCGAAAAAAGCAAAGAAATTTCCTCTCACTCGAATATGAGAAGTCCGAGCATTGCCGATGTCGGCCTCTCATAAATAAGAAAAACGATGCAAATAATCCATTCGCGATCACTCACAACAGCTTATCGCGATAAACTTTTCGCGAAAAATTTTCAACGACGTTGTATGGGAGATATTTTTCGCGTTTGTTTTGGGTATGCATTTTGTTATGCATACAGCGTACATACATATGTACATATGTATATGTAAGTAATGCAAGCAAATGCTTTTCGGTTGGAAGGAATGTGGGAATATGCACAAATATATGAATTATGGTGGAAACATATATGTATGTATCTACATATACATAAATTACGTACATGCATACGTGTAGTTAAAGTATATTCCAAGCGTACACTTTTCAGTATAATGGTGTATCTGCATGTTATTTTATTATAATGATTGCGTTTATTTTTAACCGACTTCCAAAAAAGGAGGAGGTTATCAGTTCGTCGGAATCTTGTTTTTTTTTTTATGTATGTTACCGCATAACTTTGGACCACGTCAACCGATTTCGATAATTGGATCATGAAATATATATATATATATTTTTTTTTTTCATATGAGAATTGAAGTCGGTTATGTTTTTTGCTTAAAAATTACTTGTTTATATCTAATAAATGGAACTTAGTGGGGATAAGATTGACTAATGAGAAAAGTGGGCGTCTGGTGAAGACTGAGAGTAAAGAAAAGCAGAAAAAACAATACATATACATTTTTAATTTATTTTAAATGTTTTGATTCGCCATTATAAGGATATTAATAAGAAACCAAAAATATAAACATGTAAATAGAATAAGAATATGTATGGATGTATTACTAGAAGAAAACTCAATAAAAAGAAGGTCTGCATTTCATATCCATGCACACATACATATGTATGTAGATATGTGTGTATCTATGTATATGCATGTACTTATACCGGTAAGAGCATAGTTATTTACTGAACAGTAGCGCAGAATGAGCAAAAATTTTGCAGCAATAATCAAATAATAGCTAAGCGTTGGTTTTACTACGACCTTGCAAAGACGAAAAAAATTTACTTGTGAGCCTTTTAGCCTGAAGTATGTATGTAGATACAATATTGCGGCAGCTTTCTACCTACCTTTTGTTTATTTTCCACTAATAACTAGTATGCTTTAGAAATATTTACGGAAATAGAGCACATGATTTCGTTCATTTTAGAGTTGTAGCAGGTAGTGATTTTTTCTTCAAACTGCATTTCGCTAAGTGCGGAGTTGCGTGGTTTAGTTGGGATTTCCCTGAATACCAGATATTTCGTAAATACGTATGTACGTTCTTCATAAAATTTTATTTTGTAAGAGTTTTGGGTGTGCACCTACATAAATGAGATAAACGATGCGGGTGCTCCATTCGCGATCACTCACAACAGCTTATCCTGAAAACTTTTTAGGGCGTTGTATGGAAGATGTTTTTTCGCTTTTCTAAGGAATTACGCTATAATTGCACGTATACATATACATATGCATTGTTGTCAG
>NW_023458555.1:90317044-90331990 GCF_013731165.1 Rhagoletis pomonella | reverse complement strand
TTTTTTTGTATGGGAAAAAATGCCGAAGAGCGTCAGTAAAAAAATTCTCAAAAATCAACGGTAGCTCATTGCCACTTAAAATTTCTGCTTTGTTATTCTGAAATTGAGAGAACTACAAAACTGCATACTCAAAAAAATTCTAAGAAATGTTAAAAGCTGAAAACCATGAAACCATGAAACCATGGCATTGTAATTAACAAAAGAGCCTCCATCAGTTGACTGTTAAGTATATTTAGGTACAGATATTTAAAATAAAATGAAACCTGTAGATACGTATATACATTAATAAAAACTTACCTCATTTATATTTGCCATAATGTCAAAAATTTCTTTATTATTAATTATTAGTTTAATATTTATTATCCACAAAAGACCTACAGCACGATGCCGCTATTGCGCTTGACTAACAGCACTTCAGCAAAAAAAGGCTACGCTTGACATGTAATACTCTCAAATACTCGTTTATTTGAAGGTAAAAATGCGAAACAGAGAGCATAGGAAAAAAAAAGAGATACTCCGTTACACCAATGGTAATGAGCATTCCATTCGCCAAATATTATACTCCCGCTCATTCGCATTCTCTTGCTGATATCGTTTGCAAACCTTGTACAGTGATGCCAGATTGTGGGTAATTTCCCTATTTGAGGGATATTTTGCAACAAAAATTATTAAAAGGGAAAAAAGGGACATTTCAAACAAATAAGGGATTTTGTTTTGATGCAGTTATTATTGCATAATTGATCCAAATTCAAGAATATTCGACATTCTTACGTAACACTGGACCACAAATTTCAACTTTTTCTCTTTACCAGAAACGCCGTTATGAAATTCTTATGTAAAATCACCCCCTGATTCCGAAAATCAAGGTTATTTTTAATTCTATGGTACCGTTTTTGAGATATTTGCAATTTACCGTTTTTGCAAAAAAAAAAAAATTGGGTCCACTTAATCATATATATCTCAAGAACGAATTAAGCAATTCCAAAACGGTTTGAAGCTTTTAAAAGGTAATAAAATTTTCTATAAACTGTGCATACAACACTTTTTGCTAGGCCCTGTAGATTCAAAGATAACGAACAATCATTACCGATTTTTTCAATTTTTTTTTTTTTTAAATATAAAAAAAATTGTACTTTGCGGGGAAGGACCTCGAAAACCTTTTATTTTTTTGCAGATTTTTTTTTTCTCCCTAAGCTCTGTTGTATTACAAAAAAAATAAGCTATCATCGAAGAAAATCGATGCAAAACTACGTAAGTTATAAGCGATCAAATAAAAATACCCAGGTTGCGCAATTTCAACGTATACCTCAAAACGTATGTATGGTATAAAGAAGAGTGAAATATCTAGCTATGCTCTGTTTCTATTGAGTTAAAAGTTCAATTTATGAATGAAATTACCCATATTTTTAACTTTTTTTTTAAATTTATTTATGTTTATACTATATTCTAACAATCTTTATCTTAATTTGATTTTACTATGTTGTCGAAATAATTATGTGTTCTACTTTGACGCTTATTCAGTTTAGGATCGGTTTCTCTTATGAGAAACCAGCAGTAATCACCCATCATTGCGACGTCCCAGAATCCTTGATATCGATTCTCAATTAATTTCATTTGCTGATGAAACCTTTCGCCATGTTCATCACTTTCGTCGCCAAGATTTGCCGGAAAAAAGCTCAAATGTGAGTGGAGAAAGTGAATTTTTAAAGACATATTTACGCCCATTTTCGCATAATTATTGATTAGGTCGTTCACTATCTGCTCGTGGTTAGGGCTTTTGTGTCTACCGAGAAAAGAAGCAACGACCTTTTCAAAGGATTCCCACGCTGCTGCCTCAACTGATGAGAGTAGTCCTTTGAATTGATTATTGTTGATCAACTTTCTTATTTGTGGTCCAACAAAAATACCTTCCTTTATCTTGGCCAAACCAAGTCACCAAACAATTTTTTTAGGCCCTTAGTGAGTGAGCAAAAAAATGAAACTGAAGCCGGCAGGCAATGGCAAACCTCCGAGTATATTCCTGCCATGAAAAACAGCTTCTCATCAAAATACACTCGCCATTCGGAGTCGGCGTAAAACTGTAGGTCGCTCCCCTTTGTGTGACAACATCAAGGGGCACGCCACAAATTGGAGGAGAAGCACATATGTGTAAGCGCCAATTATTATTATTATATGAATTTATATGAATTTTTTCTTCTTTACTACTGAAACATGTATATGTTTAAATTCGTTGGGAATTTTGTGGGATAAATTTTTAAGCTGTGGGTAATTGAGGGATTTTTTCCCCATTTTCGTGGGATTTTTAACAGAGAATGTCTGGCATCACTGACCTTGTACATGTTTTGAGAGTAAAGAGAACGACCGAAAAAGCAAATGCATTCTCGCAGCTGTATAGTTTATATACATTTATGTACTTACTAAACAGCTGCACAAGCACTGCATAAATGGCTTGCAAGCCATCAGCTCTCATTTCAAGCACTGTATCTTCCCTTCACACGCATAACAAATCAACTGAAAAGTTTTGTCATAGGAACGAATGCTGCACGACAGGCAAAAGAACAACAGAACAAAACTAAAGTAGAACCCAACTGAAGTAGAACAAAGATGCGCGCTTCACTCAGTGTAGCGGTGGCCACTGTTGCCAACTTAGTGCTTTCCGCACTAAATTTAGTGCTTTTCTTAATTCAAAACGCTAAAATTTTTGAGTTTGGTGTTTTGTGCTTTTTTTTTTTTTAATTTGAAGACACCAAAACTGTAAATCTGAAACAAAAATAGAAGTTAAATTTAGAGCAATTGGAAGTTTCGTAAGGAACTTTACAAAAATGGAAACAATATCATGGTACAATGACAATTATAAGCGAAAGAGCATATGTTTGTCAAAAAAATATGTGGCAGCAGCACTTTCAATCACGCCAGAGTTACATACGATAATTTGCCATTGCCTGCAGAAACGTTCATGTCGCTGGGACCAGAAATTGATCTTTAGTTTGGGCTGAATTTGTTATATTTTTTACGAATATTAAAAAAGCACCGGCATCTCCCTAATAGTAAAATCAATAACGTATCTTCGACCGGCGAGCAAGAAACATTAATTTTTATTTATTTGAATCGGCAAACCTACAATAAAATCTTGTATGCAAACAAAGTCCATTAAGTCCTCCAATAAAAAATTTGGTGATTTTTTCGAGAAAAAACGCGATTTTTCATCGGTTTTAGCGCTTCTGCAAATTCAAAACTCGACAACAATGGCAATGGGAGCTAATCAACGAAATTTATACGATTTCTTGCTTTGTATGAGTGCATAACTAAATGTAGATAAGTACATGTGTGACCGCGTACTTCCCATGCTGAAGTGTTTTACAAAAACAAAAGTTCAGAAGTGCTTATGGCCTGCTTACCGAAGTGTGATGTGTTTCCTTTTTATACCCGAGCGCATTTGTGCACAAGGGTATTATAACTTTGTTCACATAACGGCTGTTTATAACAGGCAAAACGAATCGATAGATATAGACAAATGTATACATAAATGATCAGAATGAAAAAAGAAATAGATTAAGCGGTGACTGTCTGTCCGTCCGTCCGTCTGTGCACACGATAACTCGAGTAAAAATTGAGATATCTTAACAAAACTTTGTACGTGTACTTCTTTAGGGCGTAGGACGGATGGTATTGAAAATGGGAAAAATCGGACAATAACCATGTAATTTGGAGAAAAACGAAAATTGTGATATTTTAGTAACTACTGAAGATTATTCACTCAAAATTGATATTTACAATAATTTTTAGACGAAAAATAAGAATATTATAAATTTTTGGAAAAGCATCTTTGGCTTAGCATCTGCGAGTTTGCCTACTCTTACATACATATTTATGTATTTACATAGAACACTACACTCATTTTATTGGTCACAAAATTGTACGTCGGTGAACCATACATATTCGAGTTTGATAGATTTTTGATAAATTTTTCTTTTAGAAATTTCGCTATTATAAATCATCATTGAGATTGAATCAAATAATAATCTTTTGAATTCATAATCACTGTAAATAAATATCGCGGGGGTGAATGGTGATCGATCTGCGATGTGAACACCATTGATCAGCAGTCATAACCATTCTCGTTCAGTTCAGTTCGCCAATTCTGAAAAGCAAGTTAATTGAATTTTTTAATCAATTAACACCACACATCAACGGCCAAGATTTTTGAACCGATCATTTTTCTTTTCGTCTTTCGGTATAAGTTCAAGCAACGTAACCGATAACACGGTCAATATTGATTGAACCAAACTATTAATTTTTCTTTATTTTTGTAATTGGGTATTAATTACCAATAAAATTTGAAACTCGTATCAAAGTAATCTCGTTTAACATTCTCAAACTGGTTGAATATTCTCAGTCTGATTTGGTCTTCCGGTATATTCGGGGGTGGATAGTCTTGATCTTTGTTGCGTACCTTGTTGGCGACAGAAGGGACCGAAGTAGATGCAGGTAATACTCCCAAGTATTCAAGGCCTTCGCTGAATCCCGGGAGCAAACAACTTGGTCCATAAAAAGATTCGAGCTAGTGCGTTAAACGCCATTCTCAGCCCACGTTCGGTATAATATTAAACAAAATTTTGGACCGAAAATCACATGAGATATACAACCAATTGATCGTGAATTTTTTGTCAAACTAATTAGATTTAAAGCAATATTCAAATAGTGATCGATTTATGCGGCATTATTTTTGAAAGTGGATATTTAGACATACTCATAGAACAAAATAATAATAATAATAAATAATAAACTGAAGTAAATAATGTACCGATTTTAAATCGAGTACCATCATCTTATACAGAGCTGGGTAAATGCAATTACATTACAATTACAATTACATTCCTCAGTAATTGTAATTTGGATTCAATTCCTTTAGTTCACAGCAAAGGAATCGATTACTTTTTCAATTCCTTGAAGTAATTTCAAAAGGAATTGCTTTTTTCTTTAATTCCATTACAAGGAAATTCATATTGTAATTGGAATAAATTACGTGCTAGTAATGTAATTTCTTTAAATTCAATTCCTTTGAAAGGAATTGAAAATGTAATTTTTTTCCCATTCCTTTGAAAGGAATTGAAAATGTAATTGATTTTTTTTCCAATTCCATTCCTCAAAGTAATTTAAAAAGTAATCGAATTTTTACTGTTGAATTGCAATAGCTTTGCTAAATTTCTTGGTTGCTAACTGCCTTGAATAAACAATTATATTATGGTACCCTTAATTCTACCCAAAATGGCGTGCCTTCTGGGGCCTTTGAAGTGCTCTTACCGGTATCCTGCGTTACAAATGAGGATAGAGTCCGCTTGAATTACGAGCCCTGTGGGACTGGAGATCCTACCTCCTAAGAGTTTTATAAACAAATTTCATTGCTATGGCTAAATTTTGATGATAACACTGTAACGACGCTAAAATTACACAAAAACGCCGAGAGACGTAAAATTAATTTTAAGTAGTAGTTACGGATCTGTGTACCGTTTTTTTTAGATAAGGCCATTTAGCCAAGTTATTTTCATTTTAAGTTTTCATTGCGAATGAAAAAAATTCAAACTTTAACATGGTCATACGGTCATGTACGATATGGCTTATGGGTAACATTATTTCCTGCTAGTATTTCATACAAAAAATTATTGCACTTTCACTTAACCCTTGCAAACTTGTTTATTTATCCATCGATTTTCATCGGTAGTAGTGTTTTAAGCTGCAGAACAAGCAGATATTGGCTAGTCTATACTAATATATATTTTGAAAGGCGTTTTTTTATGTTCGCAAAGCTCGAGAAAGGCCGTACCAATTTTTTTGAAATTTCAGAATCTACTGCAGACTTTCCAAGGATGGTTAGAGGGGAAAAAAAAGTTTCGATATAGAAAGGGGGCGTGGCACCTCCCATTCAAACAGAATTGCTCAAACTGCAAATATTTGTGGTACAGGACTAGAACTGAGTATGGTGATATATACATACATATATAAGACCAATTCCATACTAATGGAGAAAAATTTGCATGGTTGGAGAATGGGGCGTGGCACCTCCCATATAAACCGAACTTTTCATATTGCATATTTCTGGAAGTGTTCATGGTAGACTGTAAGCCTTTTAAAACTCTTTAGTTTGACACTCAATTTAACTGAGTTACAATTTCCAAACAGGTGGCAGCCCCCTCAAAAATATTTCCAACAGTTGTCTTTCTTAAACCTCTTTAATTTGATACCCATATTGTACTATTTTATTTATTTTATCAATGTAATTTAATTAAATTTTCAAACACATGGCAACCCTCCTCAAACATATTTTCGGCAGTAAGCCTTCTTAAAACTCTTTAGTTTGACACCCACTTGGCAATATTTCACTTTTTTTAACAATTTGACTGAGTTTAAATTTTCAAATAGATGGCAACCCTCGTCAAAAATACTTCACCCAGTTATCTTTCTTAACCCTCTTTAACTCGATATCCATATTGTAATAATTCATTAATTTTATCAATATAATTGGGTTTAAAAATTTTAAAATAGGTGGCAACCCTCCAAATTTTTGCGATATCATTGGTTCTGGTGTTATACCGAACAATACAAAAAATTATTCAAATCGGTTCAGCCGCTCTCGGGTTTTGATGACCGTGACATACGAACACAACATTTTTATATATATAGATATACATAGAAGATGTCCAATGTGTGCTTTCGATTTTAATCTTTGACCACAACAAAAATTCCACATTGTACATTCGTGTATGAACTTTCAGTTTCTAGATTACTTTTACAATTCCTTTGAGTAATTGAAAAAACTAAAGTACTCTTGCAATTCCAGGAAATGGAATTGAAAAAAAATCATTTACATTTTCAATTCCTTTCAAAGGAATTTAATCGGAATTTACAACAAATACCAAATTTGAGTCTTTGAACATGGAATTTTTCTCATTGTCGATGCAACTTATTTGACAGACGAACAGCGACAGATCGAAGGGGAGATATATAACCTATATCCAACGCCGGTTCAATGGACCGTCACCGAAATAGCCGCTCTCAATGGTAAAATATCTGCTTACGTTGGCCAACCATGGTTGATAAAATCCCATGCCCTACACCCAATGAGTGAGTTGGAAATATGCGAGAGAGCATATCGGGAAGTGGAGGCCTCAGGGTCGTCTTCATCAAATGATACATTATTGTTATCGAACCGCTCGGTTAAAGTTAAAAACCGAGTCAGCTACACGCCAGGCAGATCTGATCGGAAAATTTCAGTCGAAGATTCGTGAACTTCGGATGTCTTCACCGAATACGGGAACCCCGTTGGGCGATACCCGATTAAGTTTGAACTCGACCTTCCATGGTTTTGAGAACGAACGGGGAACGATGAGTTCAACTCAAAATACTGTTCCATCACAATATTTACCCTTAACCATACCAGATTCGATTCCAAACCCGAATATACCGACTTCGGTTCAGGCAACTGAACCACGGTGTACCCTGACCACCAGTACGGTTAATTCAAATGCTCAACCAGCCGTTCTCAATTTAGTGTCAGGCGGAACGGAACCACCACCCTCATTACACCAACTGTCTGTAATGGTGTCTGAGTTGCTGAGAGCCCAAACACAGATGCAACAGCAAATGATCCGTGATCGGATTCAGTTGCAGAACAAATTCCTGATTTTCGTGATATGAACCAAACCATGCCAACGACCTGGAATCATACCTGGATACCACCATCGGTGGATCCTCCGCATGGTTCTTTGGGTGGTCCTTCAACCTTACAAATACCTACCGTGGTCTTAGAACGTCACATATCCAAGAACCAATTAATCAACCATCTCATTTATATCCGAATTATTCGCTATCCGGTCCACCACAATCACGACCAAATCAAGCCACTATATTCGACGAATCTGCCCAAGAGGATGCAGTGGATAGGAAATGCAGAGGCTTACCATCATGGATGGGACGTGCTCAATTCGATGGCGTTCATGTGAACGAAAAATTTCTATCGGTTGAAGATTATTTGGCTATTATTGGCTCATTTCGATATAAGATTGGAGTACCCGACCATGAATTGGTAACGCGTTTGGTACCCACACTCACGGGGGCCGTTTGACAATGGTACTTCACCGAACTGAGAAACTTAGGAGATTATCCAGATTTTTGCACGAAACTTCGAGCTCGTTTCCTCAACAAACATACTCGGGCCCAAGTAATAATGTCATATGCACATATTAAATTCGACCCACGTTCGCAAACACTGCTGAAACATATCGATGACTTGACATTCCAATCGCAGGGTAATTCCTGTGGTCTGGATGAACGGGACCACCTCGATATCATCATTGGTACCTTATCCGATCATCTGCGTGAACTCGTCCACACTCAACAAGTCCACACGTTGGAGCAATTGCGTGAGTACGCTCAGCGAATTGCACCACATTCGTTCATTGTTGCCACATCCCGTCCGGAAAGAACCCGCTCGGATAGACAGTGATCAGTGCCACGGGAAATTTCGGCAATACATGATCCACCGGATGATTCTTCATATTCGGAATATACCGCTTCTATTCCTGGGTCCGACTCCGATGACAGGGAATGTGCATACTTGAACAAGCAAAAGAAACCAAGTAAAGCATCTCAGAAACATAGGTATTCGAAACCAGTCGAGGATTATAAAAATGACGAGAATCCAAAAAAGAATGATACGACGGTAGGAACTATCGTCGACCCATTTTTCGTTGTTGAGGGCGACGAAAATGTATGATGTGCAAAATGTCTCGTGTGGGGCCATCACTTCAAAAAGTGTCAAACCCAACCGAATCGGGTGATCTGCTACAAATGTACACGACCAGGAGTAACGTCCGATCAATGCTCGTGTTCAAAAAACACGTAAGGGAGTCGATTGGGAATTGTGGTCCATCGTACTCAGAGTCCACAACTTTATCTACAGCCACTGTCTCTAACAATCCGCACTCTAACGAAGTCCCTCTACAAATCGACAAATCTTCAGTCCCGAATTCCAATAATAATTCTACTCTGGTTCTTAATGAATCTAATCAAATTCAAAGGGATGGCAAAGAACCATCAACTAAATGTTCTGAACGAACACTACCAATTACCAAACCTACTTCAGCTTCAGTCCCTACTAACCAGCAAGACGCAGTCAATCAAGTTAACCAACCACGACTCCGCGATGTTTTCTTTATCTCAGAGAAATGTTTGACATATAACATTCCGAACGATTGTCGCGATTATCTCACGGTTATGGTGGTACAACCATTCTCATACGGTTTTACTCGATGGTGGAGCCGAAGTCACAGTCATTTCACAAACATTTTATGAGAAGTACAGATGGGGGCAGTTGCAACCTACCAAACCTCCGGTCTTGCCGATAATTCGATTTCATTTAAGGCTATTGGTAAAGTGGATGTATTATATACGGTCGGTAGTCTTACCCGACTGGTGCCAACTCTTGTCGTACCTATCTCACTGAAACACCCAATTATGGGACGGACATTCCTTGAGGCCTTCTTTTTCCAACTGGTGTAGAACCCAGAGAAAGTTCAACCATTTTTAAAACAAACAGCCAAAGGTGATACTGAAGAAGTTGCATCTGCTAAAGTCGAAATGGTTACGGCGGATAAATTTATTAATTTTTGTAACCAGCCACCATGGAGTGGGAAAGAACAAGCACATGTATCTTCTATGAGTAATGATCTGGAGCCAACTGAGACTTCCACACTCGGTTTAGAGGGTGAACTAGATACTCCAAAAAAAACGAGCGTCAGCCTTCCACATAATCTCACCCCAGATCAAAGATAAATGTTGGACGCCGTTCTCAGACTTTTTAATCCAACTCCTGAGTCTGGTCCTTTAAACGTCACTAATCAGATCGAACACGTAATTGATACGGGTGATCCAAAAGCCGTCATGAAACGCCAGTATCCAGTATCGCCATATGTGGCTGAACAAGTTCAAGCCGAATTGGATAAAATGCGTAGTCGTGACATCATTATGACCATCGAAGAAAGCCCTTGGCGGTCACCAATTCTGGCTGTAAAGAAGAAAGACGGAACGTGTCGCGTGTGCTTGGACGCGAGAGAGCTGAATAAAACTACCATTCCAAATGCCTATCCAATTACGGATACTAACCAAATTTTAGCACGACTAAAGTCAGCTAAATACCTAACCAGTATTGATCTGTCTCGAGCTTTCTTTCAAATTCCTCTGGCAAAATCGAGTCAACTGAAAACCGCTTTTGCATTCGGTAACAGACTTTATGCTTTTCATCGCATGACAATGGGGTTGAGAAATTCACCCGCCACATTAGCAATTCTCATTGATAAAATTTTCCGTGATTTGGTTCCACATGCATTCGCATATGTGGATGATTTTATAATTTGCACTTCGACGTTTGAAGAACACGTTAAGATATTGGCTATTGTTGCAAAACGTCTAACTGGGGCCGGCTTAACCATCTCAACATCCAAATCGAATTTTTGTTGTAAACGATTGGAATTCCTGGGTTACGTTTTGCATCAAGAGGGTTTATCTGCGAATCCATCTCGCATTCGAGCGATTGTTGAATTTGCACGGCCCAAAACGGCAAAAGAAGTCAGACGGTTCGTTGGTGCAGCAGGCTGATACCGTAAATTTATTCCAAATTTTTCGGAGATCACAGCTCCCCTTTGTGAATTGTATAAAGGAAACCGAAAAGGACCCATTGAATGGAATACCGCTGCTGAACAAGCCTTTCTCAAACTCAAAGAGTGTTTAACTACCACTCCCGTTCTGACTATGGCCGATTATTCAAAACCATTCAAGGTTTGTACCGATGCCTCGCTTATCGCAGGGGGTGCTGTTTTAGTACAAGAACATGATGGGAATGAACGTGTGGTTTTTCTAAGAAATTCTCGAAAGCCGACCAAATTACACAGCATCCCAACGGGAATGCCTAGCCGTTCTCTTAGCGGTCGAAAAGTTCCGTCCATATTTTGAGGGTCGTGAATTGGTTGTGGTAACGGACCATGCAGCTTTGCGCTGGCTACAAACTCTCAAAGAACCAACTGGACGTTTATGCCGTCGGGCGATCCGACTATCACCATACGATCTCAAAATTATTCATAAACCAGGAAAACATTTAGAACTTCCTGACGCCTTATCTAGTTAATTTGCTCTTCTCAACATTGTTCATAGAAATCCAATTGACCTTCCGAGTAATTTTCACGTTAATCTTACCCCAATCACATCCGTGATCAACATTGACCTAAACACGTGCGATAAATGGTACAACAAAATGCATGCCATGGCCTCAAAACAACCATTAGATAGATATAAAATCGAGAACAACCTCCTATATCATCGATTGAAATTTTCCAATCAAAGTGCGGAAATACTGTGGACACTTTGTGTACCATCTTCTGACAGAGCAAAAGTCTTCGATGAAAATCATAACCAACATTGGAAAACTTATAGACGTATCTCACAACGCTATTACTGGCCAAACATGTATGAGTCCGTTTACCAGTACGTTTGGCAATGTGAACTATGCCATCGCATTAAACCAAGTAATGAGAGCACCAAAACACCTCACGGCGAATATAGAGAACCAAAACGACCGGGTAGACAATTATCGATTGACTTCGTCGGTAAGCTGCCCATGTCTAAAAATCGTAACCAATGGATCTTCGTAGCCATCGACTGTTACTCGCGATATGTCTGAGCCAGGCCATGAAAAACACAAACGCCATTTCCGTAGTCAATTATCTTCGACATATATTCTCGGTGAATGGCTACCCCGAACTCATTATATCAGATAATGGTACTCAATTCATTATTTAAACTTTCGCAAAGCTTTGCGCCGATTATAACAGCAAACACATGAAAATGCCTTTGTACCATCCACAAGCCAATCAGGTAGAGACGACAAACAAAAGCATTAAACTTGGATTACGTGCTCACGTGGCTGACCTTCCTAAATATTCCCCCTGGGAAAACCATCTGTCTCGTGTTATTCATGATATTAACACTTCAGTGCATTCAGCCACGGGCTACACGCCATATTTCCTGCACACTAGTCGTGAATATGTGAAAGATGGAAACGAATACAAATTATTATTAGATGTAAATCCATACCATACACAGGATGTGGAACAGCGTAAAGTTCTGGCTGATGAAATTCGAGACAAACAGTTCGAACAATATCAACAAACCGCACAACGGGCATTTACCCGCAAAAGAGAACGCCATTTCGGGATAGGCTCGGAAGTGTATATTCCCAATCTTAAACAGTCCGTGGTCGGAGAGGGCTATGAACAAAAACTAGCACCACCAAAAATTAGAGCCTATGTTTCACGGAAACTTGGTTCGAATTCATATGAACTGATCGATGCTAAACACCGAGTGCTTGGCAATTATTCCGCCGATTTAATCACAACACGTTAACTCATTCAGTACATTCGCCTTCTCAAGAATTTAGATGAATATATGGCGGCCCTCCATACTCCATTCATTCTGCCTTCTTACAGGGTACCCGGATGGAATAAATTAATTAAGTTTAGTTTTGTAATATCCATAGTTTTGTTATATTATATCCTCAGTACATTGCTAGTAAATCGATCAAAGCAAACAAGAAAAGATTCATAACCAAATCATTTACCAATGCCTTTCATCTACCGTAGCTTATGTAATGCGCACTGAAACTAAATAGTAAAGAAAGAACATGTGTACATACATATGCGCTCAGAGGCGAACTGAACGAGTCAGGATGGGGTTGACGAAGATCATGTAGAACGATTTCGATGTAAGGGGTCTAACGTCCAGGCCGTGAATCGCATTCGAACCACCATTCTCATATCCCTACTAAACGCTCCACAGGTTTTTTGTTAACGTGTCGCTGAAGATGAGAGGGGGATAATGATCTATTATTTTTATTGGCCAAATAATAGACATAAGAACGATTATGAGAAATGTAAACATAACAAAACTGTCAAAGCTAAACTTCAAAATGGGGGGGATTGCCAGATGAATGTACGTAACCAATAGTTATACAAGACACGAATCATTATATCAGTATAGAAACGAATTGACATGGCCACTATGAAAACGCCCACACTGACATACGATAAAAGAATCGGTGGTCACATACCACGAGGCTAGAAAAATAATTTGCTTTTTGGAATTGGACTCGGAGCGAACCACACTCATCAGCCCTCTCAAGAAGGGAACTACAACCAAGTAATTAAAGTGGATTAAAAGCTTATATTAAAAGCTGGCGACATTCGGGGGGTCGATACTCACCCCTCAGTGGAAATTAATAGAGGCAGAAGGTGCCGTCACATTCCTTCCGACAAATCCCCAGCCATGTTGTTGCGTAGAATAAAGAAGTTGTGAGCATCAAATCTGGACTATTCATTTGACAGCAATTGAGTCACCATAAGCCGGTAATACAAATTCAATACACGTAAGTCAGCCACTTTCTTGCCACCATCCATTGGAAACGAGCTATCCATAAACCGTAAATAAAGATTCCTGTTTGGACCGACAAACCAAGGTCAAGTAAATCACCCATTGGATAAACAAGGAGTGTATAAACTACCTTGCAAATTCCAGCATAGTTATATAGGTCAAAAAGGACGTAAAATAAAACAAGTAAGAAAGTCTAAGTTCGGGCGGAGCCTAACATTAAATACCCGGCGCAAGTATTAAATATGTTTTTTCACCTTTCCGAAACCTTCCGCTAGATGGCTGTATCAATTTTGAGTAAATTAGCGTCCTTCAATTTCGAAATATTAAAGTTTCAAGCATTTCTGAAATTTACCGTTATATGAGAAGCGGCCGATATTTTAGTCCGTTTTCAATAATTTTCAACGTTTTGCTTATATGTGGCAAGCACAATAACCACACCGAGTTTGGTATAAATTGGTAGAACGGTTACCGATATACTTATATGTGATCATAAGTGGGCGGTGAAATGCCCATTTTCCAAAATTTTACCACAAACGTATTTCTTGGTAAAGAATTGTTGCAAGCATCAATTTTGAATAAATTAGCTTCAATATTTACTGATTTATCGAAGATTTTGTATTTCTCTAAATTACCGTTATATGGGATGTGGGTGTGGTTATTGTCCGATTTTAAAAAGTTTCGGCAATTTTTTATGCTGTACCAAGGCCAAAAACTGTGCCAAGTTTGGAAGAAATTGGTGTAGCGGTTACCAAGATATACACATGTAACCATAAGTGGGCGCGGCTACGCCCATTTTCCAAAAATTTATAATATTCTTATTTTTCGTCTAAAAATTATTGTAAATATAAAATTTGAGTGAATAATCTCCAGTAGTTACTAAAATATCGCAGTTTTCGTATTTCTGAAAATTACCGTTATATGGGAAGTAGGCGTGGTATTGAGCGATTTTAAAAATTTTCGGCCATTTGGTATGTTGTGCGAAGGCCAACAACTGTGCCAAGTTTGGAAGAAATTGGTGTAGCGGTTACCAAGATATACACATGTAACCATAAGTGGGCGTGGCTACGCCCATTTTCCAAAAATTTATAATATTCTTATTTTTCGTCTAAAACTTATTATAAATATCAATTTTGAGTGAATAATCTCCAGTAGTTACTAAAATATCGCAGTTTTCGTATTTCTGAAAATTACCGTTATATGGGGAGTAGGCGTGTTTATTGAGCGATTTTAAAAATTTTCGGTCATTTGGTATGTTGTGCGAAGGCCAACAACTGTGCCAAGTTTGGAAGAAATTGGTGTAGCGGTTACCAAGATATACACATGTAACCATAAGTGGGCGTGGCTACGCCCATTTTCCAAAAATTTATAATATTCGTCTAAAAATTATTGTAAATATCAATTTTGAGTGAATCATCTTCAGTAGTTACTAAAATATCGCAGTTTTCGTATTTCTGGAAATTACAGTTATAT
>NW_023458555.1:90308871-90316944 GCF_013731165.1 Rhagoletis pomonella | reverse complement strand
ATATTAAAAATAAAATGTTAACAAGCCACAATAACATTGACAAATACGTAGAAGTATTTTGTTTTGTGTAAACCTTCTGAAAAAGTTGAGCGAAAAGGTTGCAAGTATCTTCCGTATTATCAGACATTAAACCATCATATTCCATGCTAGTAGGAAATCCATTAGTTTGCCTCTTTGAATTTATGAAAAACCAAAATTTAGAAGAATTTGACTTCCAAGTCCGATTCCTCTTTGAACATATATTGCTTAAATAGAAACTTATGGAGAGTCGAACTTCTTTCTCAGAAAAATAAATTTCTGTCGATCCTCTTCATTATTACTATTTCTCAGCTTTTTATATGCTTTATTTTTAACATTTTTTAAATGGGAAAGCTTTGAATTGAACCACGGAGGTTTTTTATTTATCACGATTTGCATAGACGGAACATAATTGGAGATGGCTTGCAGAAACCATTGACGTATAATATCGTAATGATCCTCCAGGCAGAAAAGTCTGCCCGAAAGTAATTATATTCCACTGTGGACTCAAGCGGCTTCTTTTCAAAATTATAAAAGTCAAAATTAAAAATTAAAATCTCCTAGGAAAATAATCTCATCAGACGGCTTAGCATTGTTAATTATATCTACAAGATTATCTAAATGACTTTGATAAACAGCAATATCACTATTAGGCGGAATATAAGATATTAAAAACAAAATTGTTTTATTGTTAGTAAACTTAACACTAACACAAATTTGCTCCAGATCACTGCCAACACCATTCAGATTAACAGCTTTGCTGCGAAAATCCGTTCTGAAATTAACTCTTACAAATTTCTTCAAAGAGTCAGCAGAAAGGTCTTTTTTAATAAGCTTATAGCAAGAGATGCTGTTAGAATCAATCGATGCATGTTTAGCGACAAAATTTATTATGTCATTTTCGTTGACAGAGGGCTTAAAAGGCGACAAATGCAACCATTTGAGCGGAGCAACAACATCCAATTCTTTACTGGGATTACTACCAACAACGCTGGCACTCTTTTTATAGTCTTTCCGTACACCAGCACCAGAAGTTTTGTCGTTAGAAAGTGCATTAGCACTAGCGGATGTCTCGTTATTATTTCTCTTCGCAGCAGCAGGTCCGACAACAGTATCAGCAGTAGAAGCATTGATGTTAGGAAGTGTATTAGTATTAGCAGATGTTTGCTTTTTATTACTTTTAGCAGTGACGAGAGAACCAGAAACAGCATTCACATACGATAATGGTGTCGTATCAATTACATCAGGAGAAGTAACGTCAAAAACACTTGGAAAAGTAGACGAAGCGTCAATACTGTTGATATCGGCATTGTATTTGGCAGTGAGCATAGGCGAAGATGACATGTTATCTACAGCTGGCTTCTGCTTATTAGGATGAGCCGCAATTGGTTGTGATTCCACAATCGACTTTTTGTTATTATAAAAAGATGGCACTAACAACATTACAAAGCTCTTTAAGTGGTGATCTCTTTGGACAAAGATAACAAGGTTATTTGATGTTTACTGTTGTTCTCATTAGAAGCATCACTCCGATTTGCAGAAGTAAATGACTTGAAGGGGTTTATTGAAGTGGATTTGATATTATTTGACATATTTCCAGTATTCTCTTCATTAGAAACGAAGGGTGGAGGAGGCGAACGTAAAGAGCTCCGACGTATATCAGCGCAGACCTTACAGAAGAAGCTCTTATCTGTATTGAGCATAAATTCAGCATCCGACGGCAAAATACCAACACAATCGGTATGAAAAAGTTCATTGCACTTCGCGCACTGCACTTTCGATTGGACGCGATCAACTTTTTGGCCGCAACAACAAGGCATAATATGATTTCTGATTGTATTATTATATATTATTAGATCATTTATTGAAAGATTTAGATTTTGTGAAGAGTTACTGTCTCCAAATTGTAGTACACTCGAACCATTGCAAAGTATCCAATATATTAATAGTAACTTTCACTGTCACAGTAAGGCGATTAGGAAGAGCGCAAGAAAAACACGTCCGCACAGCGCGGCGATATAAGCAACATTTCGGGCGCAGGAAAACGCGGTACAATCGGCAGCGGCACCCGGAGAGGTGGACGAGGAGCGGGCGCGCGGACCGGTGGAGTCATTCGGGACTCTGAAGCAGGAAAACCTCTCGAAGTGGGACGTGCGCTTCGACGGTGAGAAGTCGGGTCTGTCGGTTCACGGGTTCTTGGAGAGGGTAGATGAGTTGAGCGAGGCCCGCGGTGTGGCTCCAGCTCAACCTTTTCGAGGTGCGGTGGACTTGTTCTCAGGAAAGGCGCTATTGTGGTGGCGGACGATAAGTAGTTGGGAGGAGCTGGTCAGGGAGCTGAAGTTGGAGTTCCTGCCCTCCAACTACGACGACCTGTTAATGGACGCGATTCGCCGGCGGACTCAGGGATCGAATGAGTCCATCGGAGTGTATGTGGCGGCGATGAAAATAATGTTTGGCAGATTACAGGAGCCGTTGTCTGAGAGTAGGTTGTTAGGAATATTTAGGGCGAATCTTCTTCCTTTTTATCAGACCCAGTTGCGGCTAGTTACCCCGGGATCAGTGGCGGACGGTTTGGTCATGTTTCAGCTGATTGTAGAAAGGGAATAAAGTGCTTCGGCTGTGGTAGGCCTGGGGCCATGAAGCGGGACTGCCCGGTGTGTGCAGCGAAGCGGAATGGTGCCCAGGGTACCCAGCGTAGTCCAGGTGGAGGTGGTCGGCGGAACCAAAACCCGTTTAGGTCGGAGTCGAAGTCAAATAGTAGGGCGAATAGTTGGTCGAATTCGAAGTCGAATGTTAGGTCGGAAAAAAAGTCGGGAAACGGGAGGTATACTCTGGGACGGCAGGTCGGGTGGTCTTGTACAGCGAGTTAGTAATCCTGCTAACTCCCAGCTGGCTAAAGTAGGTTTGAGTCGAATGTTCGGTTAGCATATTCTTTGGTGGCGGATGGCTTCGATAAGCGTCCGTATTTAGACATAAAAATTTTTGGTTTTTTTTTCGAGCGTTGTTGGATTCTGGAGCGACGAGGACGGTGATTGGTCAATTCGGTTGGAGTATTTTGAGTTCTTGGGTCATTAGGGCGTCTTCTTTACCCAACTCTTTAAAAGTGACTTTGGCGGATGGAAGCCATATTTCGGTTTTAGGTTCGGTTTCGTTACCAATCGAGGTGGAAGGCAAGTCGGTCCTCCTGGAGTGCCTCGCAGTCCCCGGTTTGTCTCAGAGTCTTATCCTTGGTGTCGGTTTTTGGACCAAGGCGGGTATCATCCCGGATTTGATGAAGATGAGGTGGAGCTTTTCTCAACCGGAACAGGAGTCGTTGGCGGCGATAGTGGACCATTCCCAGCTAGGCAGTAGAGAGGCTAGGGCCTTAGAGGAGCTAGCGGCCCGAGCGTTCAAGGCTATGCCAGAAGGGTTAGGTCGAACCCACCAGAGAAGGTAGAGGCGATGGTTAACAGCGAGAGACCCAAAAATGTCAAACAGGTTAGGTCCTTTATAGGTACTGTATCCTGGTACCGTAGGTTTATAAAAGATTTCGCGGAATTAGTTAGGCCCCTCACGGAGTTAACAAAGAAAAATCGAAAATTCGAGTGGAACGAAGATTGTGAAAGGAGCTTAAGGGAGGCGAAGGAGTTCCTAGTGACAGCGCCGGTTCTGAGCTGTCCAGATTTTGAGAGGCCTGATTTCGGTATAGGAGCAGTGTTGACCCAGAGATTTGACGACGCTGAGAGATTTGAGTAGGTCCCTGAATAAGAAAAATTATTCAACGATAGAGGAGTGGAGCGGTTGAGAAATTGCGGCCATATGTTGAGGGCGCTACGTTTACGGTTGTCACTGATCACTATTCCTTAGTTTGGCTAAACAATTTGAAGGATCCTTGTGGTAGGTTGGCGCGTTGGGCATTAAAGCTTCAGCAGTACGATTTTGAGATTGTACACCGGAAGGGCAAGGAACATGTGGTTCCAGATATGTTGTCTCGTAGTGTGCCACTTGCTTCTGAAGTTTCTACTAGTGACCCTTGGTTGTTGAAAATGATTCGCTCTGTTGAAAAGGAACCCGTGTCATATCCAGCGTGGAGAGTAGAAGGTGGCTACCTCTACAAATTCGTTAGGTCGAAGTTGCCCTCTATCTATGGAAACTCGTCGGATTGGAAAAAGGTCCTAGGGCGCCAGGAAAGGTTGGTGGTTCTAAAGAAACATGATGACCAAGTGGCGGGTCATATGGGTGCCAGAAAAACTTTCGCTGGGTTGCACAAAAATTTTATTGTCCACAGATGAAGGCGGATATAGCGAAGTATGTGAGGAATTGTAAATTTTGTCAGCAGGTTAAGCCTGATAATTCACAGCCAGCTGGGGGTAGGGTCGTATGTAGTGCCCTTGGTGAAGTCGACCCAGGGCTACCAGTATATTTTAACGGTGGTAGAATATTTTTCGAAGTCTCCACTTTTATTCCCCTTACGGACTGCCACGGCGAAGGGCATCTGTAAGGTTCCTGAGGATGAGGTATTTCTTTTGTTCAGAGTTCCTCGGTCGGTGGTCTGCGACAACGAGCGAGCAAGGAACCTCGAAGCAACTAGGCGGGTTGTGAGGTCTAGGTTAGAAGAGGCCAGTGCCAAGTTAGCGAAGCAATATAACCTTAGGAGGAGAGACGTTCAATATATGCCAGGAGAACTAGTTTGGAGGAAGAATCTCGTTCTGTCAGATGCAGCAAATTTCTTCGCGGCGAAGTTAGCGCCGAACTACGTAGGACCGTTTGTAGTAAAAAAGGTTTCGCCATGGACGTATGTTCTGGTGAACGAAGCAGGTCGGGCTAAAGGGACGTGGCATGTGAAGGAGTTAAGGCCATACAGGGATGGATAGGAAATAGATTTGTCGGAAAAAGAAAGCGGGCTTTCTTTTTAAGGAGGAAGGGGTGGGGTTGTCGCGTACTGGCCGCAACAAAATATTCTTTTGTTCCCCTTCGTTATATTTACCTATTTTCTTTCACTCCAACCGATAGGAGTGAAGTCTACCGACACTCAAGTGTACATATGTATGTGCATACCTAAATAAATAGTAGAATGGGCTCAAATTGAGCGAAATAGTTGTTTGTTGTTGTGGAGCGCCACCGCAAAGGAGAAGGGTCTCCATTAGGGCACTACACCCCAAAACGGTGCCGACAGAGAGTAAGAATTTAGGAATGAGAGATGACGCGAAAGACCGTAGTAGGGGTGTCGCTTTTGTTCTCACCTATTGCGGCACTTTTGTTGTCCGCCGTATGATGGAAATGGCAAGTCTAGTCTATGGTGTTGGTTGTGTGCGCCGTGGTGGCGACCGCGAAAGCGCCCAATTCGCTTCTAGAATGATCGGGCCGGCGCCAATCGATGGGGCACCAACAACACCGGCGCTGACACTCCAACGGTTTGCGTACCGGTGCGTAGATTGCGGCCTGGCTCGTATCGGGGCAGTTCTAAGCGAGCTTTGAGAAAGGCAACATCCTTATCGCGAGCGCGAGTGCTTTTATACGTAGTGCGAAGTGTTTTATCTTGAATAAATATTCAGTAAGTGCCAGGCGGGGCACTTAGGTTGCAGTAGCAGTAGCAATTAGTTTCGAGCAGCGCCAGTCGAGGCGTGGTGAAGTCGGCACCGGAGTTGGGAGCCATATTCCCGAGGAGCACCCCTGCGGTCGGAACGCCCTCCGACCGCCGATAAGTATCGTTCTCTTTTGGTGCGTCTGTGTTCAGGCGTTATTGTTGTCGGCAGGCTTCCTCTTATTGTGTTTCCGTTTCCGATCCTGTTTAGCATCCTGCACCCTGAGCCCAGTCATACAGGCAGGTTAAAGATATCCCCGGCAGCGAGTGGGTTCGTAACCTTTTGGTTACACCTCACTTCGGGTGCGCCCCAAAAATAAGGTTTTGTTTTGTTTCGATTTCTTTGGTTGTAAATCTAGTTGCCTTGTTTCCGGCCCACCCTAGTGTTGGTAGCTTCATATTTATTGTGTGTGATAACTAGTGCATTTTATTTAGTTTGAATAGTCTGTATACTTTCTTTTTGTCCCCCCTGCCAGCAACCCCGCCGTCTCCACTGAGTCGGCCGGTTGCATGGTTTTTTTGTCATCTCCTTTTTGTGCGTTTACCTTTTGTGCGTTTATTTGTTTACTTAGTTTGGTCCGGCGTATTGTTGTTGCGCACGGTAAGTGCATTTATTTGGGACATTAGGTAGGTCGGCTTTTGTAAACAAAAGGTAAGGTGACAATTTATCTTATCAATGTACCTAAACTGAAATTTTCAAACAAGTAGCAACTCTCTATTTTTTCTTATATATTTTGAATTAGGCCCCAAGCAATACATCGGTAAAAACTGAATTCGATTCCATGCATTAGTTTTCGAGTGATGCGCCGACAAACATACAGACGGACACAAATTCTAAAAATTGTTGATTTGGCTTCTGTGGCTCTAATAAAGATTCCCCATTTAATTTTTCTGTAATATCTATAATGTACAGATGGTTGTGTTTCTTTGTAGGAGTGATAATTTCTGTTTTTGGTGTTAAGTTTTAATTTTAAAGATTTTGTATTTAAATTTATTGTTATCATATATTTGTTTCATGTTAGATTTAAGATTCTAATTTTGTAAATTAATGCGCGTTGATTGCATTATAAAAGACTGAAAAGTCTTAAAAATACATACTCATTTCTTAAATAAAATAAATAAGTAAATAAATAAAATAAATGAAATCCATCGATTACGATGACAGAAAGGAAGTTGAAGAAAATTGAATGCGCAAAATCTTTTGGGTCAAACATTATCCAAGTGTCTCAAGTGCAAACTGTTAGGGGTTTATTTAAAGTTCATAAAAGAATAAAATCTTCTAAAATGATAGTCGTGCGCCAAATAAAGCAGTTCTATCACAGGATTTCAAACGGCAATAGCGGCAAAATTATGTTGTGCTATCTGTTTTTAATATTTTATTGCAGATTTTCAAAATTGTATACCAAATTGTAAAGAAAAATAAATCTTTCATTATGCCCATTTGTAGTACAAAATTTCTTTTAAATTTACACACGTACCTTAACAAAATGTTGACGGTTATCAAACTCGTTTCCAGTTTTGTCGAAATAAATATGAAAAAATGATCGTTTAGCTTCGATTAAGTTGGTAAAACTTTCCAATTTGTGGTCTCCAATGGTAGTGCCGATTCGACCCCAAGATCGAAATATCCAGTATCTATAATGCAAAACAAATAAATAATATTAATAACTTGCGCTTATTTCTCCATGATATAGCAAAATATTTAGAATTATAGGATATATGGGGGAGTCTTTTGAGATAGTAGCACAATTTTTCCCCGTAATTTATTACTTGTCAACTAATTAAATCACCAACATTTTGAAAAAATCTGACTATTTTCCTTTTGTTTATTTTATGTTTATTATTTGACGCATTTTTTCCATAAAAAGTTATTCAGCTACATAAAACATGCACATTATTACCCTGGCTATTAGACTATGTACATACTCAAAAAAATTCTAAAAAAATCTGAATAGAAAGTTGAAAATTTAGCTGAAACTTTGTAGATTTTTTATAATTTTTGCACAAAGTTTGAAATGTAGATTTATATGGTGTTTGTTATACAGGGTGTCCCAGAAGTAACGTGCCAAACTTTAGGGCAAGGTAGGTGGGGGAGTGAGCTCACTGATAAACAAAAAATTTTCAGGTAAAAGTGTCACCGTTTTTGAAATATTTAAATTTTTTCGAATTTAAAAAAAATCGTGCCTTTTCATGTGTTTTCTTTAACTGCAACTACAAACCGGGCAATACTTAGTAAATTTTTTATGTAAAATACTTCCAGATAGTTGCCTCTCCATACTCAAGTGCAATGTAGTTAAAATAAATTAAGGAACCATCATAAAATTAGGACTATTTCTGGATTTTTAACTTTTTGATATTTTCTTCCCCAACTTTGACTATCTCGGGTGAAAAAAAAATGTACTGAGCTATAACTTTACATTACATAAAAAAATTGCTCATTTAATAAAGATTTCAGAAAGGTGCCACACTTACTGTTTTGAATAGAAAAAAAA
>NW_023458555.1:90308285-90308771 GCF_013731165.1 Rhagoletis pomonella | reverse complement strand
ATATAACTGTAATTTCCAGAAATACGAAAACTGCGATATTTTAGTAATTACTGAAGATAATTCACTCAAAATTGATATTTACAATAATTTTTAGACGAAAAATAAGAATATTATAAATTTTTGGAAAATGGGCGTAGCCACGCCCACTTATGGTTACATGTGTATATCTTGGTAACCGCTGCACCAATTTCTTCCAAACTTGGCACAGTTGTTGGCCTTCGCACAACATACCAAATGGCCGAAAATTTTTAAAATCGCTCAATAACCACGCCCACCTCCTATATAACGGTAATTTAGAGAAATACATAATCTTCGATAAATCAGTAAATATTGAAGCTAATTTATTCAAAATTGATGCTTGCAACAATTCTTTACCAAGAAATACGTTTATGGTAAAATTGTGGAAAATGGGCGTGGCACCGCCCACTTATGATCACATATAAGTATATCGGTAACCGTTCTACCAATTTGTACCAAACTCGGTGT
>NW_023458555.1:90306064-90308275 GCF_013731165.1 Rhagoletis pomonella | reverse complement strand
GAAACTTCAATATTTCGAAATTGAAGGACGCTAATTTACTCAAAATTACACACACAAATATACACCCCGGCTTACCATCTAGCGGAAGGTTTCGGAAAGGTGAAAAAACATATATTTAATACTTGCGCCGGGTATTTAATGTTCGGCTCCGCCCGAACTTAGACTTACTTACTTGTTTTTTATTATCTAGTGCACAAAATAATTGGTGACAAATTGGCCCCCAACGTGGGGTCCTTGTCGTTAGAGGAAAATTAATTTCTAGGAAAAAGAAACGAAGCTAAAGTGAATATTGAAAAAAAGCGCTTAAATTCATATTCTGTGTGGTGGCGAGCCTTTTGCTTCGATTTTAGACTTTTGTTCAAATTGGATAATAAAGTACGCTATTGGTTGAATTTTAATTAAAAAAAAAAAACTAAAAATAAATTAAGAAATACTTAAAGTTAAAAGAAAGACCACCCTAGTGGTAAACATATTCACATACGTACATTGGCCGCACCACTTTGTTTCGCGTGGAATCTATTGTATACATATATACATATACGTATATTTATTTATTTATTTATTTATCCATTTACAGTCTACAAAGTCAAATGCTTCTTACAGACTAATTAATTAATTAAAAATAGAAAATAATTGGAGCTTAAATCTATCCATTGCACTAAAATCGAGATCTTCATTATATCTGTTACATAGCCGAATTGATCTACTGATTGGTTCATAGAACGCATAACTAGTTAATAACTATGAACTGAGTCGACAAGTAACCTATTTCGCCTCAAATCTCGCGGTGGAATATAAAAATTGAATAAACTGGCTAACAATGGACAATTAATGTGCTCATTCATGACATTATATGCAAAAATTAAGGACGAACAAATTCTTCTTTCATGAAGAGTTTGGAGCCCCAGCAACTTGCGTCTGGCAGTATATGATGCAAGGCCATTCTGCCAATTATTTTTCGATTTTTGCTGAATGAGTATCGTAGTACGGATTAAATGAATGAGCAGTATTCAAGTCTACTTCTTACCAACGAAACATAGAGTGACTTCAAAGTCAAAGGATCTTTAAAGTCCTCAGAGTTCCTCCTTATGAAACCAATCATGGCAAATGATTTGGCAATAATAAAGTGAACGTGCTTAGGGAAGGAGAGTTTCGAGTCAAAGTAAACACCTAAATCCTTCATCTCAAAGGTGCGGAATAAATCACAGTCATTCAATTTGTAACTAAATTGAATGGTGTTATTAATTCTTGTATATGTTACAATAAAACATTTATTCCCGTTTAAAAACAAGCTATTCATGGTGCACCATTATTCAAAACTATTAAGATCACGTTGAAGTTTAGCACAATCCGACAGGTCTCGAACTCTAAGAAATAATTTAACATCGTCAGCGAACATTAAACACTTAGCGAATTTAAATTGATACGGCAAGTCATTAATGAATATAAGGAACAAGAGAGGTCCACAATGAGTCCCTTGTGGGATTCCTGACCAGGCATTAACAAGCAAACTTGATTTCGTAGACCCAATTGTAACACCAAGCTTCCTTCCACGTAAGAAGCAAGTTAGAAACTTTAAAAGTGTACCAGTGATACCGTAGGCCTGTAATTTATGCACTAACAATGAGTGATTGACTTTGTCGAATGCCTTAGAGAAGTCTGTGTAAATTACATCAAACTGAGAGCGATTTTCAAAAGCTTGAACTACCTCAATTGTTACTAAAGCTAGATTAATACACGTTAATCTACCAGGATGAAATCCGTGTTGGCAATCCACAATAGCACTGCTTAAATGATCAAATAACCTTTGATGGAGTATAAAGTCAAATAGTTTAGCCATGGTGCTCTGCTTAACAACTGGTCTATAATTACATATGTCATTACGGTCACCAGATTTGAATATAGGGACTATTGAACATAATTTCCAAGGCTCAAGAAAGATCCACTTTTTAAGCATTTCTGGAAAAGCAGTGTAATAGGGTTAGCTAAGCAGTCAGCGCAGTTTTTGAAAAACAAAAGAGAAAATCCTTCAGTATCTACCTTAGAGCTTGAATTCAAGTTCGAAATCGCGAGAAACATCATTTGCAGAGATTTGAAAAGAACTTATTGTTGATAATTCAGTATGAGTAAAGTTGGGAAACGTAGAAGTATTTTTAATATTTTTACTATTTCGGGGATCACCACATCTCCTCATCAGACTTCTTTTTTCTA
>NW_023458555.1:90298834-90305964 GCF_013731165.1 Rhagoletis pomonella | reverse complement strand
TTACTAAAATATCGCAGTTTTCGTATTTCTGGAAATTACAGTTATATGGGAAGTGGGCGTGGTTAAAGTCCGATTTCGCCCATTTTCAATACCTACCTTGGATCAAGGGAAACCTACATACCAAATTTCGTTGAGATATCTCAATTTTTGCTTGAGTTATCGTGTACACGGACGGACGGACAGACGGACAGACGGACGGACAGACAGACATGGCTTAATCGATTTCTTTTTTCATCCTGATCATTTATGTATACATTTGTCTATATCTATCTCGATTCGTTCGGCTGTTACAAACAACCGTTATGTGAACAAAATTAATATACCCTTGTGCACAAGTGCGCTCGGGTATAAAAAGACTCCGCCAACATGTAAGAGACTACAAGTAATTTTTAGCAAAAAAAAAACAGACTTCAACTCTCATATAAAAAAATATATATATATATATATATATATAGATATATATATCTCATGATCCACTACCTTTCCGATGCAAAAAGAATTATCGAAATCGGTTGACGTGGTCCAAAGTAACATACATAAAAAAAAACAAAAAAAAAAGATTCCGACGAACTGATAACCTCCTCCTTTTTTGGAAGTCGGTTAATACCAAAAATACACAGAAACCGAGGTCAAATTTTGCTACCCACATGTTTTACAAAAATTTTTGGCCAACGCAAATAAGAAAGGCAGCGAAACTACTGCATGTAGAACATAAAGGCCAACGACTAAACGTACTACAAAATATGGAAATATACAAACTAAAAGCTTTTGACGGCAAAATAACAAACGAACGAACAAATACCGCATCGGATGTTATATTCGAATCCTTAAAATTGATTTACGAAAAAAAGAAAAATGCCAATAAAACGACAGGCATGCACACTCCGAACACCCCAAAAGTACCACCAGGACAAAAATCACCGACTTTTACCGACCTGAAGGTAAAAACCATACAGCGACAACATAACGGATGCTAATATCGAGTTTCGCTGCCTCGATATTAGCATGAACCTAATACCTGCTTCTAAAAAAAAAAGGGCAACACGGTATATCTAATAATTAATCATTGACGAAAATCACATTACCTAAGATAAATGAACATAAGTTAAGGACAAAAACTCGAACCAGACAGAGAGAAAAATGACGCTGAAGATGGCACAACGCCGAAACCGGTTTGTCTGCAAACCAAGCTTGACAAGGTATGACGGAAATTTGTTCCAAAACAAATCATCTTAACACCCTGTTGGTAAAATCAACCAACACCAACTTATAAAGAAATGATATTTTTAAATTTACAAAGTTGTCAGTAAGTTCCAAAAAATTACTAATCCAGTAAATAATTACTCGTAGTTTCAACTGTGTCTGAACTTTTCATCAATGTTACCTTATGACAGCATTGTCTACTAGAATTAAGATAATCTCTAGTTCTTATTAAAGAGGAAATTCTTTCCACTTGAAGTCTATTTCGACATTTTGTTTTTATTAATTGTTGTATGGAGCAGATCCTGTCAACATTGGCTGAAGAATGTGCAATCGACAACAATCACTGACAGTGGCTCATTTAAAACATTATTGGTGATTCTTACTTTTTTCCAAAACTCACAAATATTTAAAGTCAATCAATAAAGTTTAGGCACAGCGAATTTTTTACAACACGGGCAACTATTTTTAAAATATTTTATTTTTGGATAATTTTTTATAAAAATATGGTTAATTCTACAACAAAAATCCCAAAAATCAGAGTTCCAAACCTTATGCAAAATTAAAGTAAATTCCAAAAATTTCAAAGAAGATGTCATACGAATAGGACGTGTTTGTGTGGTGCTCTTGAGTTTTTCACGTTTTTGGCTGTTTAAAGTTGAAATTTCCATATAACTGGTGATAAGTTTGTGTGCGTGTCTGAAGCGAATTGTTCCTCGGTGCTGGTGCCTTAATTTTAACATCAAAATGGCCACAACACAACGCAAAAATCCATCACGCAAAGCTACATCGCCCCCGAAAACACCACTAACGCCAGCAACACATATGTTTGATAGATTCGAAAAGAAGATTGAAGAACAAAGTGTCTGTATTATTGAAGAGTTGAGTGCTGTTACGGCCCGTCTCCACAGGCAAAAGTTTTTGCCTACCAACTGTCATTTTTATTGCCTGATAAAAATTTTATCAGCGGCAATATTTGTGCGTGGGCATTTTTTATCTTGATAAAAGCATTTATAAGATGGCAATTTTTGCCGGATTTCATCACTTAACAATTTTAAAAAATATGCTATTTCACACCCAAGCAAATAATAACACATATTTTAATAGAAAACAGTTCAATTTTAGCTTTTATATTGAAATATCGATAATGTTGTCTCCACGAAGCTATCACGCAAATGAAAATGTAGCTGTCAAAGTACCAAATTGCTGGCAATATTTATCAAGATAAAAGCTCTGATAATTATTGCTTGCCAAGAGCAATATGCGGACTCCATGGGCAAAATTTTGCCTGATAACATTATCAAGATAAAAACTTTTGCCTGTGGAGACAGCAAGTTATGAAGAGCTCTGAGGAAAAGGGTAAATGCAGAAAATTGGTGAGTTAGCTGCTGAAACTGCCAATTTAAAGCTTTCTATAGCGGCGATTTAGACGAGAGTAACTGCAGTTGAGAACTCGTGCGCCGAGGTTCTTACCTTACGCAGTGATATCGCCGCTGCTCGCGCTCATCATTATAAATGGTATCCGCAAGTTGGTGATGAGAACTTGCCTGATGTTTTTGGCAAAATATGCAGTCGAATACAACACAATACTCCACTGCTGCGAGATGTGTTCCGTTTGCGTAGTGTTAAAAGCAAAGTGCAAAAAGGCAACAACAACAATGCGCCTATTGTAGTGAAGTTATTCTCTGCGCGTGACCGTCTCAGCTTTTTAAATCTATTCCTGCATTTTGCAAGACATAAGAGATCGCTTGCCCTCTCTGACATTAATCAGCCTGGTTATGGGACGATTTATCTACATGAGAGCTTGCCAAAGATGCTGCGAGAAGTCATGTCGTATGCTTCTGAATGCAAGAGAAATAAGAAATTGGCCTCAGCGTTCTCCGTCCGTGGGAAAGTTTTTGTGCGGTTAAAGTCCAATAAGAGCCCAAACTCGTGTACATCAAAGCTGACGTGGATTCTCTTATAAGCAAGACAACCAAATCATTACACATACATACGCTTTCTTAACTAGATTACTCTTTATACCCTTATATTTTGACTGCTTTAATGTTTTCAATTATAGAGTACAATTTATGTTACTGAAGAAGGGTTTCTCTTACACTGTTGTATCCTCTTATCGTTACCTTAGTATAATTGTATCTCAGTTAAATACTTGTTCAATGTTTTCTATACTTACTACTTTCTACTTTTATTTATCTTCATATTGTCAATTCGAAGTGCTTATATTTATGCGATATGATGATGCATGAATCAACTGTTGGCTCTGGCGATCTAAACTTGAAAACGTCATTAAAATTGATAAGTGATTTCCACCTGGATTTCAAATTTGTCATCTAAATGCGAGAAGCTTAAATCAGTCAAAAATTGACTATCTGAGCTACATTTTTGCGTGTGTGTGTGTGTTGATATAGTGTGTGTCACTGAGACCTGGTTTAGAAATGACAATATTGACAGTATTTATAATTTATGCAATTTTTCTGTGGTGAGGAATGACAGACATCTTGCTGTGGTGGTATAGCGATATATCACAAGAATGAGTTACAACAGAAAATAGTATATAAATCCACCCATTTTGATCAAGTAGAGTGTTTGATTATTGAATTTTTCAATAACTTCCAATGCTGCCTTGTGATATGTGTATACAATCCAAGAAGCTCATGTGACTTAAGTAATTTATTTCAACAGATCAATAGATTTAGTGTAATTTATGAGCATATAATACTATGCGGGGACTTAAACATTGATTTGCTATTGCCACGAATTTGTTTGATGATATGTCAAGTGTAGGTTTAAATGTTATAAACAATTTGCCTACTCGTTTTGGTCCCAAATGCAAGCCTAGTTTGTTGGATCTGTTTTGTGTGTCGGATATGTCCTGTGTGTTACATTTCGAACAGCTCTCTATAAGTAGTGTTAGCGACCATGACTTATTATTCCTAAGTTATAATGTAAGATTAAATGCTCCTCCTAATATGACACCAGATTTCTTATATTTTAGAGATTTTAATAAGGTTCAAATTAAAGATTTAGCTACTGAAGCTTCCGCCCTGCCTTGGAATGACTGCTGGTTTTTAGCTGACGTTGGTGAAAAAGCTGATAATTTCTCAACGTTAGTTAACTACCTTTTTGACAAATATGTCCCTTTAGGAAAAGTTAAAATAAATAGAAATAAGCAGCCATGGTTCACCAAGGACGTTCGTAAAGCGATAAATGCGCGAAACAAATGCTATTCTCTCTGGAAGCAAAACAGTAGTGAAGAAAATTCGACGGTGTTCAAACTTATGCGCAACAGAGCTACTGAAGCCACGCGCAAAGCTAAGAGAGTTTACTTTCAGGCCAAACTCAATACAGACCTTCCACCTAAAGTGCTGTGGAATAAACAAGTCTTGAAGACTGAGTACATGGTGGATGCTGACTCTATGAATGAGTATTTTTCAGTAAAATTACCTAAGGAAAGTATTGCTTTTAAACCTGATTGTGATCTGTTACGCGATATTGATAATAAATTTAATCTTAGCCATGTCACTGAATCTGAAATAATAACCAACATACTTTCAATTCGGTCGAATGCGATGGGTGAGGACAAAATCAGCTTAAGATTTATAAAATTACTTTTGCCATACATTATTCCACCATTTACGCACATTGTAAATTTTTCGATAACAACATCAAGATTTCCTGACATTTGAAAAGTGGCTAATTAGTACCTGCTGCTAAAAGATGTAATGCCACCCAACCTTGTGACTTTCGGCCAATAAGTATTTTGCCATCATTGTCAAAGGTTTTTGAAAGGTTGATATTAAATCAAATGGTGGGTTACCTATCGGAGAATGGTCTCATTTCCGGATATCAATCTGGTTATCGAAGGGGGCATAGCTGTTCCACTGCAGTGCTGAAAGTCATGGAGGATATACGACCATTCTTTGATAAGGGTGATCTCACCATTCTCACATTATTGGACTTCTGTAAAGCATTTGATACGGAATGATACAGCAATGATGCAGTTAGATTAATATCAGCTATCTTACGAATAGACGATAAAGGGTTGAATCAAAGAGTAACAGCTCCGCCTTAATGCCAATAGCAGCGGGGGTACCGCAAGGTTCTATTCTTGGTCCGGCGTTATTTAGTCTTTATGTTAACTAGTGTTCGCCCAGCGGTTGAAATTCGACCGCTAAAATTAAGGATAGTTTATGTGAGTTGAGTTGAGCTGAAATAAAATTTGTTGGAATGGGTTAAGTGGAGGGGAGTTTAGTTTAGTACTTAGCATAACAAAACATAGAATAGTACTAGATTGAATAACATAACATATGTAGCATAACACATCACAATATAACATCGCACATTATTCAGTTGTATTTCCTTTTTATCCCTATCACTTTCTTCCTCTCTATCTTTGTCTCTATCGCTTTTAATGTTTATGTTTATGTTTATCTACACCTTCATGTTCATGTTCATGTTCATGTTCAAGTTCATGTTCATGTTCATTTTCATTTTCATGTTCATGTTCATGTTCATTTTCATGTTCATGTTCATGTTTATATTCATCTTCATCTTCATCTTCATCTTCATCTTCATCTTCATCTTCATCTTCATATTCACCTTCGTCTTCATATTTATCTTTTCCTTTATCCTGATCTATATCTTATTTACGTATTTACCCCCACCATTGTTATTAGGTTAGGTAGTTAAATATTCCTTCCTCTTTTTCTTTACATTGTTTTAGTGATATCATGTCATGTGTTGCAATTGGGTGTGGTGAGTTGCAGTGTGGTGGAATTGGGTGTGGGAGTTACGGTGTTATGAATTCAGGTGTGGTGGTCTTAAGAGGTGTGGTGAATTTAGTTGTGGTGAGTTGAGGTGTGGTGAGTTAAGGTGTGGTGAGAAAGTTGGGGTGTGGTGAGTTAAGGTGTGGTGAATTAAAGTGTGGTGGATTTAGGTGTGGTGAATTAAGGTGTGTTGTGAATTTAGGAGTGGGGAGTGAAGTAGTGGTGGATTTAGGTGTGGGGAGTTAAGGTGTGGTGAATTAATGTGTAGCGAACTCAGGTGGAGTAAGTTTTTAAGCGGAGGTGAGATGAGTTGAGGTGAGTTAAGTTAAGTTAAGGGGTTAAGTTAAGATAAGTTATCTTTATCCTTATCTTCATATTCATCTTCATCTTCTTCCTCGTCTTGGTCTTCATCTTCTTCTTCATCTTTATCCTTTCCTTTATCCTGATCTAAATATGTCCATTCTTTTCTTCATTTACATATTCACCCCCACCATTGTTATTAGGTTAGGTATTTAAATTTTCCTTCCTCTTTGTCTTTATATTTAGGTCTCTTTACTTTTATTTTAATTTCTGTATTTATCCCTTTCTTCTTCTCCATACTCAAAATTATCTTCATCCTTGTTTGAGGCTAATCTATTCATGTACATACATACATACATCTTATTCCTAAACTGCTGCTAGCACGTTTCTTTAATTCACTATCAATATTAAAGCATACATTTAGGAGGCATTTCCGCCCCAACCATGTACATGTATGGCATTGGTATTGGTGTGACTTTTGAATTGATTTTTTCGCTCTATTTTAAACTGATTTGAAATTTTAAAAATTGCCTGCACATCAGCATCAAAATACCTTTATAATGATATATAATTGTTTATACCTTAGAAGTATAGTTTAGCCGTAAAAGGGGTGTAAAGGAAACATGATTGCCTATCTTTGTTCTATCGCTTTTAATGTTTATGTTTATGTTTATCTTCACCTTCATGTTCATGTTCATGTTCATGTTCATGTTCATGTTCATCTTCATGTTCATCTTCATCCTCATCCTCATCTTCATCTTCATCTTCATCTTCATCTTCATCCATCTTCATCTTAATCTTAATCTTAATCTTAATCTTCATCTTCATCTTCATCTTCATCTTCATCTTCATCTTCATCTT
>NW_023458555.1:90282995-90298824 GCF_013731165.1 Rhagoletis pomonella | reverse complement strand
TCATCTTCATCTTCATCTTCATCTTCATCTTCATCTTCATCTTCATCATCTTCATATTCATCTTCATCTTCACCTTCATCTTCATCTTCATCTTCATATCCACCTTCGTTTGTATTTAGGTTTCTTTACTTTTATTCTAATCTTTGCCTTTATCCCTTTCTTCTTCTACATATTCAACTTTACCTTCTTCCTTGCATGAATCTTAATCTTCGTAAATCTGATTTCTAAACTGCTGCTTAGCAGATTTCTTTAATTCAGTATCAATATTAAAGCAATGTCATTGATGCCACATAAAGTGATATCATGTCATGTGGGGAAATTGGGTGTGGTGATTTGCGATGTGGTGGAATTGGGTGTGGGAGTTACGGCGCTGTGAATTCCGGTGTGGTGGGCTTAAGAGGTGCGGTGAGTTTAGGTGTGGTGAATTTAGCTGTGGTGAGTTGAGGTGTGGTGAATTTAGGTGTGGGGAGTTAAGATGTGGTGAGTTGAGGTGTGGTGAGTTGAGGTGTGGTGAGTTAAGGTGTGGTGAGAAAGTTGAGGTGTGGTGAATTACGGTGTGGTGAATTTAGGTGTGGGGGGTTAACGTGTGGTGAATTTAGGTGTGGTGAGTTGAGGTGTGGTGAGTTAAGGTGTGGTGAATTACGGTGTGGGGGTTAAGTTGTGGTGTGTTTCATCTTCATCTTCATCTTCATCTTCATCTTCATCATCGTCGTCTTGGTCTTCATCTTTATCTTTTCCTTTATCCTGATCTAAATATGTCCATTCTTTTCTTCATTTACATATTCACCCCCACCATTGTTATTAGGTTAGGTATTTAAATTTTCCTTCCTCTTTGTCTTAATATCTAGGTTTCTTTACTTTTATTTTAATTTCTGTATTTATCACTTTCTTCTTCTCCAAATTCAACTTTACCTTCTTGCTTGTTTGAGTCTAATCTATTCATGTACATACATACATACATTTTATTCCTGAACTGCTGCCTAGCACGTTTCCTTAATTCGCTATCAATATTAAAGCATACATTTAGGGGGCATTTCCGCCCCAACCATGTACATGTATGGCATTGGTATTGGTGTGACTTTTGAATTGATTTTTTCGCTCTATTTTAAACTAATTTGAAATTTTAAAAATTGCCTGCACATCAGCATCAAAATACCTTTCTAATGATATCTAATTGTTTATACCTTAGAAGTACAGTTTAGCCGTAAAAGGGGTGTAAAGGAAACATGATTGCCTATTTATATAATTGATGATGACATTGATAAGTGCTGTAAAAATGTGTCTATTCCAGAGACCGTACCGGTTATGCATTCGATAATAAAAAGCAAAAAATTTAAGTTATTTTCTGAATTTTTTTTATTTTGAGCAAATAATACTTAATAATAATTTTGCTTTTTATTTTTTTAAGGCAAAAATAAAAGTTAGTATTTGCCTTTTATTTTTTTGAGCAGAAAATAATCGGTAATTGTTGCCTTTTATTTTTTCAGGCAAAAATATAAGTTAAAGTTCCAAATCAAGTATTCCAGAGTTGTGTATACTCGAATTTAATAGTTTTAAAGCTCCTATCTGGATTCTAATAACCCCCTAATACACAAATACCAGGGTTAGATCAAATCTAAATATGTATGTACTATGTATAAATACAATACATGAAGGCATCTTTTGTTAACGGCATCAGATCTGCACCGATTATTCGATTTTCAAAACTGAGGTTCCGAAAAGCGTTTGGCCTCTAAATGTACAACAAGGTATGATATTTTTAAAAAGGGTTGCCACCTTTTTTTAAATTATAAAACCCGCACCTCTCGTTGTATTAAAAAAAATTAGGCGTAAAATGAAAGGGCAGGGCCTGTAGAAGTGCAATAAAGTTTAGTGTTTTTAAATAGGGTTGCCACCCGCTTAAAAAATTACAAAACTTACACCGTTCGCTCAATATATATTATATAATATGTCATATAAACGGGCTTGGTCTATATTATTTTTTTAAAGGGTTGCCAGCTGTTAAAATTTTTTTTTTTTTGTACAGAGCACCAGATTTACACCGTTCTCTCGGCTTTAAAATGAGGTGCCAAGTGAAAGGTATTCACCTAGAGATGTGCTTTGGGTTTAATTTTTTTAAGGTTTGCCACCTAATTATAAATCTATTGCTTGAAATATGATACTCAGTAAAATATCGCAATATGGGCATAAAGCGAAAGGGTTTTTATACTAAATTAATATGTTCGTGCTTTTAATAGTTGCCACCTATTAAAAAATATATAGCTATGAAAGGTACGTAACGTATTAAGGACATTCGATATTTGTATCAAAGGACAGCTAGTTAAATGGCCTTTGTATAAATGTATGCGAATTTTCGAGAGTTGTCATCTAGTTAACAACTCTTAACTAGCTTTCGATTGATAGCAATATCGAATGCCCTTAATACCTTACTTATCATTCATAGTTATAAATGTGTTTAATAAGTAGCAAGTCTATTAAAAACCCATATTGTGATATTTTACTATTTTACTATCATATTTTAAACAATGCATGTTTAATTAGGCGGCGCAACTTAAAAAAAAACCTAATCACGTCTATAGGTGAATATCTTTAATTTGACACATTTTGAAACTCGAGAGAACGGTGTAAATCTGATGCTCTGCACGAAAATAAAAATTTTAACAGGTGGCAATCCTTTTTAAAAAAAGTAGAGGTTCTTCCTTGCATATCTATAGACCAAGCCCGTATATATGGCATATTATATATATTTTTTTTTAATTGCGCGAACAGTGTAAGTCTTGTGATTTTTTAAGCCGGTGGCAACTCTATTCAAAATAATGAAACCTTCTTGAACATCTAGAGGCCCAGCCCTCTAATTTGAAACCTAATTTTTTTCTGATACAACGAACGGTGCCGGTTTTATAATTTAAAAAAAGCGGCAACCCTTTCCAGAAAAGTCATACCTTGCTGTACATTTAGAGGCCAAGCGCTTTAATTTGGAACCTCAGTTTTGAAAATCGATTGATCTGAGCAGATCTGATGCCGTTAACAAAATATGCCTTCATGTATTGTATTTATACATAGTATATACATATTTGGCTCATTCCATCTCAAATCACCCAGGCCGGGGGAAAGTGAATTTAAGTTTACGATAAAACTCACAGGGATTGTTCCCTGAACAATTTAGGGAGATACGTATTTTTATTTTTGCTCAGAAATGTGAATTTTTTGAATAATGAATTTTTTTCTTTTTGAGTACGAACGCTTCTTTTATCAAAAAATTTGTATGTGGGAATTTTTCAAGAAAAAAATTAAAAAATTTTTTTGCGTAGGGAATTTTGATGTGTGTATGTGTGATTTTATCGATAAAAACGTTTTAATGGCGTATGCTTTGAGCAAATTGTGAGCACTGTTTGGGGAAATCTTCGATAGATTGGGCAAATCGCTAATTGGGCCCCAATTGGGCCAAAATTAGAGCCCAATTGGGAAAAACTTTTGGCTCTGATCGGGCAACCTCAAAAAAATTCCAGCAAGGAAACTTTATCACAATGGGCAACAATTTTTGCGTCCTCAACTGGCACGAAAATCTGCTAGCATCATATGAGTGCATTTTCAGAAAAAAAAAATCATAACTCGAAAGCGACGAATTTTAGCATATTGCTACTCGTACTGAAAATAGTTTATACTATTCCCTTATAGACAAAAAAGTTTGAGAGAAAAAAAAGATGTGGCAATTTGAAAAAAATCAATTTGAAAAAAAAAAAAATTTTTGTTTATGAACAATAATTAATTATTAATAAACAATTACTGATGTTTAGTTCACTAGATCGATTCAGTAGATCAATATCTGCAATTTAAAAAAAAAATCGTTAAAATCCTTGCTTTTTTGCGGCAGTTATAAGCGATTTCAGCAAAAGTTGCTATTAAGAGAGGAAAAAAGAAGCGTTCGTACTCAAAAAGAAAAAAAAAATCATTATTCGAAAAATTCACATTTCTGAGCAAAAAGAAAAAATACGTATCTCATTAAATTGTTCAAGAAACAATCCCTGTGAGTTTTATCGCAAACTTAAATTCACTTTCCCCCGGCCTGGGTGATTTGAGATGGAATGAGCCATTTAGATTTGATCTAACCCTGGTATTTGTGTATTAGGGAGTTATTAAAATCCAGATAGGAGCTTTAACACTATTAAATTCGAGTACACACAACTCTGGAATACTTGATTTGTAACTTTGACTTTTATTCTTGCCTGAAAAAATAAAAAGGCAAATTTGAACTTTTATTTTTGCCTTAAAAAAATAAAAAGCAGATATAATCGGTATTATTTGCTCAAAATGATAAAAGTCAGATTTTTAAAAGTCATGGAGGAATCACAATCTACAATGTGAGATGAGTTTAATGGTACCTTTGAAAAAGCTATAGCATAATTTTTTCACTATGCCTTTTTGATGTCAAAAATTGTAAAATAACTTGTATTTTCAGTCTCTGGTCTATTCACTTATACGCTGATGATGCGCTGATATACCTCTCTACACCTCTAGGCCTTACTGAGGACTTAGTTTTCAGAATTAACGAAGATCTAGAGTCAATTTATATTTGGTCAAAACTTAATAGGCTTAATCTTAGTGCATCCAAAACTCAAGCAATTGCCTTATCTCAATGTTCATATAGCATAATATTTCTCCAATTATACTGAATGGTACCAATGTTAAGTTCGAGAAAGTTGTTAAAACCCTTGGCTTCATGCTGAACACCTCTCTATCGTGCGTAGACCACGTAAATGCTCTTCAATCAGTGATTTATATTCAGTACTGTAACAACTTTGGAAAACAGCAGCTTACATTCATCAGCAAATTAAACTAAAGCTTGTAAAAACTCTACTTGTGCCTATAATATCATATTGAGTTAGTATTTGGTTGCCCTGATAAAGCTTCCATGAACAAATTACAATTACTAATTAACAATGCTGCTAGATATGTATACATAAAACGTAAATTTGACCACGTTCCTGCGTTTTCTATAAAAAATCTTGATTGCAGCTTAACTCAATTCTTTACCCGTCGCTTACTGCTATTTTTGCACACGCTAGTCCACACCCGTTGTCCAAATTATCTCTTCTCGAAACTACCTTTGCACAGTCCACTCGCACATGCAATTTTATAGTACCACACTTTAGATATTCAGCGACCTCAAGAATGTTTTTTCGTTAGAGCTGTGCAGTTGTGGAACTCTTTACCTAATAAATTAAAATTGGAAACTGATCTTAAGCACTTCAAATTGGTTATTTATTCTATCTTCTCATTCTAAATCTTAAAACTTCTACATAATTTATTTCACTGTTTCTTTATATATTCCCTTTCACCTACCCATCTCCATTAATTTTAAGAGCGTTTGCAATAATTGTAATAATTAGTTTTAAATTATTTACCTAAGTATTTTTAGGATATATACATATAGCACGTTAAAAGACTATGTCTTACTTGTGTCAAAATATTAAATAAATAAATAAATAAATATATATTGCACTTGTTTACGCTCTCTAGAAAAAAGTTGGGTATGCAGTTTTTAGCCCATTAAATTTTTTAGGATTTACGATTGATTTTTGGCAAATTTTTTTGTTGAAGGTGTCGCACATTTTTTCCATATAAAAAAATTATCGAATATTATTTTATATGCAGAAAATGAGCGACACCTTCAAAAAAAAATTGTAAAAATCAATGGTAAGTCCTAGCTACCTCAAACTTGCACTCTGTTATACTAAAATTGACTTTTTACTAAGAATTAAAAAAAAAAATCCAGGTATGTAGTTTTATAAGCATTAATTATTACTACAAATCTGCATGCTAAAAAAATTCTAAAGATCTGGTTAAAAAGTTGAAAATTTGCGTGATATTTCGTGAGTTTTGCACAAAGTTTAGGAATTATATTTTTATGTTTTTTGTTGTAGAATGAACACACGTAAAACATTACCTAAATACTTGAAAGACGAACCAAGGAAACACAAAAACCTACTTACATATATAAAATCTTGATTTGTACAAAACACAACACGAATTATCTAAAAGTTTAATTGTAGAAATAAAGTCAATGGCCCATAGTCATAGTCGCAAGTTAAAACTCATTCTTGTTAAAATACAGTTTTAAGTTTAAAATAGAGTTTTAAGTTTTGTTAATCATAGACATCTTAGAAACAGTTAAGGTGAGAGAGAACAGTGCTATCCATATGAAGAAAAAAAAATTACCCTTCAATATATAGAAATATGAGTACATTAATAAGTTCACCCTGTGCCCGCTGCAGGATTGCGGATTTAGAAAGCCGGGAAGTCGCGGGTTCGAATCCCACTGCCAGGGAAAATTTTTTTTACATCTGTGTTTGTTCTTTTAAATATTATTTAAATTTTTGTTATTTAAATATAAATGTTGGGGTCTTTTAAAATAAAATTAAACTCCAAAAAATTTGATAAACAACAAACATATTATATGAGATACCATAAACAAAAAAAAATAATGAAACTAAATTTAATAAAATACAAGTAAGAGCAGCGCTGTCTTCGGCTATGCGGAAGGCTTCATACCTTTCATGAGCATCTGAAAATTTTACTTTAACAGATTACTGCATTTGAAAAAATTTATATATTCACAGCAGGCATAGATAGAGGAGATACCCTGTAGGGAAAACACGAACTAGTGAACCACATTTTTAGTTCAGTACTAGTTCTTTCGCTCAAACGGAAATAATTATTATTTGATTTTTATTTTTGGGATTACAAATAATGATTATTTTATGATTTTTATTTTTTCGCGCAGAGATTATCATTAATTTTGAGTTTTATTTTTCCACTTAAAAATAATGATAATTTATAAAACTGAAAAGGCCATAAAGACGCAACCTACTGAAATTTTTACCTGAAAAGTTTGGGTCTTATTCCTTTTATAAGGGTGCGGCTACCTCTCAAAAGGATACGTCGGTTATCACGCTGGTATAGTTTTTGAGTTGCTTAATAATCATTATACTTAGTGATTCCATAAACAAAGGCCAAGATCCTGAAGGACAATTGAGAAAGGCAATGCAGTTGCAGAAAAAGAGGCATTTAAAAAAAAGTGTCAAAATAATTACCACTTTCCAACTAAATTCATTTAAAAATGCAAGCCAATAGAGCTACCTTTTTTTAAGAAAAGACAAACTAATTTTTTTTATGCAATCCACCACAGCTACCTTAATACAGTCAGTCAATAAAGTTTAGGTACAACGAATTTTTTACAATACGGGCAACTATTTTTTTAATATTTTAGTTTTCGGTAATTTTTTATAAAAATATGGTAAATTCTACAACAAAATCCCCAAAAATCAGAGTTGCAAACCTTGTGCAAAATTTAAGAAAATTCTGCAAAATTTCATTAAAATAATTCACTTTCTATTTACGCTCTCTAGAAAAAGTTTTTTAGCCCATTCAATTTTAGTATAATAAAGTGCAAGTGTGAGGAAGCTAGGACTTACCAAACAACAAAAAAAAGTTGCTAAATATCAATGGTAAGTCTTAGCTACCCCTCAAACTAGCACTCTGTTATAGAAAAATTGAATGGGCTAATAACTGAGTACTTTACTTTTTTCTAAAGAGTGTAAATTGCAATACTTGGATGGAAATTTGCAGTTTTCTTTAATTTTGCATAAGGTTTGGAACTCTGATTTTTGGGGTTTTTGGCGTAGAATTAACCATATTTTTATAAAAAATTAGGGAAAAATAAAATATTTAAAAAATAGTTGCCGGTATTGTAAAAACTTCGCTGTACCTAAACTTTGTTGACTGACTGCATATCTTATTTAAGTACGACAGAAACTTTCGAAGTACTTCATATACATATAAGCTTAAAGAACTGAATTTACTTAAAAATCAATATGCTTAAATTTAGACAAGTAAGACAAAGTGAACTAATATTTTTACGTTTAAGCAGAACGCACTTTTCTTTTTTACTTACTACTTAAGTTTAATACTACTACTACTACTAATGTGGTTTATAAATTTATAATAAATGCGTTTAAACATTTGTGATTGTATTGTCCTTCCTTCAACCGATCATATTTAATATAGAAGGGAAATGTTTCGACAGGCCTGATTAGAAATGTAGATCTAAGGTGACGAATTTATAATAGGTTGGGAACTATAAAAAATGGATGCAGATCGAACTAGATCTCATCTGTCGAATTTGAAACTGGTTCGGAACTATAGAAAAAGGGATGAAAACGAACTAGATCTTATCTGTCGAATTTAGAACTGGTTCGGAACTAGAGTAAAAAGGGATGCAACGGGGGACAATTGACACTTCCCATCGCAATGTTAAATTCGCCGGTCGCTAGCATGCAAAAGAGAATTAACGCGTACTAGTCATGGTTCCAAACGCACTAGAACCGAACCAGTTCCGCACTAGTTCGTTTCCCTACGGAGTACATATATAAAAAATCATATCTAACCAATCAGAGGTATGGAAGATATACCTTATATAGCACCAATCTAAGTGATTTTCAATGCTGTGGGATCGGTAAGTAAACCGGTAACACAATTTAATGGCAAAGACTGGTATCTGAACAATCAGTGGTATAAGAGATAAAGCTTAAATTTTGACTATTTTCTCAGTAGATTTTGTATTATTATTTATAAAATAGCTTACGAAATTGATCGGTTTTAGATGTCCAAATAAAGGAGTTTTACAGTAAAACAACTGAAAAATCAGTTGTATGGGGGCAATAAACAGGTTGTAGTGACCCGATCTTTGTTAATTTTACTGTAAAATTTCTGTTGATAATGAGTTAAAATAGTGCGAAAATTTCATGTTTCTAGCTGCATAGATGGAGTAGTTATAACAAAAAATCGCATATCTGAACAACCAGTTGTATGGGAGCTATATGCAAAAGTGACGATCTTTGATATTTCCGCTGTATATTCTGTTGTTAATGGGTGGAAGTATTGCAAAATTTCATGTCCCTAGGTACATAAATGGAGGAGTTATAACGACAATTCTCTTAACTGAACAATCAGTTGTATGGGAGATATATGTTATAGTGACCCGATCTTTGTTATTTTCACTGTAAGTATTTTGTCAATAATGAGTGAACACGGTGCGAATTTTGATGTTCCTAGCTGCATAAATGAAGAAGTTATGGCAAAAAATCTCATATCTGAACAATCAGTTGTATGGTGGATATAGGTTACAGCGACCCGATCTTCGCCATTTTCACTGAAATTGTTCTTTTGATAATGAGTGACAACAGTTCAAAGTTTCATGTGCCTAGCTACTTAAATGGAGGAGTTATAACGAAAAATCTTATATCTGAACAATCAATTGTATGAGAGCTAGAGGTTATAGTGACCCGATCTTTGTAATTTTCACTCTAAGTTTTCTGTTGATAATGGGTGAAAGTATTGCAAAATTTCCTAGCTGCGTAAATGGAGAAGTTATAACGAAAAATCTCATATCTGAACAATCAGTTGTATGGGAGCTATATGTTATAGTGGTCCGATTCTTCCGGTTCCGACAAATGATTAATACATTATAAAAATACACCCACCTACCAAATTTGATCCGGATATCTCGAAAACTGAGAGACTAGATTGCATAGAAACAGACGGACAGACAGACAGATAGACAGACAGACAGACAGACAGACGGACATGGCTAAATCGAATCAGCTCGGCGTTGTGATCATTTAAGTATACATTTTAATGGGTCTATCTCTTCTTATTCTGGTACTTACAAACATCGGACCAAAGTTATAATACCATTTCATGCTCTTGAAAGGCATAAAAATAAGATAATGTTTATGTTAAAATAAAAAAATTTAATAAAAAAAAAAATTGTTTGGAATCGCTCGGAGTGGGGACCGAACCTAGGTGCTATTGCGTTTACTACTTCAACAAAAAAACAAAACTTAGAACCTTATTTTACCATTTTAAAACCGCGTTCTCCTCATTTCAAAGTTAAAATTATGTTTTTGCCATAAAATGCATTTTAAGTTGACTATGAAAGAGTTAAAATGGTGATTACAATAAAACACAATTTTAATCGTTAAAACCTTTTTCTAAATTCTCTATGACTACGGGCCAAATCTTTATATAAAACTAGCAGAGCACCCGACGTTGTTCGGGGTAAACAAATCAAAATATAAACCAGTAGTACAAATATTTAATTCAGCATATATTAAAGGAGACAAACTATACACTCCGTTTATCTGCCTATTCGCTTAGCTATTTTAGAATAGCGCCACTTTTCCGGTAGAATGCTTATTTCGGAACAGTGTTGCCACTTCGGCCTTTTTCAGGCTAAATTTAGCTTTTTTTGAATGCCATTTAGCCTCAAAATAAGTGATTTAGCTTTTAGCCTTTTTCTTAATTTCATTGGGCTTTTTTTAGCATTTTTTCTTTTTTCTTACTAAAGTTCTTTATTGAATCGATATTTAGAAAATAATATTTATATCATAAACAATGTGTTATGGTAACTCTAAAAATAGTAATAGATAAATAGATATCACAGAAAAAGTTGTTTATGGTAACTCTGAAAATAGTAAGCACAAAAAGTTATCGACTATCGTAAAGCGCAAACCGGTTTGCGTATCACTATTAGTTGGTATTTTTTAACTGAGTGGGTCGGAAAAGAGCTGTGCTTTGTGCTCCAAATCTTTTAATTTTAACCTCAACCAATTGATAGGTAGATTTCAGTAGATCTGAAATTGTATTGTCTCTTTTGATGTTTTTTTTTTTGTTAAAGATATTTGACGAAACGATCGGTGGAAGAAATTTCGCAAGGAAGCAGCTCCAGTGATTCCGATTGTGAAATACATTCAAAAGTGTATATGTATGCAGGTATGTACATGATACAAGTAATAAATTAAATAATTTTTTGCTTTTAGCTCGCAAAAAAAAATTTATTGCCTTTTTTTGGGGACAATCTGGCTTTTTTCTTCAAAAAATTCTGGCAACACTGTTTCGGAAGGAGATTTATTCATTATGAATGAACATTTTTCGTTTAACAGCATCGCGGGATCAAAAAAAAAACGATTTACTCCTTCCGTTCCGAAATGGTCTAAAGACTATAAGACATAGTTTTAAATATCCGAGTGATATACATAATTGATGAATACATATGTATCCCCCTTTTAAAAACTCATTTATATATACTTTACTCTAAACAACTCCCATATATCGTCGTTTACAGTATAAAACCGCGTATCGTCACTCTGCAAAACCGCGTAACTGACATTGGCTGCCAAAAATTGGATCTGCCCACTCAAGCTCTTGGCTCAATCCTTATCCATTCGCCCCGAAATATACTAGCCAGAAGCGCGATTGCTTTATAAAAAAGAGAACCATTTTGAAATATGTTTTTACACTCTAGAAAATAATTTCTAAAACTCCATATACGCGGTTTTGCATTTTGCTGATACGCGGTTTTGCAATTTGTAGATACGCAGTTTTGCACTTTAAACGACGATATACATATGTATGTCTGCATACCAAATTTCAAGTTCATGTGAATTATGGTTCCCAATTTATGGCTGATCAAAAATTCCACGGCTATGCTCCACGTTCCCTTTTTCAAACTCATATATACAAACTTCACTATAAGCACCTACCATGGATATGTATTCATACTAAAGTTCATCATATTTCATCCCTGTGGAATGTGCCATGCCCCTTTCAAAAACTCATTTATATATACCTTACTTTAAGCACCTACTGTAGATACGTCTGCATACTAAATTTCAATTTCATGTGACATATGGTTCCGGATGTGCCACGCCCCCTTTTATAAATTCATTTATATATACCATACTATAGGCCCCTGCTGTAGATATGTCTGCACTCCAAATTTTAAGTTGATGTGACTTATGGTTCCGAAGTTATTGTTGGTCAAATACTCCACACCTATGGGATGTGCCGCGCCCCTTCTTATAAACTCATTTATATATACCTTACTATAAGCGCCTACCATAGATATGCCCGCATACCAAATTCCAAGTTCTTGGGACTTATATTTCCGAAGTTATATCTGATCAAAAGGTCCACGCCTGTGGGGTGTGCCACGCCCCTTTTTACAAACTCGTGTGTATATGTATATAAGCACCTACCTTATATATGTCTGCATACAAAATTTCAATTTCATTTGCCTTATGGTTTTGAAGTTATAGCTGATAAAAATTTCCACGCCTATGGGATGAGCCACGCCCCCTTTTGCCAACTCATTTATATATATCTTACCATAAGCACCTGCCATAGATACGTCTGCGTACCAAATTTCAATTTCATGTGACTTATGGTTTTGAAGTTATAGCTGATAAATTTTCGACGCCTATGGGATGGGCATTTATATATACCTTACTATAAGCACCTACCATAGATAGGTCTGCAAACCAAATTTCAAGTTCATGTAATTTATGGTTGCGAAGTTATAGCTGATAAAAAATTTCAGGCCTACGGAATGTGCCCTCCCCCTTTTTACAAACTCGTTTATATAAACCCTCTTATAAGCACCTACCATTGATATGTCTGCAAACCAAATTTCAAGTTCTTGGGACTTATGGTTCCGAAGTTATGGCTGATAAAAATTCCACGCCTATGGGATGTGCCACGCCCCTTTTTACAAACTTGTTCATATACACCCTCCTATAAGCACCTACCATGAATATGTCCGCATACCTAATTTTAAGTTCGTAGGACTCATGGTTCCGAAGGCATCGCTGATAAAAAAAATTCCACGCCTATGGGATGTGCCAGGCCCCCTTTTACAAAGTCGTTTATATATACCTGCCTATAAGAATCTACCATTGACATGTCTGCATACCAAGTTTCAAGTTCATGTGACTTATGGTCTGGAAGTTATGGCTGTTTAAAAATTTCACGCCTATGGGAGGTGCTACGCCCCCTTATCGGATCCCAATTTTTTCGCCCTATTATAGGCCCAGGTGTCATGGCAATACTCTGTCGAAATTTTTTTCGATTCTGTCCGTCCGTTTAGACTGCAACCTGGCACATACATACATACATACGTACTTCCACAAATATATAGTAGATATCTATCTGTCTCTTAGCGAAAAATAATTTTTGGGGATACCTCGGCAACAAGGCCACCTATGGTGTAAGTTTTAAGTCCAAATATTGCTTTTCGATTGGCTAAATTGTATTCTAAATATGAGCCAAATCGGCAAGTAAATGCAATTTTTAGGGATTTCCTGACCCCAGAAATATATATAGAAATATTTCTTTTCATGGTACTGATATATGTTCCAAATATGAACCAAATCGGTCCATCCGTTTAGTAGTTTAGTGTTATTTAATGTACAGAAAACTCTATGAAATTGGTTGCGTTCATAAGACGTAGCTGTTTAGCTCATCTACTAGGAAACTGCTGGCAACTCTTGAACCCAACAATTACGTCTTAGAAACGGCTTGATGAATATGCTGCCAAATAAACAGCTGATAAATGTAAACGAATGAAATTGCAACAAATAGAGATAGTTGCGCCGATACTATTTAGAATTCAACGCTGAGCGGCCGCCGTGTTAAAAAAATCGTTCAATGTTACAATGAATTAAACAGTGTAAAATTATATAGCGAACATCTTAAAAACATATATTTAGAAACGTAGAATTATTATTAAATATTTTAGTTACTTTATCACGTCAGTAATATAAAATATAATAAATTTGTTTGCAACTGCCACCTAACAAAGCGGCGTTAAATTTAACATAAGCGGCGTAAGTCTTTTCGATCAGCTGTTTAGGGTAAGCCCAACACGTTGAGTTCAGGTAGCGTAAAAATTTTCCGCTGGAAAAAATGGCGGAAGGTTGCCAACCGTTGGGCTGAGCGTAACTACTCAACTGTGCGTTTCTAAGACAAACAGCCAACAGTTACCCAACAGCTACGACTTATGAACGCGCCCATTGTGAAATCGTGACGTCTCAGCTTTCTTCAGCTTTCGGCAAGAACAACAAAAAATTTCAAAGTTTTTTAAATCAAAGAACCTTTCACACAGAAGGTCCAAAAATGTGCTTTTTACAGAATTGAAATCGGTTCAGCCGTTTGGTCAGGCATCGCGGTCATGCGAAAAACATTTCATTTATATATATATATATAGATATCCATTACTTTTTCTTCTTTTTGTTGGGCGCTGCAACCGCTTAAGCGAATTTGGGCGAGTTCAACAAAGCACGCCAGTCGTTTCTTTTCTGTGCCAACTGGCGCCAATTGGAAATGCCAAGTGAAGCCAAGTCCTTCTCCACCTGGTCTTTCCATCTCAGTGGGGGCCTTCCTCTTCGACTGCCACCACCAGCGGGTTCCGAGTTGAATACTTTCAGAGCAGGAGCGTCGGTGTCCATTCGATCGACATGACCAAGCAAGCGGAGCCGCTGTATTTTAATACGCTGCACTATGTCCATGTCAATGTAGAGCTCATACAGCTCATCGTTCCATCGTCTGCGGTACTCGCCGTCGCCAACGCGTAAAGGCCCGTAAATCTTCCGCAAAATCTTTCTCTCGAATACTCCAAGAGCCGCCTCATCGGATGTTGTCATTGTCCATGCTTCTGCACCATATACCAGCACGGGCATGATGAGTAACTTATAGAGTGTGGTTTTCGTACGTCGAGAGAATTCAGAATTGCCTACTCAGTCCAAAGTAGCACTTGTTGGCAAGAGTGATTCTTCGTTGGATTTCCATGCTGACCTTATTATCGGTGTTATGCTGGTTCCCAAGTAAATTAGATTCTCTACTTTCTCGAAATTATAACTGTCAACAGTGACGTGGGTGCCAAGGCGCGAATGTGCTGACTGTTTGTTTGTTGACAGGAGATACTTCGTTTTGTCCTCGTTTACCACCAGACCCATTCGCTCTGCTTCCTTATCCAACTTGGAAAAGCCAGAACAGACTTCGCGGTTTTTGTTACCGATGATATCGATGTCATCGGCATAAGCGAGCAATTGCACGCTCTTGTTCCTGAGCGGTTCAGTTCTGCAGCTCTTATTATCTTACCCAACATCAGATTAAAGACGTCACATGAAAGAGAGTCGCCCTGTCTGGAGCCCCGTTTGGTGGCGAACGGCTCGGAGAGGTCTTTCCCAATTCTGACGCAGCTGGTGGTATTGCTCAACGTAATTTTACACAGCCGTATCAGTTTCTCGGGTGAATGCCAAATTCAGACATAGCGTTGTATAGGCAACTCCCTTTTGTATTTAATATTTTTGCGCTATGTATCAGTGTCAGTGTTACATACATACTCGTATATCTATTGTACATAGTAGTTTACATTGTTATTGTCCAATTTGAACTTAGTTTGCCTTAGGTATTTGGTATACTGCCCTGTTGTTCCCCATCAAGCAACCCCGCCGTCTCCACTGAGCCGGTTGCTTGGTTTTTTTGTCATCTCCTTTTTGTGCGGTCGTTTGTTTATTTGGTTGGGCCCGTTGCATTGTTGTTGCGCACGGTAAGTGCATTTAGTTGGTACACTATGTAGGCGATTTTTATACCCGAGCGCACTTGTGCTCAAGGGTATATTAATTTTGTTCACAGAACGGTTGTTTGTTACAGCCAAAACGAATCGAGATAGATATAGACAAATGTATACATAAATGATCAGAATGAAAAAAGAAATCGATTAAGGCATGTCTGTCTGTCCGTCCGTCCGTGTACACGATAACCCGAGCAAAAATTGAGATATCTCAACGAAATTTGGTATGTAGGTTTCTGTTAATCCAAGGTAGGTTGGTATTGAAAATGGGCGAAATCGGACAATAACCACGCCCACTTCCCATATAACGGTAATTTCCAGAAATACGAAAACTGCGATATTTTAGTAATTACTGAA
>NW_023458555.1:90221211-90267995 GCF_013731165.1 Rhagoletis pomonella | reverse complement strand
TTGGGGTCTGATTCATGCATTCGCAACATTTCACGGCAAAATCTAACCCTCGACAGGTAATCTCTTTCCTGTAGAGCCTGAACACGTTGAATGTGGTAGGGATGAAATCGATGGTCTTTTAAAGCTTTGTGAACTGTAGTTTTTGGTATTCCCGTCCGTCTTTCCATCATTCTCACTGAAGTCGATGGAGCTAGTTTCACTTCCTCTAACACAGCTTCAACATCTACCGTTGCAGGACGTCCTGTTTCGCCGCCACGCCTTCCAGGTATGCGACCTTAAAAAAGTGAAAAATTATAGTTAACAAGCAAGCAAACAAGAAAGGTGTAAAAATCACTTACCTTCATATATTTCTCTATGGGTCCGGGCGAATACTTCTCGACCCGGATGTCGACGATTGGGGTATCGCTCTGCATAGAGTCTTTGAGCAGCTCTGGCATTACAGCAAGCTTCACCGTAAATTAGGTGAATATCCGCATATTCATGCGACGTATACTGCGTGTTCTCTGTCATAGTATTAATAACACAATGTTCGAAGGGTCCAATTTCACAAAATCCACTTTCACTAATTCCGGTAAGTAACATAAAATAATGTCAAGAGCAAGTAATTATGTACCTTTGTACTATTTAGCATGTCATTTGACGGTAACAAGAGCAAATTCAATTTAAATCTATTAAATACATTCTAGCGTGTCTCAGTCCTTTACCCACAAAAGCGGCTATAACTTTTTTTTTCTATTCAAAACAGTAAGTGTGGCACCTTTCTGAAATCTTTATTAAATGAGCAATTTTTTTATGTAATGTAAAATTATAGCTCAGTACATTTTTTTTTTTCACCCGAGATAGTCAAAGTTGGGGAAGAAAATATCAAAAAGTTAAAAATCCAGAAATAGTCCTAATTTTATGATGGTTCCTTAATTTATTTTAACTACATTGCATTTGAGTATGGAGAGGCAACTATCTGGAAGTATTTTACATAAAAAATTTACTAAGTATTGCCCGGTTTGTAGTTGCAGTTAAAGAAAACACACGAGAAAAGGCACGATTTTTTTTAAATTCGAAAAAATGTAAATATTTCAAAAACGGTGACACTTTTACCTGAAAATTTTTTGTTTATCAGTGAGCTCACCCCCCCACCTACCTTCCCCTAAAGTTTGGCACGTTACTTCTGGGACACCCTGTATAACCAGCTAGACTTTTATTGAAAAATGATAAACATTAAATAAACAAAAGTACATTATAACCCGTGTAACTCATATTTTTTAATTGCAAAGTCTTTCATTATTTTGTGATCAATTAGCACTTTTTTATACAGAACTAGCCGATATTCGACAAAACGCAGAAAAAACTTTAAAAGTATCTTCAAATTAGCTGAGGAAGAAGCAAATAAGGTTGATTTTATCTTAGAGTACCATGGCGAGTGGGAAGTCAAGTATATCGTGCTAATTACGACGGAAGCGCAGAAACCTTTTTTTTTTAATTCAGTTATGGAATAATAATAAGCTCATACAAGATTAACGACTAAGACTGAATTTTATTGTGTTCTTTAACACCACTCCAGGATGCAAGAGATCTATTTCTTTAAATTCATTAAGCTCCCTCAATGTTCGTGCAATTGGTGAATTGTGAGCATAGTTGGATCTGTCAGGCTGGACATAAAACATGCCAAAATTCCTGAGACTTCGAACAGGAATATTGAAACATATACTACGTTTATACGCACAGAATAATCGACTTAATTGAAAGCGCATTGACACCGTACACATTTCGCTCTAGTGTTTATACTTACGGCTTTATATCGGCATCAAAGTAACCGTCTTCAAAAGCAAACAAAATTTGCTGTTTTCATTTGACATTTTATAAGTTAACATAGTGGAAAGTGATAAAAATCTAGTTTTATTCGGCATTATAAAATCGTGGCAAAGAAAAAGAACGATTATCATTAATCAGCTTTTAAATACTGATGCGATTATTTGGAATTTGAGCTGATCTCCAATTCGCTTTGAGTGAGAGCGGTGTTTATACACTCTTTCTAACTGTCTGGAGAAATAAACTACCGATTTGAAATGGAGTGTGAGCCAAAACACTTCGCTCTTTCAAAGCGAATTGAAATTCAGTTCATACATATGTTTTGAATCGTGGCGAAATGAATTAAAGCGACTTATTCATGCGTATAAACGTAGTAATATTCAACTTAAAATTTCCGCACAGTCAATATTACCTACCAAGACAATGATGACAAACGAACATGATCACGATTTTCTTCTATTCTGGAGTAAATCTAAATTGATAAGAAGGCAACGAGAGTTATATGAAGGAAGAGGCTCTTCGAAATTCAGCCACCTCAACGCAAACTTAATAAAAACTTTTTGTATCCGCTCAATTCTATTGATATAAGTGATTTGAAAGGGCCACCATATAAAGGAGGCATATTCTAGACGAGATCTAACAAAAGCTATATACAGCCTCTTCAGTGTATAGGGATCAGAAAAGTAGGAACTGTTTCGGCGTACAAAAGCAAGCATAGGGTAACCATTGGCCACTATATAATTTATATGATCGGTAAATAGGAACTTTTTGTCAAAGAACACTCCTAAGTATTTGTGCCAGAAATGTAACAACACGACTTTATGGTGTTCCGCTTTTTTGAAAAAACTATTTGATAACATTTTTTAACATTTAAATATAGCCGATTACGAGCGCACCCTATCAATATCAGATTGAAGTAGGACCGAGTCCTCAGCTTTCGAAATAGTAGAAAAGATTTTGAGATCATCCGCGTAAAGCAGGAATTTAGAGTGTAAAAATCAAGTACTTATGTCATTTCTGAAGTCCTAAAATACTTCCTTGTGGAACTCCTGACGTTACATAAACTGGCTGAGAAGTGAGGTTATTAAGAACGACTGTACTACTCCTATCAGAAAGCTACGACCCAATCCATTTGAGAAAAGTGGAATGAAACCCTAAAGTTGCTAATTTACTAAGTAAAATTCAGTGAGAAACCCCGTCGAATGCTTTCGCAAAGTCCGTATAAACGGTGTCCACCTGGAGTCCGGCCTCAAAGCTAGCGAGACAGTCCTTAGCAAAAATGGCGAGGTTAGATACAGTAGATCTTCCTTTCACAAAACCATGCTGAGACGAGGAAATTAGACTCGAAATAGCAAAATCTAGCTTAACTTTAACAATACACTCAAATAGTTTAGCAATCGTTGTCAACTTCGTTATCGGCCTATAATTAGAAACATCATTCTTATTTCCACTTTTGAGGATTGGTGTGAAGAGTTTTTTCCCAATCTTGAGGATATATCCCTGTTGAAAGTGATTCATTAAAAATAAGCGTCAGCGGTTTTATAAGAGCACAGCAGTTTTATAAGAGAGAGGGTGATATGCCATCAGCATCGGTTTGTGTGGAGGCCTTGAGTACTGCGATTGCCTTTGATCATCACACTCAGAGACACTCAAACTACTAAAACACAATGGAGAATACAATAAATAAGCACTATTTAGGCCATCATCAAGTTCAGCCACAAAGTTGGCACTGAAAAATTCAGCGAAAAGATTAACTATCTGATCGGGAGAAGAGGCATGCTTTTCCTTAAAAAACATTGAGGACGGTATGTTCGATTAAGAGTTTTTAGATTTAATAAAATTCCGAAAGGCTTTGGGGTTACGGTTTATATTATGCTCAACATTACGTATGTATCTGCTGTGAAGGGTTTTATCAATATTCCTAAATTCGGCTAAATGGCGTTTGTACAAGTTAAGATGTTCATCACTATTGGAGACCGTATTCATCACTATTGGAGACGTATAGCTCTGTGGGATTAGAGACATTCGAAGGAATAAGGAAATAAGAATTATCTAAAAAAGACCATGACAAATTATTTAAGTTAAAATCTCCAAGTATGCATAACTGTTGAGATCCGATCTTAAAGCATAAAGAAACAACGTTGTTGACATGAGCTCTATACAGAGTTTCTGGGCTATTCGGAGGAATATATGTATGAGGCACAGATGAATAACTTGTCCATGGAACCAAGCAGGCATACGCAGACTTGATCAAGCAGTGTCATTGTTATTTAGGCTCACCAAAACAGCACGGAGTTCTCGCTTAACAGCAATCAGAACTCCACTACCTCTGTTGCATCCGGTTTTAACTGCATCCCTATCCTTACGGAAAACATCGAACAAGTTTTGATCAAAAAACTTGGTGTGAGCCAGGTTTCAATTATTACAAACACGTCATATAGTGCCTGCGAGGTGAAAGAGTGCACTGCATTTCCTTTAGTTCGCATTCCGGAGATGTGAAAATAAAAACGAACATGGCTGTCAGCGTCGTTATTGGCTGACTTGTTAGGAGCAGCTAGGTTTTTTTGTTTTGTAGATCTTCCTTCAGAAAAAATTTAAAAGGGCGCACTTTGACATTAGTTGGCCAGAGGTCTGGGTCTAAAATCACGCTAAATGCTTCCGGCGAAACACCGAGCTTAAAGTTAACCTTTCGCAATGAATTAACTAGTTTAAAGCAGGCCATTTGGCTTCGATTAATATTTGAGTTTTTCGCAACATAAGATATGATATCATTTTCGGAAATGGTATTCTTGAATGAGGACATATGAACCCATTTCTTTGACGCAACAACGTCCAAGTCGGAGCTAGTCTTACGACCAACCACCACATCTTCGGCCTTCCTTTGGCTATTGCTTCATCTACTTGTTGCGGTTGACCATTTTGTATGTTGGGTTACATTAGCAGCACCGCCAATATTCGGCAGAGCCTGAGAACTATCGCTTACGCTCGGAGCAAGACCAGAGTGTGAAGCAGCACCCGCAGTCAAAGAGCTGTTGATCACATTATTATTATTGGCAGCAGCAGCATCAAAGGTTGTAGAGGTAGCAGCGGTAGAACCAACACGCGCGTTGGACAGAGAACTCTCGAAGACACGACTGATACTGTTGGCATTCGTAGTAGCAGCAGCAGCAGCATATGTGGGAGAGGCAGCAGCGATAGAAGTTGATAACATGTATGTGTTGGTAGCAACAGCAGATAGCGTTGAAGAAGTAGGAGCAGGTAAGTTAGCGGGCGAACCAAAACGGACATTAGACAGAGCACTCTCATCAAAGCGATCGATATTATTTACATAGGAGTATGCATTAACGCGTGAGTCTTTTAATTGAGTATTAAGATGGTTGATAGCAGAAACTAGCTCTTCATGATGAAGTTGGTTCTTTAATGCGCGAAGTTCAGACTTCAAGCATTCCATTTTAGGAACTAATACGGTAGACAAACGGGCTCGATTATTTGCATAACCAACCTTAATTTGCTTTAACTCATGCATTTTCCTCTTTAAAATGAGCATAAGCAGCCGAACAAATGCACGAAATTTTTGGGAATTAACTCGGATCCGGGGAATTTTCGATGACAACACTGGTAAAAACGGCCAGTTGTTGTCTTTTGTACAAGTAAGCAAACGAAGCAGTCGAGTTTCGCGTACGCGGTAGCCGAGTGGTGAGAGTTGCGAGCTACAAGCCTGTAGCTGCCAGGTTCGATACTCGGTTGGAGCGATTGCGAAACATTTTTTGTTTTTATTATTTATTTTATATTTTTTTATTTTATTTAATTTATATATTTAATTTTACTTTATTTTATTTTCATTTGCTTTATTTTATATCACATTTCTTATTTTACTATTAGTTAATTTTAAATTTTAGAGATGAATTTTGTTAAAAATTCAACAACTAACTGAAAGTAACGTAAAAAAATATAGAACTTATAAAAAAAAGAATGAAAAAGAAATAAAAAAAGTATACTGGCCGTGGGACTCGAACCCACGACCTTGCGGCTGGTTTATTCGCATTACTGCCGTCTGTAAGGGTAAAATTTTAATTTGCATTTATGCTTATTAATTCAAATTAATTTTCTCCGTCTGTCTACCATATTAGCTCTTCTTAACATCATAGAGTGCATTAACCAATGTAATGACGCGGGCATTTTCAGCTCTAAGAGCAACGATCTCTTTAAACAAAGAATCTAAAAGTATTTGTTGTTTATCAGCAGCAATGTAGTCATTCGAGCTTTTAGATTTGACAATAGTTTGCGAAGGTGAAATAGCTTTAAGAGATTTTTGTTGATTTGGAATATCGGCCTTGCTTTTCGCACCGCATTCGTCGCTTTCCAGGTACAGATTTTTAGAGCCAGAAGCAACAACACTATCGTCAAGCACAACAGTGGGAGGCGGAGTGCGAAGGGAATTTCTATGGGCAAGAGCACACACTTCACAGTGAAATGAGTTTACCAAAAACTCGACATCTGCCTGCACGATATTGACACAACTCAAATGAAAAAGTTCATTACACTGTACACATTTTAGCTTGTTGAGCTCTTTCCACTATATGCCAACACAAACAAGGCATGCTTATGCAAATCAAATTATGTATATGTATGTATATTAAAAATTAGAGTCACTATCTCATTAGATTTGCAGCAAAGCGAAAAACAGAGAAACGACAATTTTTAATGTTTAGCAAAAAAAAAAACCGACTTCAACTCTCATATAAAAAAAATATATATATATATATCTCATGATCCACTGATCGGATCTTAACCAGATCTGAGACACTACCTTTCCGATGCAAAAAGAATTATCGAAATCGGTTGACGTGGTCCAAAGTTATGCGGTAACATACATATAAAAAAAAAAAAAAAAAAGATTCCGACGAACTGATAACCTCCTAATTTTTTGGAAGTCGGTTAAAAAGAAAATCAGGAGCGCCCAAAAACACGTTCGCACGACACGACTGCCAATTTCGTTCAATTTTTATTATTATTTGGATAAAATAAATGTGAGATTTGTGAATCACAAAAAACTACTAAAAATATTCAGAACATCTTGCTAAAGATAATTCTTAAGTTGGACCTTAGTAGTTTTTGTCAAATGGTACAAGATTTTGCAACGTGCTGAGCAGATGACTATCAAACATAGACAGACGATTTTGTTGCTAAATTTACCATCTTTTTTTCTCCAAAAATTGATGTTTAATGACCGTCTTTCTTTCAGGTACTGGTTTAACATACGAAAAGAAGAGCTGGCTGAGACTTTTATTGACGTCATGAATCAAGGTGATAAAAGTCTTTGTCCGACCATCTTTGTTTATTTGAAAATAGGTGCAACACTGCCAGTGAAAATTAATTCATAAATGAATTTTCGACCTTTTCATCAATTTTATATTTTAAATGCTGTATTTCCGTAAATATTCAATGAAAAATAACCAAATTTTAATGTCGTGTTCAGAAAAAGAAGCAGCATCGAATAAATATTCATATTGGAAAAATTTTATTGCTTACTATTAAATAATAATTAGTTTTGCAATAAACAATTGACATATTTGGTTTTTGTTGTTGGCCTTTGAATTTTAAATTATGAAACATTTTTAACAAGCTCGTGGCGTTTTATTTAATTACTGGGCCTCGAGCTTGTTAAAAACGTTTTATAATAAACAATTGATAGTTTAACTGACTTCTCCTTGTGTTGAACAAAAAAAAATTACGATCTTATTCTATAAGTATACCCTAACCATTCATGCAAAAATATTTTAGGCCACTCTTCCCGTTAAAAAAGTACGAATGTTTAAACATTACCGTGGAAACGCGAAACCACTACCGAATTTGAAACGCAGCGCAGATAAACCACGCACCCGTTCGTCGTTGCATGCTAACGTTTTTAAAAGCGTGGGTCTATTATATTATTACATATTATTATTCTTACGATTAATTCTTTATATTAATAATCATTATCATGAGGCTCCTAAATTCTGACAGCCAGTTTCACCAAATTATTTAAGTGAAAATTACTTTAATTTTCGAATGTTTGGTTTCACCAATCAATTTTAATTTTGATTTAAGTGACCTATGCTCTTCACTTAAATAAAAATTAAATCAGAATAACCACACTCAGAGGTGTTACACGTTTAATCACCTGATCATTGTGTATCTGCTGCTTACTTGTATACCAGCCCTGCTTTTACAACACAGCGTGCCAAAGCTTTCAAAAGCTCTCAGTACAAATGAAAGCTTTCGCTGGCCTAGTATGTTTTACAACCACTTTTTACTCACTTAAATTAATAGTTTATTGAAACTGAAAATTATTTAAATGAGAATTAAATACAAAATTAAATTAAAGTTAATTTCCACTTAAACAGTTTGGTGAATCAGGCTGTGAGAATCTTCAACACAGACTAGAGGTGAGCATAAATGATTTAAAAGGCTGTTTATAAAATAATATTTGATACCAGTATCACGGCGCAGTGTTTCGAATATAGACCAGTAGGAAAATGTCATGGGTACAGTTAATAAAAAAAACGATTTAGGCTTAGAGAGGGAAAAGTAAAAGTCATAAATACAAAATTTCGGATCATTTACTCACTCCCTCTCTCCTTAAACAGTACCTTTACAAAAAAAAAATATTGGAATCGTCACGATACCGACTAATCACTTTGGTTCCCTTAAGCGTCGTGGAATATTCAAATGAAGGTATTTATCATTTAATTGGTATTTGCCTGTTTTTCTTATTAAAAAATTTACTTTGAAATGTAGATGCTCAAAAAAGTGTGAGTACCGGTTTGTCAGGTCTTAAAATTAGACGCATATTTTAAAGAATTTTACGTAGTTTTCGAATATATAGTTGGATCTTTTCGCGCGAATTTGCAAATATATGCAATTTTCGAATTTCTTAATTTTCGGTTTTCAGCTGCTTTTTGCGTAATTCCGCGAAAAGAATTTTTCGAACAATGGTAAAATCACATTGAACATTGAGAGAAAAGAGAATATTTACACTCATTTAATTTTTAAGTTGAACCTTTGTTTTCTGAGAGTGGAAAGCAGGAAACAAAAATTACCCAAAATTCCATCACATTTAATGACTGGGCCCACATTTTTTGCGAGTTGTAGACGTTATAGTGATCCGAGCTTCGCAATATTTTATATTCAGGATTTCACAATCAAAGAGAGAGAATAAACTAAATTTAATCGAAATTGGATGAAATTGAATGTTTCCGCTCACAAGAATGGAGGGCGTCGTGGCAATTATCCTATCTCTCTCTCTTTCTAGGTCAAGTTATTCTCTATTTCTAAAATTCCATCACATTTAATTACAGGGCCCACATTTTTTGCGAGTTGTAGACGTTATAGTGATCCGAGCTTCGCCATATTTTATATTCAGGGTTTCACAATCAAAGAGAGAGTATAAACTAAATTTAATCGAAATTGGATGAAATTTAATGTTTCCGCTCACTAGAGTGGAGGGCGTCGTGGCAATGATCCTATCTCTCTCTCTTTCTAAGTCTAAGTTATTCTCTATTTCTAAGTCAAACTAGAGCCCATGCCAAGTTTCAGCGAAATCGGTGCAGGTTAACTATTATTTCCACCTGCCTTCATATAGTCGAAACACTGTGCGGCGCCCTAACACAAAATGACTAACATGGAACACACTGCTGCCGTTTACTGCACTCGCTGTACTGCCCCGTTACTTTGCTGTCTTTGGTGTAAATCAGTACTTTCAGTAAGTAAACAAATATTACAGGTAGAAGCCAAAATGACGTTGCCCTCATGAGAACCAAACCTTTAAACTTCAACTTGTTTTTCTTTTATTTCCTATATTTCGTTACGCTTTGAATGTCATATCGTTGGTTTTTTGAATGTTCGTTAATAACAAATTTTAATTAACATTTGAATTTTTGTAGTGTTGTGCGGTTTATACTTGTGTATGTGTTAAAAATGCAACACCTGAAGCGATGGTTTTTAGGTGGAGTTAAATATAAATCAGATACCACTAATTTTTTTAACGTGCCTCAATGTCCTTCGCATAAGTAGCGTTGTGAAGTCAGCTGTGGAGCAGAGGTGCAAAATGCCTTGCTGTGTGTTAAGCATTTTAGAGGAGCACATTTCACAAATACACCGGGAGGTACCTAAAAGGCAAGTTTGATGCCTAGTGCTGTTCCTATGACCCTTATGCCGAAAAGTACCTCCAAAAACAATGCAACTCATAAATCAAAAACAGAAAACAACATACAAGTTAACAAATTTTAACTAAAGAAAATAAATAAATAAAAATAAACTTCAACTTTACTTAAAAACGTCAACCAGTGAAATGTAATTTTTTATTTTTCCTTACACACGCTCATTTTTATTTTTACTCCCGAAAACTTTGACTTTTGTAGGTTTGACGTCAAATTGGTCTCTACCTGTTTTTATTGTACCATGCAACGAGACTACAGTGTTTGTTTCGATGGCGAGGAGGTATTGATTTTCACTTCATTTCCCGCAAGTGAATTTGATTCATTACTGAATTTCTTATACTGTACACCTCTAGTATAGACGACGCGTCCGTCAAACAAATGAGAATCGCGTATGTCAGTGTCACTAAGTGCATTTGTTTTTCCGCTGGCATAATCTGCTTGTTTTCATCATGACACCACCCCCGAAGTGTAGCAATCGTTTTAACAAAAAAATGCATAATAGTGGGAAAAATAATTTATTTTTTCTGTCAGATAAGCATGACCAAAGTTCAGTGATTTGTTTGGATCGTTTGTTTGCGTTTCGTGTTGTTAACAACGAGCGAATTCGGCGTGAGTAGACTTATGGTAAGGTCAGCTAAAAAAAACTACATGACGAAAAAGGATACGGTACACAGAGAAAAACGGGACGTGCTATGAGTTTAAACATAATAAACAAAGTCGAAGAATTTTACCGTTCAGACGATGTTAGTCGAGTAATTCCTGGAATCAAAATCTATGGAAAACGTACACAGGAGACAGTAAGCAGTAGCTGTTAATTTTTCTTTTAAATTAACGTATTTCGTTAGATTGGCAGTTTACACGCCGATTTTTTTTTTAAATACCCAAATTTGAAGATTTCTCTGTCGGCTTTTAAGGTGTTGAGACCTAAACAATGATCCACAAGGGTACACATAACGTTTGCATAAGTAAAATACATGGAAATATTCAGCTTAAGCAGAGAGAGGACTTAAAGATGAATTTGCTCGTAAAAAGTTGAATCTTCAAACTACTTATCGAGATATCTTAAAAGAAATGATTTGCTGAAACTGCATTCGGATTTCCCAATTTTTGATGATTTAAAAAAAAAAACTGCATAAATACAATGTTAAAAATATTTCTTTCAATCAATGGCTAACGACTGACAGGTACGATCTTCTTATATTTAACTACAAAACTTTTTTTTTTTGTCATTTTAATTTTTTCCACAAATGTCAATTGCTTCCTCAAACCGAAAATGTTGATACTTTTATAAAAAAAATATTACTACAGAATTACCAGATATTTTGAGATATGATTTCATCGCGGTAGCAAAATCAAATTATTTAAATGAATCAAAAGTCACTTAGCCATGGGGAATTTTTAGTCACTCTCGATTTCTCTGCAAATTATTATTTTCATGTGCTAAAGCTATGCAGTCTCAACATTGGTGTATGGACCAAGAATCATTGCACGTATACGTAATTTATTACAAAGAAGATAACGTCGTGCACCATCTTAATTTCGTTGCTTTTTCGGAGTACGAAAATCACGATGCCACTGGAGTACATCTGTACAACTCGAAAATGATTAAATTTTTAAAAAGAAAATATGGCGTGCGAAACGTAAAATAGTTATTTTATTTTTCCGATGCAGCAGGATCCCAATATAAAAATAGATTTAATTTTTTGAATGGCACTTCTTTTCCACTGCCCACGGAAAAGGAGCTTGGCATTGGCGGCTGCGTTCAAAAATGCATACCGCGCTAGTCTACAGGACAAAACTATTCTTTCGACACAATTTTTTTTTAACGCAAGAAGTCAGTAAAATTGTCCATTGTTTATTGCCAAATTAATTATTATTTAATAATATTAATAAATATAATTTTCCAGTATTTTTTTCGATTCTGCTACTTTTTCTGAATACACCATTAAAATTTGGTTATTTTTCATTGAATATTTACGGAAATATAGCAATTAAAATATAATTGATAAAAACGGCAAAAATTCATTTATGAATAAATTTTTGAAAAATTTAAAATTTCAAACAATATTTAAAGACATTAATTTTCACACATAGACCTTGGAATATCTGTCAAAACATATTTTAAAGTCAGGTCCGTTTTAGAAAGTTTGACTCTTAACAAACAAAAAAAAACACGGAGGATGCAATTTTCAATTTAAAAATAATGTATATAATACATTCTCAACTCTTCCGCGGCGCGGTTGATTTGTTTTCGGGAAAGGCGCTCCTATGGTTTAGGTCAATTAGGCGGACGATAAGTAGTTGGGAGGAATTGGTTAAAGAGCTGAAGTTGGAATTTCTGCCCTCCAACTACGACGACTTACTAATGGGCGCGATTCGCCGGCGGACTCAGGGAGTGAACGAGTCCATCGGTGTGTATGTGGTGGCGATGAAAATTATCTTCGGTAGGTTGCAGGAGCCACTGTCTGAGAAGAGGTTGATAGGGATCATTAGGGAGAATCTTCTGGCGTTTTACCAAACGCAGCTGGGACTAGTTTCGCCGGGGTAAGTTGCGGAACTAGTCGCCTTGGGTACGAAACTCGTATCGGTGAGGTCTGCGGTCCAAGCTCTTGCTCCTCTACCAAGCCATAAGGCCAAGGGCGAGAAGAATTATTCGACGACAGAGGAATGTCTAGCGGTTTTGTGGGCGGTTGAGAAATTGCGACCATATGTTGAGAAGGCTAGGCTCACAGTTGTAATGGATCATTATTCTCTGTTTTGGCTGAATAATTTGAAGGACCCCTGTGGTAGGTTGGCGCGTTGAGTCTTGAAGTTGCAGCAGTACGATTTTGAGACTGTTCACCGGAAGGGCAAGGAACATGTGGTTCCATGTTGCCTCGCAGTGTGCCAGTTGTTGCTGAGGTTTCTGCCAGTGACCCTTGGTTGTTGAAAATGTTTCGGACAGTTGAAAAAGAACCCTTGTCATACCCTGAGGTGTTGAAGAAATATCATGATTCAAGATGAAAAGTTGGCAGGTCACATGGCTGTCCGAAAAACATTCGCTAGGGTTGCGCAGAAGTTTTATTGCCCGCAGATGAAAGCGGATGTAGCGAAATATGTGAAAAATTGTAAGATTTGTCAACAGGTGAAGCCTGGAAATTCACAACCAGCTGGGGGCTTGGTCGAGAGGTCCAAGGAAGTCGAGCCTTTGGAGATGATTTGTGTTGTCTTGGTAGGCCCCTTGGTGAAGTCGTCCCAGGGCTACCAATACATTTTGACCGTTCTAGACTATCTTTCTAAGTTTCCCCTTCTGTTTCCCTTACGACGGCTATGGCGAAGACAATGTTTTTCTTTTGTTTCGTGTCCTCGGGCGGCGACAACGGACCCCATTTTAGGAGTCTTGAACTGCGGGGGCTCTGCAGTGCGTATGACGTCCAACTTCGGTACACCTCACATTACCATCCGCAGGCTTATCCGGCTGAGAGGATACATCAGATTATAAAAACTACGCTTAGGGCTAGCGTTTCGGAGAAGTAGCGATCATGGTATAGGCAATTAGCTAAGGTAGTTTGCTGCATTATATCGGCGTAGCACGAAGTATTAGGAGCCACGCCATATTTTGTTAATTTTGCTAGGGAAATGGCGTTAGAAGGTAGTAGGGATTATATACAGAGAATCCCTAGGAGACCAGGAGGTTAGCTGCGAGTAGCGAGCAGGGAGGCTCGAAGATATGAGGCGTGTAGTAAGAACTGCACTGAGGGAAATAATGCATAGTAAAAATGAATACTTTATATTTGATTATCGTTTAAAAATGTTTGTATTTAAAAATAATATTTTCATACAAAATTTATTACGCACTTATTTGACTGTTCACATGTGAGTATGTATATGTAAGTCTACATAAGCACCCCAAGCATGCAGAGCGCCGCTCTGAGAGCGGTGACAACACACACATACATACATAGTACATACCTGCCCTGTAGGGAAACCCCGAACTGGTGAACCAAATTTGTAGTCCCGTACTAGATCTTTATCGCCGAAAACGAACCAGTCCGATAGTAACTAGATCGCCACCAGTTCGAAAGCAGCGATATGTGGTACTTTTAAAAAACAATTTTAGAAATCTATATCTAAAATGACGAATTTAGAACTGGTTCAAAACTATAGAAAGGGATGCAGAACGAACTATATCTAAAATGACGAATTTTGAACTAGTTCGAAACTACTGAAAAAGGGATGCAGCGGGGGCATGTTTACTTTAAATAGATTTTTGCTTGGCGGGTTTTTCGTTCAAATACGCTTCCAGTCTGCACGTCGCAGATGCTTTTTCATAGTTTGGTAATACAAAACTAATATTTGTGTTAACATCTTAAGATTATGGGACCTTCTGGAATATAACCAATAACAGTCAGCACCTCTGCAAATTCAGCTACAGCCAAAGGTATGTAAACGTGTTTTCAAATGCACAATTTAATTTACATTCATTCAAACAAATTTGATTTCAGATTGAAAATACATTTCTCTGCAAATAATAAAAATTGTTACCATGGTAACCCAAAAAAGAAAACATCTTGTTACTTTTTTCGTTTACAACTGGTGCGAAACTATAGAAAATGGGGTGCAAAGCGAACTAGATCCCATATGACGAATTTAGGACTGGTTCTGAACTATAGAAAAGGTAATGCAGCGGGGGACAATTTCCAATTCCTATGACATCGCTGTCATAGTTGTTTGCCAGTTGTTTGCATGCAAAAGAGATTTATCGTGAACTAGTAGTGGTTCTAAATGTACTAGGAGCGCACCAGTTCAAAACTAGAGATTTTCCCCACAGGGTGTTTATCCGTACAAATAGCGTGCTGTGGTGTTGATGGATATTCAACATTTCAAAGCAAATTTATATGCCTGGGTGTAGCTGATTGCGCAAAGATGCTTCCCACAAGTTGTTCATATCCGGAGATGGTCGGGTTCGAATTCCACTGCAGGCAACATGCAAATAATTTTTTTTTTTTTTTTAGTTTTGTCTTGACTATTCACTTCACGGATGCTTTTCCAGTACAGGCGCGGTCATTTTAATATGCGCGTAATTGAATTGAATATTTACCAATATACAGTACTTTCGTTGACGTTTATAGTAAGATCAATTACGTTTCTATTTGATTTTAATATTTTTTTCCCTCAGTGTAGGTTGGAAAAATCTAGTGCGAAGTTAGCCAGGAAGTAAAATCTTAAGATACGGGATGTCCAGTATATGCCAGGAGAGAGTGAGGAAAAATTTTGCGCTGTCGGATGCAGCTAGTTATTATGCAGCGAACTTAGCTCCAAAGTATGTAGGGCCGTTTGTGATAAAAAGGACGGTGTCGCCATGGATCTATATGTCTTAGTGGACCACGAAGGCCGAGAAAAGCGGACGTGGTACGTCAAAGAATTCAAATACGGATAGATAGGTCCAGTTACAGTACAGTAAGAAAGGGGTAGAGTTGTCGCGTACTGGCCGCAACAAAGTTTTCTTTTGTTATTCCTTCGTCTTACCCTTATTTCCTTTCAGACCAACCGATAGGAGCGAACTCTACCGGCAAATAGTTGTGTTAAATAAAGCTCAATTTGAAGAGCAAAGCAGCTGATTGTCGGTGGTGTGCTAGGACGGGTCGATTTTTTTTCATAAAATCGCATATCGTCGTTTAAAGTACAAAACCGCGTATCGTCATTCTGCAAAACCGCGTAACTGACATTGGCTGCCGAAAACTGGATTTGCTCACACAAGCTCTTGGCTCAATTCTTATTTATTCGACCTTAAATATACTATCCAGAATTGCGATTTCTTTATAAAAAAGAGAACCATTTGGAAATATAAGTGTTTTACTCTCTAAAAAATAATTTATGCAACCTCACATACGTGGTTTTGCATTTTGCTGATACGCGGTTTTGCACTTTAAACGACGATATGCGGAAAATGCTCTACGTATCATTCTGAGCAACTTTGCTTGAGAAACTGTGGGTCTAAAACCAATTTCGAGCCAGCGAATTTTAAGGGGAAGTTTCATAACAGGTAATAAAAATTTTTATTTTTATTCATTTATTTTATATTTTTTTCAGTCAAACAGAAAAATAGTTTCTTACTGGTTACCAGCTAATTAAAATAATTATAAATTAAACGACGCACTACGCTCTTTTTGGAAGAGACGGGTCCAAACCCGAAATATTATTTAATTCGGAAAGAGTTCTCATTATTTTCACATATTTAAAACATTGAAAAGTGTCTAAGGTTACAGGACATTAAAGTTTAATCCTTCTAAAAGAGATTGACAGGGTTTATTACCGTTTTATGAGATGAATTACAAAAGAGCATGCAAGAAAGGAAGTTCTATTATTCAAGCTTTCGAGATTTATAAGCTGACAACGTGATTTGTAAGGGGGCAATGGTTCAGTGAAATTCAACGATCGAAGAGCATATTTAATAAAAACTTTTTTTATACGTTCTATTCTCTTAATATGGCATGCGTAATAGGGTATCTAGATAAAGGAGGCATAGTCTAATTTTGATCTCACTAACTTTGTGTAAAGAACCTTTACGTTTATAGGTCTGAAAAATGGTAACTTTTACGCCGGACGAAGGCTAACATAACGTTATAATTGATATGTGGCGAAAAACTTAACTTTGTGTCAAAATGGAGACCTAGCTCTTTAACTTCAGTAACTTGTTTCAGCCTGGATTCCGAGATGAAATAACTTGAAGGTGTTGGGTTGTGCCTTCTTGTGAAGGTACAATGAGAACACTTTTCAATATTCAGGAATAGGCGGTTCCGAGTACACGAAGAGTTAAATTTATAAAGCTCAGACTGAAGTGTTTGAGAGTCTTCACGATTCCTTATAACCGAGTATATCTTAAGGTCGTCTGCATAGAAAAGAAATTTTGAAGAAGAAAAACAGGACCCAATGTCATTCATAAATAATAAAAAGAATAAAGGCCATAGAATTCAACCTTGTGGGACCCCCGATTGCGCCACAAAAGGTTGGAAAAAACTCAATCAAATAGCTGATATAGGATTCTAAGAGTACAAAAAGCAGTTAATTATTTTTTTTTTAAATACTAAAATAACGAAGTCCTTAAGTCCTGCTTGCTTCCCAAGCATGGTAGTTTTTTCGACTAACATCAGTCACAGGCATAACACTTTCACGATTTTTTTCCGTTACGCGCCGAGAAGCACTGGTTATCAGTTGAACATTTCGTGAAGTTCCTTGAATATGGCTGGAACTTGTGCGTCAAGAAGTTTTGGGTCTTCAAATTCTAAATATTCCTTTAAATGGTTATACGGAATATTTCAAGCAATTGGCGGTTCTGTTAAAATATTGTCATCAACCAAATCTATCATTTTAGCAGTCAAAACTAATTTTGCATTTCTAAAGAATTATTGTAAACATAAATTTTTAAAAAATTAGTTTCAGTATTTACAGATTTATAGAAGATTTCGTATTTCTCTAAATTACCCTTAAATGGGAGGTGAGGTGGTTATTGTCCGATTTTGAACATATTCAGCCGTTTGGTATGTTGTACTAAGGCCAACAACTATGTTTTGACAGAAATTGCTGAAGAGGTTAGCAAGATACACGCCTGTAATTACCAGTGAGCGTGGATACGCCCATTGTCCAAATATTTAAAATATTTTTACTTTTCGTCTATTACTAATTACTAAAATATCGCAGTTTTCGTATTTCTGAAAATTACAGTTATATGGGAGGTTGGGGTTACTGTCCGGTTTTGCCCATTTTGCAATACCATCCGTCCTGCGCTGAAAAGAAGGACACATACCTACTTTCGTTGAGATATCTCAATTTTTACTTGAATCATCGCGTGCACAGACGGACAGACGGCCACTGTTTAATCGATTTATTCTTTCTTTCTCATCATTTATGTATACATTTGTCTATATCTATCTCGAGTAGTTTGTGCTGTTACAAAAAACCGTAATGTGAACAATGTTATAATACCCCTGTGCACAAGTGCGCTCGCATATAAATATACCACACCTGAAAAGCAAGCAGGACTTAAAAACTTAGTTATTTAAGTATTTTCAAAAAATAAACTGCTTTTTGTACGCTTACACTCATAGAGCAGCTATTTGTTTAAGTTTTTCCCACAAAATTTTGTACTACCTGACATGAAACTTCCCCTTAAAGTTCACTGTCCCGAAATTCGTTTTAGACCCATGGTTTCTTAAGCACAGATGCTCAGAATGATTCGTAGAACATTTTCCGCATATGCAATTTTTCCGTTTTCTTGGTCCCCTACAAATCGACCCATTTTAGTGTTCGCGCCAAAACGATACCACAATAGGGGCATCGCCATTTTTCTCATATCGCGGAACTTTTCTTCTCCGCCGAATGATGGCAATGGCAAAGTCCATGGTGTTTGTTTGTGTGCGCCGTTTGTTTTAACAATTAACGGGCATCAACATCACCAGAAATGAGGCCCGATGGTTTTGCGGACCGGAGCGTAGGTTGCGGCCCAACTTGTAGCTGCGCGCCGGGTTGTTTGTACAGGCGACGGTGGTTTGTAACAGGCAAAACGAATCGAGATAGATATAGACAAATGTATACATAAATGATCAGAATGAAAAGAGAAATCGATTAAGCGGGTACTGTCTGTCCGTCGGTCCGTCTGTGCACACGATAACTCGAGTAAAAATTGAGATATCTTAACGAAACTTGGTACGTGCACTTCTTTCTGGCGTAGGACGGATGGTATTGAAAATGGGCAAAATCGGGCAATAACCACGTCTACCTCCCATATAACGGTAATTTCTAGAAATAAATATAGATTTTGGAAAATGGGTGCAGCCACACCCACTTATGGTTACATGTCTAAATCTTGGTAACCGTTGCACCAATTTGTTCCAAACATGGTACAATTGTTAGCCTTGGTACAGCATACCAAATGGCCGAAAATTTAAAAAATCGGACAATAACCACGCCCACATCCCATATAACGGTAATTTAGAGAAATACGAAATCTTCGATAAATCAGTAAATATTAAAGATAATTTATTCAAAATTGATGCTTGCAACAATTCTTTACCAAGAAATGTGTTTATGATAAAATTTTGGAAAATGGGCGTGGCACTGTCCACTTATGATCACATATACAGTATTGGACATATCTATAGCACCCCCCTTTCAAAGCGATATTGTTTGCCACTTATGTTTAATTATTTGTTTTTAAGAATTTTCAATTAAAATACAGTTCATTCTCCAACAAAACCCATATAAACCAATGTTTTAAACTTTTTAAAAGACCGCGAAAAAAGTGCAACAAACTCTCCCTTAAATTTCAAACTTTTTTCTCAGAAGCTCTAGAATTTTTTTGAGTACACAGTTTTATAGCGCATTCAATTTTGTCCAATAATGTAATGTGCAAGTTTCAAGTCGCTAAAGATTACCGTTGATTTTTTAGAATTTTTTTGTCTCATTTGCTTCCATATATGAACCCCATATATTGGACTTCCATATATGAAACCCGACTGGAAATTACTCAGAAGACTATTTGTCCAAGTGGCAGGTAATTTGTCGCGCCAGAATTTCTGTAAAATTTTCGATAGTGCCGGTAAAATGCTTATTGGTCTGAAGTAGAGATGGGCGTGGGATATCGGAACCCACGGTACTGATTTCAAATTGGCCAGGATGGGCGGTATCGGGAAGGTCTGTAAAAATTTTGAGGGCGGGACGGGACCAAATTCATAAAATCTTCCTTAAAAACGATGTAGGAAATATGAACTTTTTTATGTTTTATTGACACGAAAACGATCAGCAAAGCAAAACAAAATTATCGGAAGATGCCAGATATTTAATTTTTTTTTTATTAGTTAAAATTAGTTTTAAACACACGTGAATTTTTCTTAGTGATAGATTTCGGGACCCACGGGAGCCGCGGAACAATTCTCAAAAACGTGGGGATGGGCGGGTTCGAGACTTAAAAATTGAATTTCGGGATGGGCGGGATCGGGATTAAGTCTTTAGTCCCGTACCCATCTCTAGTCTGAAGTACTGGGGAGTGATAGGACATTTTATTTTTGGCACAGGCATTATATTTGCCATCTTCCAGAGATATGGAACTGTAGATGAGGAACTTAAGACAAATACCATTAGTACCCTGCAGAAAAAAATTATCAATAGAAAAAAACTAACCCACTTGTAGTTAGCTTTTTTGCGGGATTTCTATGAAATATATAACTTCTCAAGTAGCACAAAAGTCAAAAATACACCAAAATATTTTGTGTATTTTTTACATCGGCGTGATATACATTTTCAATATAAAAAATATGCTATTTCTAAGCGCAGTTTTTGAACAGTTTATTTCGATTCAGTGTAAAAGTTATACCGCTTTTTCGTGCATTATTTACACCTACCGTCAATGTTTTTCGGCATATATATTATGCCAGTGGAGGATGGTTCCGTGCGCAGAAGTGGAAAACTTTTGACTGCCATTCACCTGGGAGTGGCCAGAAGCGATTCTTGTGCGTACGGTTCAAATCGCAGCTCACAACGTCCGGATATTTATATCCACGTATCCTCTGGGTAGCAACCAAACATCCGTTTGGGAGCGAGCTAAAGTGAGAAGGCGTAAAACTTCGCGAGCGCTGGGTTTGGGTCCCGCCACGTTAAAACCCCGCCCAATGAAAAGAAGCAAACAGCCTCGGATGAGACCCCCTTTTTCTGATGACGACCACGGCAAACGTATAAAGGACTATGATTTAAGGGTATGCACCTGGAATATCCGGACCCTTAATGGGGAAGGTGCCTCTGCCCGGCTGGTTGATGTCCTCGGGAAGACAAAGGCTGACATCACCGCCATCCAAGAAATGCGATGGACGGAGCAAGGTAAAGTAAGCGTGAAGCCTTGCGACGTCTACTACAGTTGCCACGTAAAGGAGCGCAAATTCGGTGTTGGATTCGTGGTAGGAGAGAGACTCCGTCGCCGAGTACTGGCGTTCACCCCGGTGGACGAACTTCTAGCCACAATCCGCATCAAAGCTAGATTCTTCAACATCTCGCTCATCTGCGCCCATGCCCCGACGGAAGAGAAGGATGAGACGTCCAAGGATCTCTTCTATGAGCGCTTGGAACGTACATATGAGCACTGCCCCCGACACGATGTCAAAATCGTGCTTGGCGATTTTAATGCCAAGGTGGGCAAGGAAGGGATCTTTGGCGCCACTGTCGGAAAATTCAGCCTCCACGACGAAACGTCCGATAACGGACTGAGGCTGATCGACTTCGCCGGGGCCCGAAATATGGTAATATGTAGTACTAGGTTCCAGCATAAGAACATCCACCAAGCTACATGGCTGTCTCCAGATCGAAAAACGAGAAACCAAATCGATCATGTTGTGATAGACGGAAGGCATGCTTCAAGCGTTTTGGACGTACGTACACTCCGAGGGCCAAACATCGACTCGGACCACTATCTTGTTGTAGCCAAGATACGCACCCGCCTCTGTGCAGCAAAAAATGTGCGCCCAACAATGCAAGGAAAGCTTAACGTCGAAAAGCTGCAATCTCAACAGACGGCCAATTTATTCGCCACTCGACTCACACACCTGCTCTCTGAGAGCACTCTTCAACAATCCGACGTACGCGAGCAGTGGAACCACATTTCCCGATCATTAAGTACCGCCGCCGAAGAAGTAGTTGGATTTCAGCGAGCCCGAAAGAACAACTGGTACGATGAGGAATGTCAAGAAGCCGCAGAGAAAAAAGATGCCGCCTACAGGGCCACGCTGCGATCGGGCGCAACGCGAGCCATGTGGGACCGTTATAGGGAACTGAAGAAGGAAGCGAGACGTATTTGCCGCAATAAGAAGAGAGAGGCCGAAATACGTGAGTGCGAAGAGCTTGAGATGCTGGCCGACAGGAAGAACGCCCGAAAATTCTACCAGAGGGTTAGGCGACTTACGGAAGGTTTCAAGACCGGGGCGAACTCCTGTAAGAACAACAATGGCGACCTAGTGACCGATGTCCAGAATATACTTAAATTGTGGAGGGAACACTTTTATAACCTACTGAATGGTAGCAGCGCTGAAAGTAGTGAGGAAGACGAACCCGAATCCCCAGTCGATGATGATGGAGTAGCTGTCCCACCGCCTGACTATGACGAGGTACGAATAGCGATTACGCGGCTGAAAAACAACAAAGCTGCTGGAGCTGACGGCCTGCCAGCCGAGCTATTCAAGTACGGCGGCGAGGAGCTGATGAGGTGCATGCATCAGCTCGTATGCAGAATATGATCAGATGAACGCATGCCCGACGACTGGAATTTAAGTGTGCTCTGCCCAATCCACAAGAAAGGCGACCCCGCCATACGCGCCAACTACCGCGGAATTAGCCTTCTAAGCATAGGTTACAAGGTCTTATCGAGCGTATTGTGCGAAAGACTGAAGCCCACCGTCAACGAGCTGATTGGACCTTATCAGTGTGGCTTTAGGCCTGGAAAATCCACCATAGATCAGGTATTCACAATACGCCAAATCTTGTAAAAGACCCGCGAGAATAGGATCGACACACACCATCTATTTGTCGATTTCAAAGCCGCTTTCGAAAGCACGAAGAGAAGTTGCCTTTATGCCGCGATGTCTGAATTTGGTATCCCCGCGAAACTAATACGGCTGTGTAAAATGACGTTGAGCAATACCACCAGCTCCGTCAGAATAGGGAAGGACCTCTCCGAGCCGTTTGATACCAAACGAGGTTTCAGACAAGGGGACTCCCTTTCGTGTGATTTCTTTAATCTTATGTTGGAGAAGATAATAAGAGCCGCAGAACTGAACCGCTCAGGCACAATACTTTATAAGAGCGTACAATTGCTGGCGTATGCCGACGACATCGATATTATCGGTAAAAACAAGGGCTACGTCTGTTCAGCCTTCTCGGGATTGGATAGAGAAGCAAAGCGAATGGGTCTGGTGGTGAACGAGGACAAAACGAAGTATCTCCTGTCAGCACACAAACAGTCAGAGCATACGCGTCTTCGCACCCACGTCACTGTTGACAGCTACAAGTTTGAAAAAGTAGACGACTTCGTTTATTTGGGAACCAGCATTAACACCAATAATAATGTCAGCCTTGAAATCCAACGGAGAATCACTCTTGCCAACAAGTGCTACTTTGGGCTGAGTAGGCAATTGAGAAGTAAAGTCCTCTCTCGTCGTACAAAGATCACACTCTATAAGTCACTCATCATGCCTGTGCTGGTGTATGGCGCGGAAGCATGGACAATGAAAGCATCTGATGAGGCGGCTCTTGGAGTTTTCGAGAGAAAGATTCTGCGAAAGATTTACGGACCTTTACGCGTTGGTGATGGCGAATATCGCAGACGATTTAACGATGAGCTGTATGAGCTTTACAACGATATAGACATAGTGCAGCGAATTAAAATTCAGCGGCTCCGCTGGCTTGGCCATGTCGTTCGGATGGACAGAAACGCTCCTGCTCTGAAAATATTCAACGCGGGCCGCGATGCTGGTAACAGAGGAAGAGGAAGGCCTCCTCTGCGTTGGAAAGACCAGGTGGAGAAGGACTTGGCTTCACTTGGCATTTTCAATTGGCGTCAGTTAGCACAGAAGAGAAATGACTGGCGTGCTGTTTTGGACTCGGCCAAAATCGCTTAGGCGGTTACAACGCCAAATAAGAAGAAGAAGAAGTGGTATAAAAGTTTTCTTGTTTCTGGAACATAATGTAAACTCCGTTGGTGTAAAATACGTATTGGTATTGGCTCAAATCATACACCATAATGGTAAAGAATTTACATCATATTCTAGCATAAATATATTTTCATGAGTGTGAAGATACAAAAGGATTCGAGGAATAAAATTTACTACTAATCAAATTTAAAATTAACTCAGACATAAAATTTACACCGAAGCTCTTTTTTAATCTGCGCGACTTGGAATTTTTTTATAAATCTCAGCATTCCTTTTCGTAATATGCGGGCAAGAAAATCACGAATATATATGAATGTGAGTTCCTAATTTAAAAACGAGGTTCATTCTGTCGAGTGAATTTCGGTACTACCCCCTCTAAAACACGTGCGCCTCAAAATTTATAAGGATTTGAAGATTTTTAAATAAATCTGGTAAAACTTATATTTTGAAAGCAATGAATTTTTCGCCATTATTAAATTTTTAAGAGATGCACTGTTTAAAAAAGGTTCGAAAATACACATAAAGTGGCATAGTTGAGCCAATGTACATAATGAAATTGTTAAATAATAGTCATACAGCTTTAATATGGCGTCCAGCTGAGTTTCAGTATTAGGCTAAGTTTACAACCTAACGTATTAGCGTAGCGAGAATACATAAAAATCGCTTCTGACCAACATTTACACAGTCTTTGGTGTTTATCGCTGTGCAAGCAAATAAAAATTATGCAGTTTGTTAAAAAAAGCTTTTTCTCATACTTAAAGCCCAAATAAATAAAAAATATACATATGTACATATTTATATAATAAATTAAACATCTCTTCTACTGCTATTATATACAATACAATATGCTTAAGTTTCGGTATAAAGTGTCAAAGGGTTGTGGAAACAAAAAAAATATATTAGGGGAATCCCTACGTAGCAATGTATCACACGTTTTGTTGCTTTCCCAACATCAAAATATGTGGTAGATTGGTACGTAGCAACTTTAAATCTAAAATGCTACTCATCGTAAACTCCCCTATTATAAAAAATTAGTCGTGTATCATTTTGCTGCAATTTAAACACTAGCTACTTTTTAATCGCCAGCGATTATGCTGGCGAAGAAGTTTCTTTGGATTGAGCGATTTCCATTGCATCGCGTAACGCTATTACTCTAGGTTGTGAACTTAGCCTTACTTTTATAATACTATGAAAATATGGTCGTCGTTGAAAACTTACACAGATTCTTGAGTTTGGTACAAAAATATTTACCAAGCCAAGAACGGTGTATTTATTTTGCCCTAGACACAATTCAGTTTGAGAATTTGGTATAAAAAATGTTTCTTGCCAAATGAACACAGTTGACAGAAGTTTAAGCGCCTACCACACGTCCATTATTTGAACGCAAACGCGAACGTATACATTTCAACATGTTTTGTTAACGTTCGCGTACGAAAAGAAGAAATCAAATCAGCGTTCGCCTATGTTATGTAGAAAAAATTGTCGCTGTTGTTCGTACTCATATATACTATGCAACTTATAGCTGCATTTGTGAAGGCATGATGTTGAATCATTAGTACCCACACAAACTTTAAGCGTGTAGGGGTGCCTTATTGATGCATATTTCACCACTGGTGTATTAAATATACCAACCAGTGTTACCACCCGACAATATTTTTAGGAACAAAAAATCCTACCAAATCAGTTTCCAAACTACCAATTTTTTTTAATCATCAGATATTTATATTTTATTTCGTTTCTGATTTTACTTCATGAAAAAGTATGAATCTTTGATATTAATTAAATTTATATCAATTATTTTATGTCTAAAACGTAAAAAAAAAAATACAATCGATATAAACATTTTATATTTGGTAACAAAAAAAATGTATTACTGTGCTCGCGCAATTTTATTTTTATTTATTTGTTTTCATTTAACCATGATGCAATAAAATTACGGAATGTCAGCAACATAATCTTAATATTTCGGTACGAGTTTTAAGCCATTTTAGCACGCTTTCAGTACGCTTTTCTACTTTCACATCACCATTGTATTACCGCCATTCAACAAAATTTATTTAAAATTTTTACAAATGTTCTAATAAACGAATACTCAACAATACAACAGCTCAATGCATTTTTGACATTTCGAATAGGATTTATTTTCTATTATAACTTCAAAACTTTGATAGGATTGCAAAACATCTTTAAAATTTGGAATCGGAAATCCAAATCGATGAGAAATCAATTTCGAACGAAACCAGAACAGCCCTGAAATGAAACTACCAATTTATCAAAACGGTAACACTGATAGCAGCTCTACTTGTGGTATGTATAATAAGCTCATTAAAACAGGCAGCGTATTATGTGCACACACACTAGCTTTGTTTCTTTACTTTCCTAGCAGATCTTTATCAGGAAGAAGAATGGGAAGAATTACAGAATTACGCTCACAGCGAGTGAAATATAGAAAAAGTCAAGAAACGCAAACTAGCAGAAACTAGCTAGTAAACACCTGACCGATGCTTTTGACAACTGAACATATGTATTTGCTGCGAATTTTTAATCGCATTTTATGTTTAAAAATTGTTCACAAATACTCAGGTTTTGCCACACTTTATCAAATTTAATAAATCGCCCATTTTTATCAAAAAATACAAAAATATGTAAAAGAAGCAAATCAAAGTAGCTGTGCCTAATCTCTCTAATGTTGGAGCAACAGCTGAATTTTTCACCGCATAACGTGAAAATTATGTGTTTCTTGTAATTTGCTTTTGTAATTTTTTACTTATATTCGGCTAACACTACCTTGTGTAAATGCGCCTATCTGTAAAGAAACAAAGCTACTGTGTGGTGTATTCAATATTCATTTTTTGGTGAATTCTTTGGTCCACTGTCAATTGCTCTCAGAATTTGTGATGTGCTGAGTCGCTACTTTTAAGTATTGATCGATACTCGGTACCGATTTAAAAAGTATCAAATACTTTCGATGCTCGGTACCGAAATCTTGGAATTTCTAATAAAAGCGCGCAACAGCCAAAAATATGAGTTATATGTACACATACATATAGTGTCAGCTATTAAAAATAAATAATATTGCCACCAGAACTATTGCAATTGGAAAGACGGTTGCGATAAGTAAAAGAAGGCGAGAGTGTGTTTTGCGATATCAGTATCAGGGCGAATTTAATAAGGTGGTGTTACCGGCGTATCTGAATTTTTCGCCGTGGAGGACATTACATCAAAATTACGTGTTTGTTGTAGTTCATACTAATGACAGTATGAATATCTGCGTATAATTTGTTAGTGTAATTTTTTACTTATATACGGCTAACACCACCTTATTAAATTCGCCTTGATCATTATTGTGCAGATTTAATTGCCTGCCTTGTTCGACGCACACATTATACTTTGCTTCACTTAACTACATACATACAAACACATTGCTCATCTCTTGAGAAAGGACCGTCTTATTTGTACATTTTGGGTTTTTAGGCGATGTTTTATAAAATATCAATAATTTTTACCCCCAAAAGTAGCCTATGTCGAGATAGGTCGTTTTCCCTTTAAAGCCCCATTTCATTGAATTCCCAATCAATATTTTAACGTTTAACTAGCCAAAGATGTAGTTCAAGATGCCCCTATAATAGAATCTTAATTAAAATATAAAACAATTTCAAAGGAAACTGATTTTTTTTTTTAATTCAAAGCCAAACCATCTAAAGTGACTTAAGCTACTTTAATTGAACGGCACAGATATAATGACGAAAGTTTAGTGCGTCGAATCGGTATCGGGTACCGAAAAGGAAGTATTGGGTACCGAAATTTTTTTCAAGTATTGGGTACCGAGAATTCAGCACATCACTACTCAGAATGTCGCCTGAATAATTTTAATGACATTTGTTAACGTGGAGCTATTTGTGAACCAAATGAAAAAAGTGGCGCATTTTAGGAGCTGGTGTAGTTTTCGAACTAATCTCAATGAATAAATAGTACCAAAATGTTAAAGGTACAATTTTGATTTGAAGGAAATACTGGTGGAATAACAAATACACCAAAACGTTCTTTTTCATTCAATCTAATCAGATTTGTACCAAAATCCATAAATTTACACCAATTTATACACGAGTGTGCTACTTGAGTTGTAGTTAGCTACAAAAAGCGAACTTGAAATAGTTGACAAGTAATGCAGGAGTAATGAAGGATATTGTTTTCTTTAAACGCGTTTCCATTTAAATATCCTGTACTTCGCAAATACTTTTTCGAATTGAGGACAACTAAAAGGAAGATCAAAGTTTCATATTATCATTTTGAAGTTATGCCTGACGGAATTCGAATATACCTGCGGCAGAATATGGAAACAAATATAAAATGTAATGAAATAAATAACAACAACAATAACAACAACAATAACAACAAACGAATCTCACTCGTATACTTTGGATCAAATGGACAATACAAAATCAATGCCTAATGCGGACAGTGTAATTGAGAATGCGATGTCAATAAGTGTAACTAACGTGCATACCTCGGCACAAGTAAACAATGCAAAAACAATATGTAACGAGCAGGGAACGGATTTTTAGGACCTAAAAACCTATAAAAAAGGCAAAATAAAATAACGAAATAGGCTGGAAAAGGCACTAGGTATTGCAAAAAAGGCAAAAAAAAGGCAAAACAAAATAGCGAAAAAGGCAGGAAAAGGCAAAGACAAGTATTGCCAAAAGGCAAAATAAGGCACTAAAAAAGACAGAAAATACGAAGAACAGTCAAAAAATATATTTATTTTAGAAATGTTTATATTACAAGTAAAAAGGGAAAAACTATGAACTAGTTTCATTATATGAAAAATTTGTACTTTTGAATCTTTGACTATTTTATCCTTTCGAGTTTCTAACTCATAAAACTTTAATCTGTATAGTTGTAGTAACATTGAACCACAAGATGCATTTTGAAGTTTTCTGGCAGCATTTTCATTCAATTTTCGCGAAGAAAAGCCTTGAATGTATTAAATGTGCGCTCGACGTGAGTTGATACAAGTGGAGCCCAATTTAAATATGGAACGTTTGAAACGTTCATAATATCAGAAATAAGGGCGTTTTCCTCGCCCTTTACAATTTTACCCACACCCCTTATTGTCTCCAAGCCTACGTTAGCTGAGAAAACGGCTTTGAATTTTTTCAACACCAATTTGGCAAGAGGTCCCTGCGCTTCTATAAGCCGCATGGGCATGCTATAATCACTTTTTTAAAGGTAGAAAAGGTAGAAAAGGCAAAAAAAAGGCAAATATCTTTAAAAAGGCAAAATAAGACAACATCAAATGTGTATATATGGAATCAGGGAAAGCTAAATCGTGGACATTCTTAATCGAATATACTCTATCTCTTTAGCAGAAAAAAGGCAATTTCCATAAAATCCGTTCCCTGGTAATGAGAATAGCTCGCAAATCTCTTTGGCTACATTAAGTAGTGAACTTGCTGCGTTTAAGTCTGAGTATGCTCGCGCAATGCAAATGATTAGTGCTCTTCATGCAGACAAACAGCGCGTGTTAATCAAAACCGATGAGCTGCAATCGGAAATCAAAGCTATGCATACACGTCAGACCGAAGATATTGCCTCTGCCCTTGCCTTGCTCACTGCTGAGGTTAAAGATCATCGTTTGTGTGTAAATGCATGCGAGTGCCGTAATAGAAACGAGATAAATGCAAGAAACAAAAGCAAGCAAAAAAACTCTTCGTCGTCTTCTACTTTGTCTGATTCTACTCTAATAAACAACTCATCGTCATCTACGTTGTCTGCTGATACACTCGCAGCTAAGGCGGGTCAAATGAGTGACCAACGTAACCCTACTGCTGTTTGTGAAGCCGCTATCTCAATACCTGATTCTTATGCTGATGTTGCTAACAAGGCTTGTGTGGTTGATGATGACTATGCTGCCCCGACTTCTGCCCCTGCTGTACAATCTCAACCAAACGCTGATGCTCTGTCGATACATCGCTCATCACTCCCACCGGCTGAATCTAACTGGCATTCGCCTGCACACTGGTCGCGAATGCAAAGAAGAAAGCCCAAAAAACAGAATACTGCCGACGTCGTCATTGGTGTTAACAAAAGCACTGTTCTTGATGTAGCCGCATCCAAAAAATGGATCCATCTGTCGTCCTTCAAACCTAAAATATATTAAATATTATTACCTATGTAGTGAAAAACGCCAAAATTGATAACAGTCAAATTGCTTGTTTTCCTCTCGTTACAAAAGACACTGATATTAATAAGCTAAGGAAAATTAACTTTAAGCTTGGTGTTTCGACTACGCTCCTCGACAAGGTTTTAAGTCCAACGTTATGGCCAGCCGACGTCAAAGTTCGACCTTTTCAACTTATGCAAAATGCTACTGAAGAAAATGAGACTGCCTAGCAAGTAACATCGAATGTTGCTGTTAATAGTTCTATTGCTCCTTTCAAAGTCCCTTGTTTGAAAGTTTACTTCCAAAACATTTCTGGAAGGCGAACGAAGGCTAATGTGGTTCAGGCGTTTAGTGCGCAATTGGACTATGATATTATTGTAATTGTAGAGACCTGGCTAAACTCGGATTTTTTCGACAGTGAATTCTTTGATTCTAATACTTTTAACGTATTCCGCAAAGACAGGGATGCCGCTAAAACGGGCTGTTGTCGTGGTGGTGGTGCTCTGATTACCATACATCGTAGGTTCCAGGCTTACCCGATTACACTTCGTTGTGATGACTCGCGGCTTGACCAGCTCTGTGTTTGTGTCAAAGGCTCCACGTCTTGTGGCTCCTTATATTTGATAGTATCATATATTCCTCCAAATAGTCCATTTGACTTGTAAAAGGCACATGCTGACAATATTGTCTCTCTAACTTTAAGTGAGGTAAATGAAAACCATATTTGTGTTCTTGGAGATTTCAATTTAAATAATGTTTTGTGGTCTAATCATTTTTCTAAATCTGGCCTTATTCCAAATAATATTAGTGCCGCACACGAATCGTATTTTATTGACAGTCTTTTAAGTCTTAACCTAGTTCAAATTAACAATTTCTTTAACAAGTTGAATAAGATTCTTGATCTCATTTTTGTTAGTGACAACATAAATTATACCTTGTCTGAAAGTGGCTCCTCCCTTACTTCGGCTGGTATGCAGCATGTTTCTCTAGATTTATACGTTGAGTTTTATAACTTTGCTGTTCCATATTCCGATGATAATTTATCGTTTAACTATTTTGCTTGTAATTTTAAAATTCTGGATAACTTAATAAGTAATACCAATTGGAGTGAACTACTTTCGGATATGGATATCTTTAGTTCTTTTTCTACTTTTAAAACTACTATGCGTGAAATTTGCTTACGGAATATACCAGTTAAGAAAAAAAACTATATAAACGACCTTGGTATACTAAAGATCTAAAAAAGCTAAAAAAATCTTTAAAATAAGCTTTACAATAAGTTTAAACTAACTAAGAATCATTCGCTCTTTGTTAAATATCAACATTACGCTAAAGAGTTTACGAATTTAAATAAACTTCTTTATAATAATTATATACGCAATGCTGAGTCCGACATTAAATCTAACCCTAAGCGCTTCTGGAATTTAGTCAAAGCAAGAAAGGCATGTTCGAATATTCCTTCTGCGGTTTTCCTTGAGGATAAATTTGTGTGTACCCTTAGTGAAGCGGCTAATTTGTTTGCAGAATTTTTTAAATCAAATTTTGTTTGCGAAAATGCGGACTCCCACACGGATTTTTCAGCCGATATATATTCATTGCTTGATTTTGGCACCTTGTGTCTTTCCGCAGAGGATGTTTCAAAGGGGATCCTTGCACTTAAATCCTCTACACATACGGATATTGATGGCCTTTCGGCTCTCTTATTAAAAAGTTGCCCTGCGATGGTTCAGCCTCTGTGTTTAATATTTAATAAATCGCTTTCCTCTGGGATTTTCCTGGATGATTGGAAAATAACCACCATTACCCCTATTTTTAAAAGGTGTAAAAAAAATGATGTTCGCAACTATCGGCCTATTTCTAAGCTCTCAACGATTTCTAAAGTTTTTGAGCACATAGTTAAAGATAAGATTAACTTTGCAGCGAAATCGCTTGTTTGCCATAATCAGCATGGCTTTGTCGGTGGCAGATCTACGGCTACCAATCTCACAGTTTTTAGTGAATATTGCATTGCGGCCCTTTCTTCCGGCCTTCAGGTGGATTGCATATACACCGACTTCTCAAAAGCCTTTGACAAGGTTTCACACAAGATTTTAATTGAAAAACTGGCTTGCTTGGGGTTCCGTTCTATTTTCTTGGACTGGATTATTCCGACCTGTGTAATAGGCGGTGTGTAGTTCCTCTTGAAGGTGTCAACTCAGAGCCTTTTTTAGCGTCTTCTGGGGTCCCTCAAGGTAGCATCCTAGGCCCTCTTCTTTTCGTGTTATTTATTAACGACGTAACTACGTAATCTCGATAGCCTTTTCACATGGTGCCTAAAATCTCGTCTTTCACTCAATATCAAAAAGTGCTTTAGTGTTACATTTTCCAGACTACTTAAAGAATGTACACGAAAAAAACTGGTCGCACATAACCAAGCATAGCTCGGTTAATCATAACATTAAAATAAAAATCGGTAGACACTTAAAAAGCTGGAAGCATTTTCCACCTTACTGCATCATTTATTTTTAGTAACAAAAATCAGTGTAGAAACGAGGACCAAGAAAGAAATCGATCGCGAGTTAATATTGCGCAAAAAGCTGGAAAATCCCAGCATGTTCCATAATGACATCGCAAAAAAGCTAAAATTTCCAAAGTCTACCGTTACTTATGTGCTTAAAAAATACAATGAATGTTTATCTTTAAAAAGGAACCCTGGTAGTGGCAGAAAAAAAGGATTTGCTTGCGAAATTAAGGCAAAGGAAGTGTTATCTGCTTTTAAGAAAAATCCTGGACTTTCGGTAAGAGATGTCGGCAAAAAATTAAACATGTCGTCTTCGTATATACAAAAAGTATCCAAAACAGCAGGACTACGTTCTTACAAAGTGAATGCAGCACCTAATCGCAACGGTAAGCAAAATTTGTTGGCGAAACAACGTGCTCGGAAATTGTACGACAGTCTCATACAAAAATTTGGCTGTATTGTTATGGATGACGAATCGTACGTAAAAGCCGATTTTAAACAAATCCGGGGCCGCGAATTTCACACTGCAAATAAAAGAGGCAATGTTGCAGATAAATATAAAAACAAAAAGTTTGACAAATTTCCCAAAAAGTTTCTCATTTGGCAGGCAATTTGCCAATGCGGCTTCAAAAGTGATCCTTTTGTAAGCACTGGTACAATTAACCAAGAAATTTATGTTAAGGAGTGTCTGCAAAAGCGACTTTTACCTCTTATACGGCTTCATAAAGATCCGGTGCTTTTTTGGCCTGATCTCGCGATATGTCATTACGGAAAAATGGCTTCAGGATGGTAACATAGAAACAAAGTGTATTTTGTAGCAAAAGAGGTGAATCCACCTAATTGTCCAGAGCATCGGCCGATCGAAACCTACTGGGCCGTTATGAAATCCAAACTTCTTAAGACCCACAAAGCTGTAAAAAACGCACAACAATTCAAAAATAAATGGCAGCTGGTTTCCAAGGAAATCACTTAAACTTCTGTGCAAGGGCTAATGAAGGACATAAAGTCAAAATTGCGATCGTTTGCTTATTACAAGGAGAATTAACTATTTTTTAACGAATTTCAATAAAACTAAGTTTAGATGTAAATATATGTAAATATCGTTGAATTCCATTAATATATTTATGTTTTAGAACGTTTTAACTGTGACCAGTTTTTTTCGTGTACATTCTTTAATCCCTTAAATACCATTTATCGTATTTCGAACCGCGATTTGCTTTGTGTCTCTTGGGGTTATCTTCGATTCCAAATTTTCATTTAGTAGTCATATTAACTATATTACCTCTAAGTCCTACTCTGTACTTGGCTTCATTAGACGGAACGCTACTAAGTTTTCTGACCCGTATACTATGAAATTACTTTATACATCATATGTTCGTTCTCATTTAGAATATGCGGTTGTTGTTTGGAGACCTAGTATCAGCTTTACAGTAATAGAATTGAACGTGTACAAAAAGTATTTCTGAAATTTGCCCTGCGCTTCCTGAGATTTCAGACCCCGATTCCATCGTATGAATCACGCTTATCGCTAATCAATTTAAAAACTTTAAATAACCGTAGGACAGTTCTATCTCTGTCTTTTACACACGGTATCATTAATGGACTTATTGATTGTCCCTACTTACTAAATAGGATTAGTTTCAATATTCCTCGGCGGACCCTTCGCAACTTTTACCCCTTCTACGGGGAGAATCACAAAACCATCTTTGCGAGTAATGCTCCAATTGCGCGAGCTACACGGGATCTTAATCTCATTGCTAACTCGGTAGCTCTTGACTTCTCATTGTCGAAGGGCTCTTTTTTAAATCTTTTGTATACCATTTTCTAGTAAATTTTTCCCATTTTTATTTCTTTTTTATTTATACATATGTAAGTTATTTGCTAGTCTGTAAGAACTTTGTATGTTCATAGGCAATAAATAAATAAATAAAGTAAATAAAACAAAATAAAAAAATATTTTGTTTTTCCTATTGATATTTTATGTCCAAAAGTAGTTAGCTTCAAGTTAATGCAGAGGTAACCACCCTTGACTACATCTAATGCAGTGGTAAACCACCCTTGACTATTTCGCGGCCATCGCCATAGAAATATAATTAGTTTTCATCAAAGAAAATATACAGATAATAAGTGACTTTTAGCTCCTTCCTAATCAACTTAAATATAGCTTACAGTTAGATACGTTTCCTGTAGGGTACCTATAGCAGGGCTGGCGAACCTAAGGCACGCGTGCCATTGATGGCACGCAGCAAACTAATTTGGGCACGGTATTAATTGAGGACCCAATGCCTCAATTACTAGTAGTGGTATTTACTACCTAATCGACACGATTTCTCTTTTTCGTATAAATTGGAGATCAAAGATCTACTCATACCCAAGAAAACAGGTTAAAAGAGGCGAAAATGCAGACAGTAAGCAACAAAATCCACATCAGAAATTCGACTCCTGACTTCTATTGCATCATTCATCAATGAGCTTTGCGCGCAAAGCATGGCTTCGTCTCCCTTGGTGATATAATGGGCGTAGTTCTCAAAAATAATGAACCTCGAAGGTTTGAGGCTTATACGTGGCTTGCAAAATTGGATAATTATATTGCATAGATCTCATTCGCGCTTTTTAGGCTAAACTGAAAGTTATTGGTAAAGATATTGAGGCATATTCATAGTCGAAATAAAGTCTACTCTAAATTTAGTAGCAGCTTTATTGGCAGAGATTACATTGATAATTATGTCAAAAAGCTGCAACTAACTTTAATTTCGCCTTTATTTAGACTATGTATATGCCCCATTGTTTTCAAAAATTGCAAATGTTTGCAAACTTAACAAATATAAAATCAGATTTGAATTTAGATGAAAGACAGATTAAGTCTTTAAAGAGTTTTCTTTCGAAATTAATTCTCTCATCGACTAATTTTCATAGAGGTTTTTTGAATTCATGGAGTTATCGGAAACACTCAAATTTACTATGTATCCTGATGTGATTTCACTTGACAAACTGACCTTGTTTAAATTTGCTAATACTAAGATTTTAGAAACTTGGAATTTAATTCCAGACATTCAAGGCAGAAGCTGGCATTTTCACGCAAGGTACATAGACACATTTCATTCGTTTTTTTTTTTACGATATAAGTGTCAACCAATGTCTCCAAGAACGGTGATAAGTCATGACTTCTTTTTGGCACGTCATAGCTACATTGAAAAATTCTTTGGAAATACAGTATATTTTGCTTAGCTGCCCATTCTTCTTTGCATGAAAACTTGTACGCTTAACCGAAAAAAGCACTTAAACAAATTCTCTTTACTACTTCAATGAGGAAGGATCCAAATCCCTATGAAACGAAGTAATGGAAGACCACTTGCCACGTAGAAATAACTGGAAGCGAAATTTTTTACGAATGGTATCTAATATAATGGTATCTACATAAAGTGATATCTGTTTTCGTTGTTCTGGGAGATGAGCAAAACAAATAAAAAAATTTTAAAATTAGGGTAAGTATAGAGCCAGGCAGGTAACGTAATACTTTCTTTGATAATTGATAATAATTACAAATTTTTAAGGCAGATACCGCTAATTTGCAAGTATGTTGAATGCATCTATCGGTGCAGTTTCCTTATAAATGTTAAAAATATACACACTGTATCAAATCCGCCTCTGTTGCAGATACAAATTCAACCTCACCATCATCAGCATGTTCTCGCTTTAGCAGGTATGTCGGGCAGTTAGATGCTAGAAAGTTGGCATTTAATATTTCTGGGTTCAGACAACACACGCACTTGTCCTCACCTGAGACTTTCAGGGATTTAAGATTTTTCCAAATGGCCTTTGAAGGTAAACTTTCATTAAGCTTACATTGAAGGTATAACTTTTTGGCTTCTCTGGCGCTTGAAGTTACTTTATTTCTTGCAACACGACATTTTTCCCACGATTGAGTACTTCTATCATTTGACCAATTCTTATATGCTTTACTACGCTTCCTAATTAAAGGCAAAACGTCCGACGTAAACCATGGTTTCTTATTACTATGCATTTTCACTTTACACACTGGATGGTTGACTAGTGCATTGAAATGTTGCAACTGTTGTGAATGACCAACACATATTCCAGCTAAGCCCAGCAGCCTCCTTATTTAAGAGATCACGCTTAAAATCTCTAAAAAAAAAACAACTCTTTGCTTGATTTTGCCTATTGAAATTAATGTGTCTTTAGCCTCATCCTTGCAAGGGCTTAACACTCGCACAGAAGGTGTTCGACTATCTCTTTTGAGCCAGAGTCATCTCAACACTGCAGTAAGTTAGTAGGTATCTTTGTTCATTCCTAAGAGAGCTTTGGTCTAAGTGCGTCGTAGGACACCCAGAACTGCCTGGTAATCCTGTACGAGCCTTTACGAGTGGAAATTTTAGGCAATGACATGAAATTTTCGATACGATTCGACTCTCGAAAAACGTCTTGTATTCGACGCAACACTCGCAATGAGGCTGAATATTTTATATTTATTTATGCATTTATTTAATGTCTTCTAACAAATCAGAACAGACATTTAGGAAATTAATACTTAACAACAGCAGTTAGAGTGAATAATAAAAAATATAAATAAAAATACAGCTAGTACAATTGAAATTATGTAGATACTATCAAAAGAAATATTTTAATTGTTAATTGAAATTCGCAAATCTGTACTAAAATAAATTATTAATAATAAAAGGCAATAATATTAAAACATGTGTGATGTATTATTTTGGGTTTTTACATAGAAAATTATTTTTTAGTTGCGTTTGAAATAAATGTTTGGTACCCGAGAAGTTCAAATCTATAAAGTTAGAGAGATAATTAAACTCAGACAACGTCTCTGTCACTTAATGGAAAAATACCGATCAGTCGACAATATTCAATATTCTCCAAATTACAGTATAAAATAACATGCTTTTTAAAATGATCAACCGAAAATGATGTAGTTGGCCAACATTTCAAGAAACTTAATTCCGCTGGGAAGTAAGTAATATATCTCTAATATCAGCCATTGTGGCATAGCTAAGGTTTCTGGCCAAAATACTTTAAGTTTATATATATATATATATATTTGTGTTCAACAACTGGCAATGCTCTTTCACAGTTGCCACAGTTTCCAAACTGTTTTAATGTCAAACCTTTTGTATGAATCTACCGTCAAAGTACCAAAATTTGCCTTAATGAACGCCAAGTCTGTTCGGATTTCTTCAAGCTGTAGCAGTATGTATGTATACTTGCATTGTATCAAGGCGAATTCATATAAGGTGGTAGCAGGTTTATTAAAAACATATGTATGAATGCGCCTTGTTTCCCGAATCTATTGTCTCATTTTCGCCGAAAATATATGAAATGTTGCCAAATATGCACGTAAGTGGAATATATGCAAAAACCAACAAAATTGAAAAAATATGCAAAATAAGCTTTTTCAAGCATATGCATCTTTATCTCGCTAGGTGGAAACTGGGTCGAGATATTTTGAAAACCCCGTTTTTATGGTCCGATTTGGTTCAAAATTAGCGTTTGTAGTTGAAACATGATAAGTCATAATTTCCAAAGAATTTACCTTGAATTGGTGCTGAAGTCAAAATATAAAGTATATTCGATATAACATTCAAAATAAAAAAGGTTTAACATTAGATTTTTTCAGTTTGATATGTTCAATGGTCACGTTCGACATAATGGAAATGCCCATATACACATTTCGCTTGGCCTTCTGTAGCACCACCTTGAAAAACCCCACCCTCTAATATAAAGTCAAGGTAATTTTGTTATATCCGATCGTACTATTTGTCCTGAGCTCTCCATTACTTACGCTATAATATACCGTTGCATTCATTTCGAGATATTAGATCGGCAGCTGACTTTTATGAAAGCACTAATACATACATACTTTATCAAAACGTGTAGACGGTACTAGAATTACATAGAATTAAAATAAGACTTACTTGTTTCTTGTGTCGCTCTCCAAAAGTTGGAGTTTGTAGTAAGAATTTTTATTGCGTTGAATATCTGTTAAGCCGAGAACGATATTATATTTGTCCTTGTTATCCAAATAAACATGGGCAATGTCTTGCAGTCCACTTTCTGGATCAACAGCCAATCCGTCTTTTATTTTCAAAGTCATTGACTTTGCGACGGATTTCGTATAAATACTTTTTGACTTCTTAGGATTATCGTCCCCTTGTGAAATACGCGAGTTGGGATCAGTACCCCAATCACAAAGGGTGGTACTGCTAATATAATTAATTACATTGGCAGAACTACCTCCAACCAAATCTAAGTAATCTATAGGTATCACATGGATTCCAAGCTCTTTCGCCCGTTTCATGCGACTTCCCATACGTTTTACTTCCGCGATTGTTGAAAAAACTGCAGCAGTATGTTCGGTTATATTTGATGTAATATCGCCGCCAAGTTTATTCACACGCATTTTTAGATCTTTTTCGCAATTTTTCTGGCCAATATATGCAAATTTAAAATTATAAAGAGGCGGCCGCTGTCGTTTAACTTTCGGTCTGAAATAATAACAGAGAATAAGCATGTCATAAATTAAAACAAATGAACGTATTTTTATAAAGCAACTCTTTGCATTTTAGTAAAGGGAATGTATGTATTACTTAACTACGAAAAATATATGAAAAAGCGGGATTTTTGTATGGATCTCCACTTTGCGGTTCCAAACATACCAATCCAATGTTACGCAGGGTCAAAGATCACAAAAAACGTTTTTCGCAAAAATCTTATTAACGGTTACTATTTTGTCTTGACTGTACAAATGTCTTTATTCAACGGAATCCAAAATACCCTTAATGGGGAAGGTGCCTCTGCCCGGCTGGTTGAAGTCCTCGGGAAGACAAAGGCTGACATCATCGCCAGCCAAGAAATGTGATGGACGGGGCAAGGAAAAGTAAGTGTGAAGCCTTACGACGTCTACTACAGTTGCCACGTAAAGGAGCACAAATTCGGTGTTGGTAGGAGAGAGACTCCGTCGCCGAGTACTGGCAATCCCCCCGTGGACGAACGTCCAAAGATCTCTTCTATGAGCGCTCGGAGCGTACATACGAGCGCTGCCCCCGCCACGATGTCAAAATCGTGCTCGGCGATATATATGCTAAGGTGGGCAAGGAAGGGATCTTTAGCGCCACTGTCGGAAAATTCAGCCTCCACGACGAAATGTCCGATAACGGACTGAGGCTGTTCGACTTCGCCGGGGCCTGAAACATGGTAAGATGTAGTACTGGGTTCCAGCATAAGAACATCCACCAAGCTACATGGTTGTCTCCAGATCGAAAAACGAGAAACCAAATCGACCATGTTGTGATAAACGCATACCTTATGCTTCCAGCGTTTTAGACGTGCGTACACTCCACCAAACATCACTATATTGTTGCAGCCAAGATACGCAAGCGCCTCTGTGCAGCAAAAAATATGCGCCCAACAATGCAAGGAAAGCTTAACGCCGAAAAGCTGCAATCACAATAGACGGCTTATTTATTGGCCACTCGACTCACACACGTGCTCTCTAAGAGCACTCTTCAACAATCCGACGTACGCGAGCAGTGGAACAACATTTCCCGATCATTAAGTACCGCCGCCGAAGAAGTTGGATTTCAGCGAGCCCGAAAAAACAACTGGTACGATGAGGAATGTCAAGAAGCCTCAAAGAAAAAAGACGCCGCCTATAGGGCCACGCTGCACAGTGTTTCGACTATATGGAGGCAGGTTGAACAAAGTCATGGTGACAGTTGCTAAAAAAAAACCGGTTTGACTTAGAGAGGGAATAGTAAAAGTCATAAGTACCACCTTCTTCACGAACGATACATTTCCAAAAAAATACGGGAATGGGCGCGATACCGACTAATCAGTTTAGTTGCATTTGGCGCTGAACCTATTAAAGAAAGTGTTTCTTTTTCAATTGTAATTATCTAAATGTCGTGGAATATTCAGGTGAAGGTATTTATCATTTATTTGGTATTTTCCTATTTTCTTACCAAAAAATTTACTTTGAAATGTAGATGCTAAAGATTATTAGTAAAAAAAAGTGTGAGTACCGGTCCGTCAGGTCTTGAAATTAGACTAATATTTTAGAGAATTTTATGTAGTGTTCGAATATATAATTTGATCTTTGCGCGCGACTTTGCAAATACATCTAATTTTTGATTTTCAGCTTCTTTTTGCATAATTTAGCGAAAAGAATTTCTCAAACAATGAAAAAATCCCACCAGATATTGGGAAAAAAAGCGAGTATTGACACCTAAGTCATTTTATTGTATAACCTTTGTTTTCTGAGAGTGGAAAGCAGGAAACAAAAATTACCCAAAATTCCATCACATTTAATGACTGGGCCCACATTTTTTGTGAGTTTTGAACGTTATAGTAATCCAATCTTCCCCATATTTTATATTTTTTCTAATAAAATAAAGACTACAAACTAAATTTCATCGAAATCGGATGAAATTTAATGTTTCCGCCCACAAGAGTAGAGGGCGTGGCAATTATTCCATCTTTACAAAAATTCATAATTCTCTATTTCTAAGCAAAACTAGACCACATGTCAAGTTTCAGTGAAATCGGTGCAGGTGTACTATTATTTCCATCTGCCTCCATAAAGTCGAAACACTGTGCGCTGAGATCGGGCGCAACGCGAGCCATGTGGGACCGTTATATGGAACTGAAGAAGGAAGCGAGACGTATTTGCCGCAATAAGGAGATGCCGAAATACGTGAGTGCGAAGAGATTGAGATGCTGGCCGACATGAAAAATGCCCGAAAATTTTACCAGATGGTTAGGCGACTTACGGAAGGTTTCAAGACCAGGGCGAAGAATGGCGACCTAGTGACCTAGTGGAGTCGATGTTCCACCGCCTGACTATGACGAGGTACGAATAGCGATAGCGCGCTTGAAAAACAACAAAGCTGCTGGAGCTGACAGCCTGCCAGCTGAGCTATTCAAGTACGGCGGCGAGGAGTTGATAAGGTGCATGCATTTATGCAAAATATGGTCAGATGAACACATGGCCGACGACTGGAATTTAAGTGTGCTCTACCCAACCCACAAGAAAGGAGATCCCGCCATTCACGCCAACTACCGCGGAATCAGCCTTCTAAGCATAGGTTATAAGGAATTATCGAGTGTATTGTGCGAAAGATTGAACCCCACCGTCAATTCACAATACGCCAAATCTTGGAAAGGCCCGCGAGATAGGATTGACACACACCATCTATTTGTCGATTTCTGAATTTGGTATCCCCGCGAAACTAATACGGCTGTGTAAAATGACGTTGAGCAACAGAACTGAACCGCTCAGGCACAATACTTTACAAGAGCGTACAATTGCTGGCGTATGCCGACGACATCGATATTATAGGTAAAAACACGGGGTACGTCTGTTCTGCCTTCTCGGGATTGGATAGAGAAGCGAAGCGAATGGGTCTGGTTGTGAACGAGGACAAAACGAAGTATCTCCTGTCATCACACAAACAGTCAGAGCATACGCGTCTTGGCCAGTGTTGACAGTTACAAGTTTGAAAAACTAGACGACTTCGTTTATTTGGGATTCAGCTTTAACACCAATAATGATGTCTTGAAATCCAACGGAGAATCACTCTACTTTGGACCGAGTAGGCAATTGAAAAGTAAAGTCCTCTCTCGTAGATCACACTCTATAAGTCACTCACCATGCCTGTGCTGGTGTATGGCGCGGACAAAGAAAACATCTGAAGCGGCTCTTGGAGTTTTCGAGAGAAAGATTCTGCGAAAGATTCACGGACCTTTACGCGTTGGCGATGGCGAATACCGCAGACGATTTAACGATGAGCTGTATGAGCTTTACAATGATATAGACATAGTGCAGCGAATTAAAATTCAGCAGCTCCGCTGGCGTGGCCATGTCGTTCAAATGGACAGAAACGCTCCTGCTCTGAAAGTATTCAACGCGGGCCGCGATTCTGGTAACAGAGGAAGAGGAAGGCCTCCTCAGCGTTGGGAATATGGTAGAGAAGGACTTGGCTTCACTTGGCATTTCCAATTGGCGACAGTTATCACAGAAGAGAAATGAGTTGTATAAACCGAGTTATGTATGAGTACGGGTGCGTTCAGAAATGCATCAAGCCAAAGCAATCACAGTCTTTTATTTCTAAACTATAATTGACTTTCAACAGTGGTTGCGCATATTTGACAGTTCCATCAATTATAGTTTAGAAATAAAAGAGACTGATGCTTTGGCTTGATGAATTTCTGAACGCGCCCTACATATTTATGTATGCTGGCCTACGGCCAATAAAAAAAAAAAATATCCAAACAAGCAACAAAATTCAATTCGTTTTGTTTACAGATCTTCATTACGTTCCAAGGCTACGATTCCGCTGGGGCCTACTGTCTCTAATCCACCATCGAACACAGAGCAATTTGTAGAATCGGACGGTGACGATGAATTAGACCCAGCCGCCAAAGGCACAAAAGTAGCTTCGGAGCCATACATATATAACTACGCAAGTTCACCGAGAAAGGCAAGAACAACCGCCACAGCAGCGGTTGCAAGACACGGCAGCAACAGCAACCGCCACAGCAGCGGATTGTATCGGTATCAATGACAATATGGCCATCCCTAACACGATAGCATATTCTACGACGCAAATGGGCGACGAATATAAATTCGCTGGCAACCCTCTTTCTCTGAAAGTTTTCAACGCGGGCCGCGATTCTGGTAACAGAGGAAGAGGAAGGCCTCCTCAGCGTTGGAAAGACGGTAGAGAAGGACTTGGCTTCACTTGGCATTTCCAATTGGCGTCAGTTAGCACAGAAGAGAAATGACTGGCGTGCACTTTTGGACTCGGCCAAAATCGCTTAGGCGGTTACAACGCCAATAAATAAGAAGAAGAAGGAATGGGCGACGAGTACAAGTTCGCTGGCAACCCCATAGTCGGCCACTTGTTCTTAGACTCGATATCCGGAACGGCCGGAAAGTGAACAGAGTGAATGAAAAAAATAGTGTGGAAGAGGGCATTGCACAGTGGCCAATTTTTCGAAAAAGCTGGCGAAAAGTCGAAGCGTGGTACAATTGTAATCAAACCTTGTGTATTCGTCTTTATTTTGGTTGCTGGTTTTAAATTTCACCACATAATTTCGAAATTCAAAATGGCGGATCGATAATGGCTGCTGTGTACGCTTAAAATAATCAGATTTTTAGCAAAACTAAGGTAGTTAAGTAAAAAAGGTCATGTTTTCGGCTTTTCTGTTATATAATGTGATGTAGCGGTTAGCAATACACGCTATCATTCCGCAGGGACTGGGTTCAAGCCCAATTTCCGACCAACATCAAAAAATAAGAAACAAACAAGTTTTTTGTAATAAAGTCGCCCTTTGGCAGGCAATGGCAAACCCCCGAGTGTATTCAGCCACGAAGAACAGCTTCTCATAAAAATAAAATTTCCGTTCGGATTCGGCGTAAAACTGTTGGTCCCTCCCCTTTGTGCACCAACATCAAGGCGCACGCCACAAATCGGAAGAGAAGCTCGGACAAACACTAACGAGGTCTTAATGTTTGTTTCTAAAAATCTTGATGTTCAAATTTACACGGGAACTGCGGGATTTTGAATGAATCAATAAACAATACATACATATTTGTTGGTACAGGAATATATTTTTAAGATAACAATTTTATACACCGTCAGACTCGCAGTAATCTGAAGTATCTAAGCTCGTATCTATATTTACGGATGGCAATTCCGCATCCGCATTTACACAGTTGATAATAATTTAATGGCATCTGACGTCAGTTTATGATTTTATTTTGGTGGGTTTAAACGTAAACTTGAAATGACAGGGCCGAGGATACAAGCAGCCGATATTTTTTAATATCCTTATTCCTTGACTCTTGGGTTTCTTCGGAAAGTTACCCAATTGGCAGGGGTGCCCATTCAATAATGAGAGGCCCATTGCTGAGCACTCTAATATAGTAGTACTTTCTGACATCATTTAAATTCTAAAAACATCCAATCTTTAAAACATTAAAATCTTGACAAATATTGTTTTTACTTGATTTAAATCTTTTAAACATAAAAAAATTAAGAATCGCGTATAAAAACTGATGTCCAAACTACAGTGGCGGCTTGTGGCAGGTGGTTTTAACCAAGGTGGATGGGAAAAACTTCAATATATATGAAAAAGAAAATTAGACCGCCCATCTCGACCACTCTCGTAACTATTTTCCTAATCCATCATAATGAGTAAACAAAAAAATCAATCCGTGAATATCTATGTCGTACGTCAGCTTTCAGATGGCGTGACAATGAAAAGCATGTTTTACATACTCTAGATTACAATGTCCATGAGCGGATGCTTGAAAACTGTTATTTTTTTTTAAGATAATACCACGATTTGAACAACGACGAAAACTCTAATTTACGAAAAGTTTAGAGCGAATTGCTAGCAACAGTCTCTTCGATCACCTGTAACACTAAATGCCTTAAGAGAATCGACTTGTTGTCTCATAACGATACGCAGTAGAGCACTCCTAACAATATAAGATGGTTATGCATACGAATGCACCAATTTTTATTTTTGACTTTTGGCCAGGGTTTTCCAAAAATTGGCCAGTGTGTATTGGCACGAATTCCACATTACAAATTAATTCTAGGCAGTGTGTAAAATGTAAAAATACCAGCGTTTGTATAAAACGTGCCTACCTGCTGACGACTTGATGTAGTTCGTGTTCATTGTGGAAAGTGTCAGAGGCAGTTGCATTAAGATATTTGGTTGGTTGCACAAAGTGGTAGAAGTGCCTTGATCTTGTGTTGCAAGTTATTATTTTGTAGATTTTTAAAGAGCTGTCATTTGAAATTACTAATCTAAGCGCTCTACATTAGCGTGGGCCGATAAGCCGCTTTTTTAGAATTTGGACTGATAATACCAAAAATATGGTTCATTATGCTCTAAAAACAATCTGGGTGAAAGATGAAGATTTTTGGTCAATATCTTAGGCTCGCCCAAGTCCATCAAAGTTCAAGTGCAAAAAATTTTTTTTTTTTAGCTTTCTTCGATTGTCTAGAAAAAAGGCCCCATACCAAATTATGTAAGACTAGTACTTTTGAAGATAATTGCAATTTCAGTAAAAAAAAGTATGTATTAATTTTTATTTCTTAAGAGCATTGAACTTTGATGGACTTGGGCGAGCCTAGATATTGACCAAAAATTGTCAACTTTCACACAGATTGTGTTTAGAGCATAATGAACCATATTTTTGCTATTAACAATCAGAATTCTAAAAAAAAGCGGATTTTCGGCTCACGCTACTCTATATAAATGTAGTAAAAAAAATATATATATACATATATAAATGTATGCATACATATGCATGTAGGTATGCTGGCCTAAGGCAACAACAACCGCCACAGCAACTGTTACAAGAGACGGCAGCAGCAACCGCCACAGTAGCGATTGCAAGACGCGGCAGCAACAACAACCATCACAACACCGGTTGCAAGACACGGCAGCAACAACAACCACCACAGGGCGGCAACTACAACAACGGCAGCCACCGCAGCAGCCACATCGGCAACAACCAGCTGAAGTTACAAGTCTTCAGATGCTCTTCCCACTTCCACTTATGTACGTTCACTAGTTGCCGAATCTCCGCTTTGAGATCCCTGATACGGGGATTTCCGGGATCGGCCTGACGAAGGCTGTCACGCTCATCGGCTATAACAGCCGCTTCAGCGGAGAAATTTAGACGTGGGTCCGTAATGCATCCTGCCAGTACGAAGCGAGCTGCAGCAGCAGTGATAACCCTGCGGAGCTTACGTTCACCAAGGTGGACGTCGGCAGCAGCGAAGGTGCTCTCAGTAAATTCCGCGACGCCTTTCCAATCAGCTTTAGAAAAGTTGATATAGGTCCGGTGTTCCGCGGAAGCAATGTCGGTTGGTTTATCGATCGAGAGGACTATGGGCAGATGGTCTGATGCCAAAGTCAGCATAGGTCGCCATGATATGCTTTTTATCAGACCAGCGCTGACTATTGTTGTCTGGCAAGCTGCAGCAGCTGCCCATAATCCTGGTGGGTGCGTCGTCGTTCATTGTGCAGAATGTCGAATCGTCTATCTGCTCAGCCAAGTCTGTTCCCCTACGATCGTTTGACAGGGTTGAGTGCCAAAGATCGTGGTGCGCATTAAAGTCACCTAATACCATACGGTTTTCACCTCCGAGGAGCGCATCTATAACAGGGTGATATCTTGCGGGCCGCAAGTGACAGGGGGTATGCACACATTAAATATTTCGAACTCAACATCGCCTGACCGGATAGTAATGCCCTGACACCTCTGGTGTGAGTAAGCTTTGGTCAACCGTGAGGTCACTGTCCAATCTGACGAAGCACGACGACAGGCTCGAAATTTCTTTCGGCGACCATGCTTCGTCGGACCCGGAGCGATGCGCAAGCTATGC
>NW_023458555.1:90157437-90221201 GCF_013731165.1 Rhagoletis pomonella | reverse complement strand
TTTTCCCTTTCCAATTTTATAACTCTTCTTCTGTGTCGTGCACTGCACTGCATATTTGTTTATTTATTTAATAATTTATAATATCAATTTTAATTTATATTATTCACCAGTAAAACTCACTCTTCCTTTCTGCAAACTCAATTTCACTTTTATAAATTCTGTATACCAAAGCGTACACGTGAAACCAGTTGCGCAGTTGCATTATGCCAGAGTAGCCATTACAGAATTTTACTGAATATAGGTATGTTGAAAGATGTTTGTTTAAGCACATGGAACTGACACGCGATATAGCAAGTACAAAATTTAACGTACATAGGTGATTTTAATAGTTCTCAAAAAAATATATACTTCTATAAGTTCGCTTTATTTATTATTAATTTATTTATTTTTAATGAAATCATTTAATTTTTCTCTCTTGGCAACACAGCGCAATAAACATCGTGTAGTGATTACGATCGTTAAAACACGAGCAACGATCGGATAACAATAAGGTGGTGTAGAGACACCGAGTTGGTCCGCTACTGCATTACAGAGGAGCATTTTGTAAGTAATCCAATATGACACAAATGGACCACATGGTCCTACGATTTTTGCAGGCTACATAGCATTTCATTAGTCGCCTTCAAATCAAGCAAAATTTTGATTGTCACAACGTGAATATTGGTTGTTCAAACTAAAACCGTTGTTCTATACGCGGATAAAAAAAAAACAAAAAATTAACGAAGCTATTCAACTTCGGCTCTGTTGAAACCATTGCTTTCAACACCATTTGTGCTTGCCGAAGTTGAACTGCAGGAGTCGTGTTGCCATCAAGGTTGCCTACCATGAGCTGATACAAAAACCTCCAAAAATGGATTCTTGCCTATCATTTTTTTAACAAGAAAATGAGGTTTGACAACATTAATTACATTTAATTTTTCAACGAAGTACTATTTTCAATTATACCTCAAAATGTTTAGATATCTAAATCAGGCGATATATTCACTTTAGTTTGTAAGAAACCTTCCAACATTTAAAGCGTCCTACCATCTCACAGTGGTCAATAAATGGGATTTAATGTTCATAATTCACTGGAGCATTTATTTCTCAACCGATTTTATTAATTATTTTTTTTAAATGAAAGCTAATAAAATTTGCAAGAGACAAGTTGAGCCCAATTTCGAATTTTTATTTGTTTGTATTAAATTTTTTAGTGCAAAGTGCAGAAATGGCGCCAATTTTGAAGAAGACCGATTCTCCTGTTCCAGCTAATAAAAGTTTCATAATAAAAACTAGTTAAAAACAATTGTAGGGTTCTCTTAAAACAAAAAATAAATTAAAAAGTAATAATTTGAAATGTTATAAAAAAAATTTTACCAAAATTATTTTTTTGTTTTTAGTTTTTATAAAAATTTTGGGTATGCAGTTTTATAGATTACTAAATTTTAGTATAATAAAGTGCAAGTTGTAAGTCGCTAAGAGTTCGCGTTGATTTTTAATAACATAACAAACGCTTTTATTTCCCATTTAGCATGCAGATGTGCTCGAAATGTTAGCGAAAAAATTATAAAAAATCAACGCGAACTTTTAGCGACTTGCAACTTGCACTTTATTATACTAAAATTTAGTAATCTATAAAACTGCATACCAAAATTTTTATAAAAACTAAAAACAAAAAAAAATACTTTTGGTAGCATTTTTTATAACATTTCAAATTATTACTTTTTAATTTATTTTTTGTTTTAGGAGAACCCTACAATTGCTTTTAACTAGTTTTTATTATGAAACTTTTATTAGCTGGAACAGGAGAATCGGTCTTCTTCAAAATTGGCGCAATTTCTGCACTTTGCACTAAAAAATTTAATACAAACAAATAAAAATTGCGAAAATTGGGCTCAACTAGTCTCTTGCAAATTTTATTAGCTTTCATTTAAAAAAATAATTAATCAAATCGGTGGAGAAATGAAGGCTCCAGTGAATTATGAACATTAAATTCCCTTTATTGACCATTGTGCATCTCACCACAGAGAAAAAACTACAAAGTTTCATAGAAAAAGAAAAAAAAAATGAGAACCCTGGTTGCTATAGACATGTACATACATACCTACACCTGCTAGTAATAAAATAGTAGTACAACACATTGACCAGTTTTGATTACATTTCTTTCCATTGACTAATGTTTTAAGTTTTTTACAATGATTACAAAACAAAAACGTATAAATCCAATTTTCATACCTTGCGCAAATATTATAACAACTTCACAAAGCTTCATCAAAATTGCAAGCTTTTTAATTGAAAATGACCTTTTTTATGACCTATTCAGTTTTAGTACAGATAAGTGCAAGTTTCAAGAGGCTGTAAAATAATGTTGATCTAAAATTTGTGTATATGGAAGCAAATGCCTAGCTCCGTCAACTAAAAAATAAAATTCAAAAATCAACGGTATTTTGTAGCTACAGTGCCGGACAAAAGTATTGGCACAGAGCATTTTTCGCAATATATGCAAAGTTTTTTATTCTAATTTATTTTCAATATTTTTTAATAAAACTATAGTTCGTACTTCACCAAAAAACATAAAAACAAAATCTCTAAACTTTGTGCAAAACTCAGGAAAATTCAATAAATTTGCTTACTAATTTGCAACTTCTTATTCAGATTTTCTAGAGAAATTCTAAGTATGTAGTTTTATAGCCCAACTAATTTTAGTATAACAAAGTGCAAGTTTGAAGTATCTAAAAAATTGCGTTGATTTTTGGACATTTTTTTAGTAGAAGGTGTTGCTCATTTTCTCCATACAAAAAATAACTGTCGAACATACTTTGTACGGAAGAACCTGACCGAAAAAAATTGCCAAAAATCAATGCGATTTTTTAGCACCTTTAAGTTTGCACTTTGTTATACTGAAATTAGTTGAGCTATAAAACTGCATACTTGGAATTTTTCTAAAAAATCTGAATAGAAAGTTGCAAATAAGTATGCAAATTTATTGAATTTTCCCGAGTTTTGCACAAAATTTAGAGATTTAGTTTTTATGTTTTTTGGTGTAGGACGAACTATATATTTATAAAAAATTACAGAAAATAAATTAGAATAAAAAACTTTTCAGATATTGCGAAAAATTCTCTGTGCGAATACTTTTGTCCGGCACTGTACTTAAAACTTGCACCTTATTATTCTAAAATTTATTAGGCTACAACTTTTCCCAAAAATAGATAATCCTTAACCAATGAATAGAAAAGTAGTCAAAACTGGTAAATATCTTCCAATGATATTTTATTACTCACTGGTGTACATACCCGATACAGCGAAAAAAAAGGTAACGCCTTCCGCGGACCGCTAATCCTCTCTTTGTTGACTTTACAGCAGTGGTCGGCAAAACTATGAGCAGTACGCTCATCACCACATTCTTACGCTCTTCAAATCAGTTGGTTATTTTATTATGCGACAGTGTGCGCTTACAAATATATGCACGATCAAAACTTCTATTCAAAAAGTACTTTATAGGGCTGTTCAAGATATTGTGGAAATGATCTTGAATTTGCATTTGGAACTGCATTTGAAAATTTAATGCTTGCCACCATGCAACTTCTCCATTCAAGAAGAGCGGAAATATAATGTGTAATGGCATTATAATACTTTCCTTTCTTATATAATATTTCCTTTGATATATTTTATTCGTTAATCTTTAAATATAGCTCTCAACAAAAATCGCAAAAACTTTTTTCATTATTTCTGTTAGTTGGAAATGTACTTTGCCATTTTTCTTGATAGCTCCAGACTAATTTAAGAAGTTTTGATGAACGAGTTTTTTAAAGTTATTGCATGTCATTTTACATGAATTTTTGGGAATTGTGGTAAGACGAATTCATATAAGGTGATAACGGCAGCACAGAAATAAATAAAATATAAAAAATTACAAAAAAACACATCGTTTTGGCAATCGGCGCAGTTCGCGTTGAAATCAGGTACTCCGGTAGCACCACCTTGTATGAATTTATTTTGAATTGTAGAGTAGCTGTACAAAATAAAGTCATTCCTTCGATACAAATCGAAAATTATAACAGATATCACAAGCGTTCTTGCGCACGTTACATTTACTCCATACGCTTCGCTTTTACACCACTGTAGCGCAAATTCTCACTTTCAGTTTTTCCGACCACTGTTTTAAAGCATACACCGTTTCGCTGACACCGTAAAAGCGTTTTACGCACTAGCGATGAAAACTAAATTTTCGTATTGTACCTATTTGCCGAAAATGCTTACCTAAAAGTAGGTAAACGTACCTTAAACGTACATTTTTATGTGCATACATTTTTGGTAGTTTGTGGACTATCTCTTCCTTCGGTACCGTATCTACTTTTGGTCTTACATCAAACAACATTTTCTTTTAAAAATGGCTTTGAAGGAACTTGTTTCTAGCATTTGAAGCCAAGCCTATGTTTTAACCCGCATCCATCGTTTGTATCAAATTGATGCAAATTTCGAAAACATATTAAAATATTAAGACAAATAGTTAATGTTTTTTAGTGGTTTTTACGGCATATGCGTATAGATTTTCTAAGCATTTTTATTATTATTATCAGAAAATGAATAACCGTGGGTCGTTAATAAAAAATTTAAAAAAACCCAACATGCCCAACGTGCTTTGTGTTACAAAAAATTTCCTATGGGTGCGGGTTAACAAATGAGGGAGAATATTGGAATTCCTAAACTAGAAAACGCGATGAAATGCTCTAGAAGGTAAAAAAATTCCCGGTAAGATATTTGGCCACTTTCCAAATGTATCTAAAATAAAGTGCTTGCAGCGAATAAATGTCCAAATTTAAGAAGCTGCAGAGTAGGTACAATTCTATCTAATTTATCATCACTATTCCTCTTCCTCGTCAAAATGTTTCTTTACTCTCTCATGTTCTCACTTTCATGACGCTACACCAGGGTTCGGACACGAACAGGTAAACCGCAGTGCATTTAAAAGTAAAACACAGCAAAACGAGTTTAACCGCAGTAAATTTCTGGTTTAATTCTTTTAATAATTCAAGTGGTGGTGAAAAATTCTATTTCATTATGAATTCAACACAGAAATACAAAAATAACCTTTAAAATAAATCGCAGTAGAATTGAAAAAGCCGCAGTGACGCAGTAGAGCAATCAACTATGATTTAAAAAAAACGCAGTAGATCTACTGCAATTGCAAACAAATCCGAACGCTGCGCCACACCCGGTTGTTCTCAGTTCGATTGCCGCAATAATGGTGTACATTGGGGTCGTCCAAAAAATTATAGTCGGAATTTTAATGCTAGCAATGTTCTATACACCTGTTTGTTATTTGGAATAATAAAATATTTAGAGGTCGCTCAAAGTGCTCGAAGTTTTCTACGTATTTTATATGACATAAATAATAAAAATTTCGTGGAAATGGTATACAATTCTTGGAATTAATTATATCTCGATTGGAAAAATCTGTTTCTCTTCAGGATACTTCCAGTAATAATTGCCAATTGTTTATTTTACCCTTTTTTAATACTAGCGACTTTTTATTGATCTTTCCATCGCATTTTTTTGGAACTTTTAGGGATCCTATAAAAAAATAGTTCATATTGAAAAATGGGTAAATAAACAATTGGATATTATTATTATATATCTCCTGAAGAAAAACGCACGAAAAATATTGATTCTAAAGAAGTCTACACCATTTATACGAAAAACTATTTTTCCCATAAGTAAAATACATTGTAAACTTTGAGTGCTTTGAGCGACCTCTGAATAATGAATATTTTTTTATTTCAAAATAAAAAACATGGGGATATTTTTTCGATATAGAACAATCCTATGGGATGAGAGCAGTAAAATTCCGACTTTTCTCTTTCACATGCATTTTGGGCCTACCCTAGTGTACTTACAACAATGATAGACTTCGCCAATCGATCTGAGGACAACCGGTTCTTACCAGTATTGCCGTGTAACAGGATTGGTTGCTAGATTTGGATACCACTTTTTGACTACATAAAATAAAAATTACCATTCGCCGTTTTGAAAACTTAGTCATGATTGGCATTAAACAAATTGTATATGATTTTCATTAATACTTAGAAAGGCTATAATATATGTACATCATTTTTTGTTCGTAACGTTTTTATGCGAAATATAAAAGTATAAAATTTTGTATGTGCTACAAAAAATAAAAATAAATAAAAGGCGAGTTTCTTCAAGATTATTAATAATAATTTTTAAGTGTTTATCAACGCACACATAAAAAGGAATGAGTGAGTGTAAGTTAATAAAAAATTTAGCTACATTTTTAGCCATATTGGATTTACTTAGTTATTTTTAGCCTTTTTAAATGACTTTGACTACCACTTAAAAGTTGGCGGCAACACTGGTTGCGGCGTAATTGCGCAGGTCCGATAGTCCTCTTTCAGACACGTCAAGTCTTGCTTTCAAGTCTGCTCGTTCGTTGGAGAAGGAGGTGGGAAGAGAGGGGAAGAGTACAGATACCTCCGTACCGTCAATTCGTTTCAAGTTTTCTTGTTCTCTTTTGATCTTTTCGTTGCTTCCCCTTTAAAGAACCAAGTAGTTGAATTCAATAAAACTTGATACGTGTGGAAGCAAAGAGAAAACACAAAAGAGAATGCGATAAAAATTGCTTTCAAGACTTGACGTGTCTGAAAGGGGACTTATCCTTTGTCGCAAAATTTTACATACATACTATGAAAAGAATTTCGTAACGAAGTGCATACTCGTGTTGTGTTCAGTCCTGCGGTATTTTCTAACGATCAGTTTCAATTGTTTGTGCTGCCTACGCAGAATCAGATATGTTTTTAAATTGTGATTTATAGTGTAAATATGATTATAAATTAACGTGGACAAAATTAGTAAGTGTTTTTTATTGCGATTTATAGTGTAACTAAAAATATATATTGGTGAGTGACTTGCAAATGTGAAATTCGTATAAATGTATTTCAAATTTACATACATATATATGGTTATACAGTGACGAACAAAAGTATTGGCACAGTGAATTTTTCGCAATGTATGGAAAAAATTTTCGCAATATATACAGGGTGTCCCAGAAGTAACCTGGCAAACATTAGGGAAAGGTAGGTGGGAGGGTGAGCTCTCTGATAAACAAAAAAATTTTAGGTAAAAGTGTAACCGTTTTTGAAATATCTAAATTTTTTTAATTAAAAAAAAATGTGCCTTTTCATGTATTTTCTTTAACTGCATCTACAAACCACTAAACTAAACTTTTTATGCAAAATACTTTCAGATAGTTGCTTCTCCAAACTCAAATGCAATGTAGTTAAAATATATTACACGGTGGGCAGGAAGCGAAGATAGGTTGCATAAAAATGTCGACAAAATCTGAAAGCAGGGTTGTATTTGTTGATATCTTAAGGTTAAGAATCCGCTTAAATTGAAATCCTAGCTGCTCCTGTTTTAAAGATATCCACATTTTATATACTTCTGATAGGATATATTTGCAAAAGAGGAAAGCGTACTTCTCGATAATTAGAGCATATTTATACGAAAAGAAATCTCATACAAATCTGTTCCCCTTTTTTAACTCTATAAAACGGATCAAATCAACAAACATTTTCATTTTTTCCTACCGAAAGAATAACACAGGTCAACAACGTTTTGTTCTAGGAAAGTGTAGGGTCATTTTCGAAGTAATTTTTTGCGTAGAATCCGAATCCGGGGTTTAAATTGCTCTATCACGTCAGGACTTTGAGATATCCTAACCTAAAAGTGCAAAAAACGCTGTTTTTGCCCATTTTTGAGGTTATGTAGCTACGCAGATTTTGCTCTTCATAAAAAAGTAAACGTGGTATTTTAAAGTATAAGTCTTCCTCTTTGCCGTTGAGGTTGCTTAAATATCTTTATTTTTCACTGAGATATCGCATTTTGAAGTTTCCATGTTTGTGAATTTTTCGATATTCGAAAATCCATTGAGATAACATGAGACGTGATACGGTCGATTACATACTTACTTCAAAATGCGATATCTCAGTGAAAAATTAAGATATTTGAGCAAACTCAACGGCATTTAAAAGAGGAAGACTAATACTTTAAAATACCACGTCTACTTTTTTATGAAGAGCAAAATCTTCGTAGCTACATAACCTCAAAAATGGGCAAAAACAGCGTTTTTTGCACTTTTAGGTTAGGATATCTCAAAGTCCTGACGTGATAGAGCAATTTAAACCCCGGATTCGGATTCTACGCAAAAAATTACTTCGGAAATGACACTACACTTTTATAGAACATTCCGAACCCATTTTTTTGCAGACCTGTGTAATTGATCGAGATTTATTGGGCGCTAACGGTATACAACTTAGATAAAACACCACAATTACCTTTTTCTGTAGCGTGAACTTTCTCATTAAAAACACTTTCAATATAGCAATATATGTATGTATGTATACAATATTGTATGCTATATAATACGGTAGTAATTTTTTATTAAAGGTTTGTTGCTATAAGCAAGTAGCGCAGGCAAGTCGCACTGCGCTTGTGCAAGAAATAAAAATGCTCTAACTTAGGCCAACGGTACTCCTCATAATAAGTAAATAAATTCAAAGCTTGTATGAGATTTATTTTGGTATTTATGTACTCTTCGGTCAGGAAATAATGACTATTGTACATCCAGAACACAAATGCGATCATAAAGAAAATCGCATGAAAGTATGCGCTTTGTGTGTAGGGCTGCCAGACGTCCCGGTTTTCCCGGACATGTCCCGGTTTTAGACTATTTGTCCCGGTGTCCCGGTCCAACCTTAAAATGTCCCGGGTTTCATTTAAGTGTCCCGGTCTTCGATTTGATTGCACAAATTTTGCTTAAAAATGACTACGCTGAGAGGAAAAACGCGTTGTAATATTAAGAAAAATTGTATGAATTTACTGGGGGAAATAACGCATAGTAAACATGAATATTTTTTATTTGATTATCGTTTTGAAATGTTCGTACTTAAAAACAATAATTTCGTACCACGCACACGTGGTGTTGAATCAAACTGAACATTTGAATGCACATTTACATGTCTGGCTGTAGCTGAGTGCACGAACATGCTTGCCACAATTTGCTAATTTCCAGAGCGTCAGGGTTCAAATCCCATTACAGACAGCATGGAATTTAAATAAATTTTTTTTTTTAACTTAATTATGAAAAAGCATCCGTTAAGTGCAAAGCGCTTCATTTTAATATTGGCGTATTTCAATTGAATATTTCTATACTAAATACTAAAATTTGTATACTTAAATTATTACGAGTTAGGTTGGTGCTCTTTCATATGCGATTTTTTTTTTAAATGTAGCACGTTTTGCATAAGCAATAGTTGATGATTAATATAAGTATGTACCTAAATGCGTTAAAATGGCATGCATAGAGTTTTACAATTATAGCAAAAGCCAGAAGTTTTGAAATAAGCTCACAGCAACGAAACAAATGACTGATATTTTAATGTTACCTTGTATTTATTTATTTTTTTTTTCGTGAAACCTAGATTACTTATAAGTACCGTGCCGTACAAAATTATTGGCGCGGAGACACTTTCATCTGATCACAATTTCTAATCAGATCTTTTAGAAAAATGTTTAAAATGTAGCTTTTGAGCCAATTAGTAAAGTGCAAGTCTGAAGTTACCAGAAAATTTCGTTGATTTTTTGCAATTATTTATTTTTTTGCTGACAGTGTCTTCCACATACAAAAAAATGTCGAACATAGTTTGTATGGAAGAAACTCTCAGTAAAAACAATACCAAATATATTGCGTCGTTCAAAGCCATGAGCAAAATCGTGAATACATGGTTTTCCGCAAAACAAGCGGATCTTAGTAATTTTGATAAAAATCTTAACGAACTCCGCACAGCTTTGAAAAGTACTGGAATTTCTCAAACTGTCAAAATCCATTTTATCCTTAAACATTTAAAGCAATCTATTTCATTCTTGAATAACGATGGTTTAGGATTATGGTCCGAGCAGGCCGGGAAGTCAGTTCATAGGGAATTCATTAAATTCTGGGATAGATTCAAAATAAATATGATTGATAAACCAACTTTTGTGAGTCGCCTGAAGAAAACTGTAATGACATTTTCATTCCAGCATATATAAAAACTTAACTAAATAATAAAATATTTAAATACTAAAATGTGTGACTATATTATATGGTAAGCCAACAAAAAAAATAAAAGGAAACAAAAACAAATATAAAAAAAATAAAGCAAGAAAAAAATATAAAAAAATAAAACCAAAAAAAGAACAAAGAGGTGCAAAGTAAGTTGCCTCTACGTGGTGCGCCTTGGAAACGATCGAAACCGGCTAAAAACTTACACAAACTTATATTTTCACATAATATATATACACACATTTACTCACACATACATTGTTGAATATTTAATGCACAAGGATGTTTTTCTCTTTCGCAAAAGTCGGTCCTATCATAACTATGTAAAATGTTGATATCTTTAAAACAGGAGCAGCTAGGATTTCAATTCAAAGGGATTCTTAACCTAAAAATATCAACAAATACAACCCTGCTTTCAGTTTTTGTCGACATTTTTATGCAACCTATCTTTGCTTCCTGCCCACCGTGATTAAGGAACCATCATAAAATTTTGGGATTTTTAACTTTTTGACATTTTCATCCCCAACTTTGACTATCTCTGGTGAAAAAAAATGTAATGTGCTATAACTTTGCATTACATAAAAAAATTGTTCACTTAATAAAGATTTCAGAAAGGTGCCACTCTTACTGTTTCGAATAGAAAAAAAGTTAGAGCCACTTTTGTGGGCAAAGGACTGAGACACGCTAGAATGTATTTAATAGATTTATATTTAAGTTGCTATTGTTACCGACCAATGACATGCTAAATAGTACAAAGGTACATTATTACCTGCTCCTGGCATTATTTTATGTTACTTACCGGAATTAGTGAAAGTGGATTTTGTGAAATTGGACCCTTCGAACATTGTGTTATTAATACTATGACAGAGAACACGCAGTATACGTCGCATGAATATGCGGATATTCACCTAATTTACGGTGAAGGTTGCTATAATGCCAGAGCTGCTCGAAGACTCTATGCAGAGCGATACCCCAATCGTCGGCATCGGGGTCGTGAACCCATAGAGAAATATATGAAGGTGATTTTTACACCTTTCTTGTTTGCTTGCTTGTTAACTATCATTTTTCACTTTTTTAAGGTCGCATACCTGGAAGGCGTGGCGGCGAAACAGGACGTCCGGCAACGTGTTGAAGTTGTGTTAGAGGAAGTGGAAGTAGGTCCATCGACTTAAGTGATAATGATGGAAAGACGGACGGGAATACCAAAAACTACAGTTCACAAAGCTTTAAAAGACCATCGATTTCATCCCTACCACATTCAACGTGCTCTACAAGAAAGAGATTACCTGTCGAGGGTTAGATTTTGCCGTGAAATGTTGCGAATACATGAATCAGACCCCAACTTTTTTAATAAAATAATTTGGAGCGATGGATCATCATACAAACGTGATCGTCATTTTAATTTACATAACCTTCACAGTTGGCAGATAGACAATCCTCACGAAATGAGAGAAGATCGTTCGCAGTACCGGTACAAAATAAATTTATGGTGCTGTAACATAGCTTCGCCCACGCTACAATAACATACTCGACATCACCCTAGCATACGCCTTACAACTGCACATAAGTACCAATATATGAACATACTACATCCATACATACTGGTAGACGTACACACAAACTAACATACCAACGTAGCTTCGCCCACGCTACAATAACATACTCCACATCACCCTAGCATACGCCTTACAACTGCACACAAGTACAAATATGGGTGTGTTCAGAAATGCATCAAGCCAAAGCATTAGTCTCTTTTATTTCTAAACTATAATTGATAGAAATGTCAAATATGCGCAACCACGGTTATAAGCCGAATTGGAACTTATTTGCGTAAATAAGATAATTCCATCAATTATAGTTTAGAAATAAAAGATACTGATGCTTTGGCTTGATGCATTTCTGAACGCACCCTATATAAACATACGTATATACATACATACTGGTAGACGTACACACAAACCAACATAGCAACAAGACTAAAAGCACCCCTATGTACATACATACATGCATACATACGCATACACGAAGCTGGCATGGTAACAGTGGCGTAGCCAGGATTTGGCCTTGGGGGGATGTAAAAAAATTTGATCGATAACTTAAATTTGTGATGCACAATGGCTAGAGGCGTCGCCTGAGTGCATTCGTTCATATATTTATGTATGTGTCAGTTTTACCGACATATATTTTTTATCTATTCGTTTATTCCATGGAGTATTCATGCTTTATTTAAACTTAAAAAATTAAATTACTATACAGTTTTAAAAATCTGAAAATTCACCGCGGGAAATTTTTTTATTCTCTTTTTGTCTTATATCACATTCCTAGGCAAGTTTTGAAAGAATATTTTCGATACTAAATTTTATTAAAACAAAATGTTGAAATCAGCTTCATATAGAAACAGTGTCATCGTTAATTAAGAAAGAGATGTTCTTAAATATCATAACTTTGCGACACTCACATATTGACTAGATTTGACTATTTATTTTATTATATGTATTTTAATTTTAATTATTTGTTTATGAAAAAATATAGTTTATTCCTTAACAAACACTAAATGAAAATAAGTTTAATCCTTGAACATTACAAACAAATCGACAAACTTTCGTAAAAATTTCGAACTTTCTATTTCACTTTTATCTCTTAATATTTTGCAGTTTTTTAGCTCATTCAATTTTAGTCCAATAAAGTGCAAATTTAAAGTAGCTGTGATTTACAGTTGATGTATGGCATATTATCTAAGTATGTTCGTCGATTTTTCTAATGAAGAAAATGAGCAACGCCTTCATCAAAAAAAAAAAAAATATTAAAAATCAACGATAAGTCGCAGCTATGTATTTTAAACTTGCGCCTTATTTGAATTGATCGGGCTACAAAACTGCATACTCAAAATATGTATTTATATCAAATCTAATTAAAAAGCTTTTCGAAAGTTTGTTGATTTTGTTAATGTTGCGCAAAGATTAAACCTTGGATTTATACGGGTTTTGTTAAAATGCATTTGTATAAACAAATAATTAAAATTATACAATTTTAAAATAAATGGCCAATCTAGTTAACATGTATAAAGTTTTGATAAGCACTTGAAATGTCAAGTTTTAGTACTGAATTCAAAGAAGATGTCTCTTTTATCCATTCCTAATAACTTAAAAAAACTTGTTTGTTAAGAAGTGTATCTTAAAATATGTACCTTGACATTTATGTTAAAAGTGTAAAATATGTAAATGTACCTACATACATCAACTTTCCCGTGAATACCATCAAAGCATTGGTCTTGAAGGGAATCTATGTATGCACGCATGCATATGAGCAAATTAAAAAGTCGATGCAATTTACAGTCGAAAAGTACAGTTTTTGTATATATTATAGATTATTTCCCAACACTGTGGGGAACTAAGCAAAATGACCTAGTGCATTTCGTAAATATTCAAATACATAATCCACCAACCGATAATTTTATATATTATTTCTGAAAGCTTGTAAAACCAATTTTGAATTACATGACCCACTCCGTTGCTTATGCCAGGATTTTAACTCTCATTCCAGCACGTTTGATATATCAGATCCGCTTTTCAGCATTAAGAAAGCGATACTCTCCTCTCTCAATAAGTGAATTATTGACATAAATACATAAAATCAGCTGATGAATTTAGTTCTGTAGCTGAACAGTTTTAGATCTCGACACTTAACAAACTCCTGCCTATCGGCACAAAAATTTAAAATATTGGTTCCGTACGTCATGCGGACTGCGCCCCTCGTGCGGATGGGCGGGAATGGAGGGTAAAAACCGTTGGGATTATTATTATTAAAAGACAATTTGTCATCAGTCTGAAATAAAAAATTATAAATCGGAAGGGTAAAATAGTATTGTGTTATTGATTCAAAAATAAAGTTTCAAGGGGGGCGGATCTATCCCCCCAAATCCCCCCCTGGCTACGCCACTGGGTTTGAGATATATTTTCGGCTCCCCGAATACCGCAGTCTTCATCAAGCGGAAGTATCAGCCGTATAGCATTCTAATGTTATTATTTATTATAATTTTCAATGTGCGTAACTTTAAGAATTGCCTTTGGCTTCATCAGCCGATGAAAATAATACACTTTGAGTTGACATTTTAATTTAACTTTTGGTACAATTCATCAGCTTAAAAGAAAAATATGAACAATAAAATAACAGCAACATTTCTGCTTACTAAAGCAGGATACCAAAGCCAAAACTATATACTAATCATTTATGCAAAAGCGTTGTGCATATGACAACTGTCACATTGTAATACATAGTCAACTACACACACACTTGCGAACTGTTACTAAACTCCTGCAAAAATCGTTGGACCATGTAGTCTATTTGTGGTAAATTGGAGTACTTACAAAAGTGTTCCTCTGTCATGCTGTAGCGGACCAACTCGTGTCTCTGCGCCAGCTTATTGTTTGTTATCCGATCACTGATCGTGTTTTAACGAAATGATATTGAAGTTGAGCACTTGAAAGCACATTTGCATGTCTGGCTGTAGCTGAACGTGCAGAGATGCTCGCTGTTAGTTCTTAGCTCCCAGTATGTTCGGGTTCGAATGCCGTCAGAGGCAACATGTACTTTTTAATTTTTGTCTTGGTTTTTATTAATTTCGAAAAAACATTTGAGAAGTGAAGAACAAAAGCGTGTACAAACGAAAAAATATAACAACAATGCCATTGTTAATATGTTGGAGTAGTTTTGTGCTACTCTGATGTAATGCAGGGATGGAGTATACGGTCCTGCCCTAGGACATCGCCATGTTAATTGGACCATATTTTGTATATGAATTGTGGTTAATTTTGGAGTACTCCTTGGTCCTTAGGGAGTAATCTTTACACGCATGCATGGAGTAGTCGCGATTTTTGCAGGGACATTGCATTTGGCATTGTTTTACTGGGAAAAGCATTTCAAGCAGAAAAAAATGTTGACGAGGGGAGAGTGCATGCATTAATACATACCTTTATATACCTACAGAGATCAAGATAATGGAAGCGTAGCATAATGGACGCAACTGTTTGTTGCGCGCATTTCTTGATTGAAATGTTCAAGGTAAGTATGTACGTATGTATGTATGTAACTAACCGCGCCAACCAACCAGGCAAATACTTAAACTTCCTTTATCCACACTTCAATTGCATTTTGTACCATTATACGAATAAATAAGTGCATTGTGTATGCAGTGTGAATGTCCTTGCCATGTAGCAACGTTTGTATGTATATAAATGTATATGTTTTGTATTTGTTTCGCATGTAAGGCATCATGGATTTTTGTGCACTGTGCTCTATTTTATTGTTCAACTATTGTGGTTGGTTGGTTTCTTAACTCCCCAAGAGATGGCATTGTTTCAACTTTTAATGAGCAAAAGTTCTTTGCCTGCTGCTGCTCATTTCCTTCATTTCACTTGTTGTATGTAGCGACGTTCCGATACCATCAAAGTATGGATACCTATTTAAATGGGTTTACTCAAATCGTTATTTCGATACAACTTATATGAGTAAACCGAAAGTATCGATACCTACTTAAATCGATAATATTCCATCCTTTTATAAGCAACAAAGCAAAAGTCATTTTCCGGCGTTTATCTGTGGCATAACCTTTTGTGTTATGCGCTTTACAGGCAAAGTCTGAAAAGTCACGACGCATGGCGACACATTATATATGACACGGCCTAAATAACTTACTAACTTTAAACACTTTTGGTTTTTAATTTTTATTATTTCGTTGAACATGAAAGAAAAATAAATAGCAATTTGTATTGTATTTACAACACAGTGAGTGGAAGATCAACCTATGTCGACAGCCAGTTCTAAAATGACTTTTCTCAGAAAAGTTTTCAAAAACGCCCCATTTCAGAAATTGAGTGAAAAAGCCCTATCAGAAAACTTTTTAAGAACACCCTTTTTCAGAATTCGTTTTAAAAACGCCATATCTCAGCTGCCGATTCAAAAACCCCCTATCTCAACATATCTTCAGTTGAGATAGGACGTTTTTGAACCAAATTCTGAAATAGGGCGTTCTTGAAGTTCTCTGAGAAAAAGCGTTTTCGAACTGGCTGCCGAGATAGATCGATCTTCCACTTAAGTGTCGATATGTATATTCATTCATTAGTAACGTTAGAGGTAATAAAATTACTTAAAGAAAAAATTCAACCTTTGAAAGGTTCCCACAAAACTTTACGGCTTTAAAGCACTGCTTTGCACTTTGCTGTGGTATCACTAACTTTGTAAAAATATATCCATACTTTAGATTTTGGCGGTGTGATTGCTTAAAGCAGTTATTTTCATAACAACGACGCTGTGGAAAGTTTCTTCCATAGAAAAAATATGGCCGACATGATATGGCACTTGGTCAAATCGATTCGATACAAGTACTTTTCTTTCGATACCAAGTAGGTATCGAAACAACGATTCGAGTAAAAAAAGTAGTTGGTATCGAAACAGAAGTATCGAGTACATACTCGTATTTACTTGTATCGGAACATCCCTAGTTGCATGTATTTAGACGCTGATTGAAATGTTGTTTGTTGGCAATCAAAGAAATGGCATGCATTTTCAATTTTGCTTATTCGCTTGCATTAATCTATTGTTTAAATACTTGCAACAACAACTTAAAATGCACTAGTATTACTCTTCTTTTGCGCAGATTTTGATGCAGTTTGCTTCCACAGATATTCCATTCATAAAAAGTTTTATTTTGCTAATTATTTAAGTTACTCATAAATAGCTCAGTAAGAGTTGGAGATTTACTAATGCAACCACAAATAACACTGCCGTTCAATACGGATACCTCTAACGAATATAAATTGTAAACAACTCTCAGCACAAGAATTTGTAAATTCAGTATTATCTAGATATTGGGTTTTATAACAAATTTTGGTAGGCTACATTTTTGGTGTTTCCATACCATTTCCACGAAAAGTTGTTTTTCTCATATATAATATATGGAAAACTTTGAGCGACCTCGAAATATTTTTTGATTTCAAAATACAAAAAAAGGGGTATATTTTTTTGATATAGAACAATTCTAGGGGTGAGAGCATTAAAATTCCTGCTTTACTTATTTTGGACCACCCTACATTGTACAAAGTATATCCGAATGAGATAGTAGTGCACACTACTACTACAGCCCTGTTCTGCAATCCGAGTCGGAAGCCCATCGGAATTCAATTCCGACTCGGAATTGAAATGGTATTCCACAATCCGATCGGAACTTTTGTTTCGAAGTTAATATCGAATCCGATTGTGTAAAAAAAGGAACAAACCTCCGATCTGTCAACTTTGTTTTGAAGTGTATCAATTTCATTTGGATAAATAAAACCGAGAAAATAAACATGAGTTCAATTGTTTTATTGGCGGTTTTGCTGAATAGTGAGCAGCAAACATCTGAAAAAGTGAAGCGAAAAATTTTGCGCGATCACAGCAATCCCATGGAATTACCGGACTCAGCGTTAGTAGTATAAAAACTATACTGTACTAACGCCATTTCAAACTATTAATTTATATTTTACAGCTTTATTGCACTCTATAGAATAAGTAAACAAGCGTTCCTCATGATTTTTACAGACTTGCAGCCTTTTGTACAAAGAAGCTCCATTCCCGCAGTGTTGAAATTGGCAGCAACGTTGCGATTCCTCGCCGAAGCCTCGCTTTGGGAAGGAGCACCGTCTCCAAGATAATTTCAGAAATAATTACGCTCATGGAGCGGAGACTTTGCTCAAAATGGATAAAATTGTTCATGCCTTAGCAAGAGAAAAGAGCCGCCAAAAGTTCTTTCTACGAACAATTTGGTATTCCGGGTGTGATTGGATGTATTGACGGCACGCACATCAAGCTATTGCAACCACAAGACGGGTCTGCTTTTTTTTAACCGAAAAGGAAATTTTAGCATTAATGAAATGGTTGTTATTTGCCACAATTACTGGATTTAATATAAAAAAAAGTTTTCGTAAAATGTGTTTCTTATTTATTTCAGATTTGCGCTCATAGTATGGTTATTAGAGCTATTGATGCTTGTCATCCCGGTTCTAGCCATGACTCCTTTATATGGAGCATGAGCAATGCAAGACAGTTAGTCATGACGAAGTATCGAGATGGTGATCACAATTCGTGGTTATTGGGCGATGCCGGGTATGCTCTGGAACCTTTTCTATTAACACCATATAGAAAACCAAAACCACGGTCTATACAACACGCGTTTAACAAAACACATTCTTCGGCACGTAATATAGTTGAACGAACAATTGGGGTTCTTAAAACTCGTTTTCGTTGTTTATTAGGAACCTTGCAGTACAAACCAAAAAAGGTTGTGAAAATAATTAACGTATGTGTTGCCTTGCATAATATTTGTCGCCACTATAATCTTGAATATGAGTATGATGAACCTGAAGAAAACGCCAGCGAAGTAGATAGTGAAGTAGATAGATTTGTACTAACAGACATTAACTTCCAAAGTGAAGCACAAAGAATTAGAGACGGAGTTGCGAATAATATTATATAATATTTTAATAAAAACAAGTATATTTAATAAAAACCAGTACTGTAATTATAAATGAACAATTTTCATATGTCTGGATTTACTTCCACGAAATCCAACATATTTTTGCTTTGTAGTAATTACCACTTTTATTTTCTCTACTTAAATTCTTTGCTGTTCGCTGACTATAACATTTTTTCTTTGACCGTTAACAGTTATATTTTTGTTTTTCGTTTTGATTATTTTCTATTCCACTGGCTTTTAGCTGATCGGAACATTTCCGATAATCGGATTGCAGAACATCAAATTTCCGATAGAATTCCGATTCGAAGTGGATCGAAATGTAGAACAAGGTGGAACACCAACAATCGGAAACAAATCCGATTCCGATTCGAATCGGATTGCAGAACAGGGCATACTTACGTATGCAACTTTAAGTAGTATGCAGATACATATTTGAATGTTTTTGTATTTGGCAAAGTTTGACATTTTATGGCATCGATTTCCGTTGCATTTTAATTAAATGGAAGTACGTATTTGCATTTGCATAGAGCAAATATATGCACATATTTTACATGTTCATGTGTTGTAGTACAAAAGTACGGAAATAGTTATTAAATCAATAAAATATGTAAATAAAACCCCTTAGGTGTTGCATTTAAGAGAGAGTAGTGCTTACATTTTTGAATTAAACTTTTTACCACGACAAATGTATTTACATACTCACTAAAATATAAAAAATAAAATATTAAAATTTATGGCAGGCAGGGTTGTATGAAATTGGGCCGATTTCGTTTATTTTTATTTTAAACGAAGAAGGAATTTTCTTCATAAAATGTTTGTTATAAATGTCTTAATTTTAAGTGTGAAGTTTTATTCGCAAATTTAGAAAATAAGAAATTGTTTCACTGTTAAGACACTTCAGATGCGTTTGTGTTTGTATATAGTGCCAACAAACAGAATAAATATTACATGTAGATATTGTCTTCCCAGATAGCGCATATTCAATTCTGCCTAAATTACAAAACATCATTTTTGCCCACTCCCAAAGGTTTAAAGTAAGGGAAAAATTGATGTTTTCAAGTACTATGTACACATATGTATGTATTTTTTTAAACAAACTTTTATGCTGAGGACTTATTTAAATTCCAAAAAACCGAATGCCAACTTGAATTAAAGGAACCAACACTGAAGTGAGTCAAAATGAAAATAAAAGAGCACTAATTTCTATGTGAAGCAAAACTCTCTGGGAATCCTACGAGATATTTGCCGCTCATATGACCTGTCATCTAAATGGGTGATCTGCAGTCTTTTGGCATCATATTTTACATCAGAATTGAAGGGATTTCTGAAAAATCTGACCAGTTCTTTTGTGTAACTGTAATTTTGCATCCCTTGTCAACATATGGCCTCGGTTGATGTTAACTTAAGGTCGTTGTTTTACTGCCTTAAAATTTAAGGAAAAATTTAACAGCGTCTTTTATGTGTACTGGTTTCTATTTGAGTGTATACACTCATATATATACACTCATGTATATACTCAATATATTGAGAATCGGTCAGTCTGAAAAGGCCTTCTAGGGAAGACAATAGGTTTGTTCGTCGAAAATCTAGCGAGGATTATCACTCAAGATATCAGATAGTAAGAAAAAATACTCCCAAATTCTCTCTTGTGTAGAGAAACTTGTAAATTTCTGTACGAACGTAAATTTGCAAGTTTTTCTGCCAGCTAGTGTTCACGGTTGCATTTCAAACAAAAGAAATTTAACGAACTTGTTTATTCAAATTATCGTCGACAAAAAATCCAACCATGTGCCACAATCATATGTTTTTCCTAATTGCAAATTCTTGTTATCAAAATTTTTTCCGGCTCGAATTTGTAACTTCTCTCCAAGAAATAGTGTTTTTACTCGTGATTTATTTAAATAAAACATGTGAAGTTTAGTTGAAACATTTTAGCCGTTTTTAACCGGTTTTATTTGCCAATTTAGCCGGTTCGTCCAAAAAGTTCTGGCAACACTGCTGCGAACGCTAACTATCGCCAAACAGGGCCGCTGTTACCGTTGCCACAATCAGGACCCGCTGCTACTGTCTTCATCACTGGGGCCGCCGCAATTATCGTCGCCCCAGGCCGCCGCTACTACCCGTCACGAGTACGGTAATCGCTACTGCGAACGTCAACCATCGGAGTCCAGGACCGCTGTCACCGTCGTAGTTAAAAGAGGCCGCATTCGGCCTTCACCACAATCAGGGCCGCATACAACACCACTGCGGGAGGTCGATGCCGCCCTCATCATTATATGGGCCACTGCCAACGTCACCGCTGAGGCCGCCACCACCACTGCAAGAGAACTGCAGGCAGTAGGGGTAGGTAAATTCGATATTCGAAGCTTCGATATTCGAATTTTAATCGAATTTTAGCTCTAAAATGGCGAATTTTTGAAATCAAACTTTGTATTGCTAAAATTCGGATAAAACCGAATTTTTCTAGAAAAAATCGAATTTCATCTTTATTTCCAAAAAAATCAACTCTTCAACTTTCTTCTTTCTGACTAAATTTGCCATCAGTGTGTGTGGCACTCCATTTGTCTTAGAGATGCAAGTAAAAAAAAAATACATGATATTCGAACTGATGCATCGGGACAAAAAATCGGTGCCTAGAAGGAACTGTTATTCCAAACTCAAATTTAAAAATTTTGTATGTAAAAAACTAGTTTTTTGTTAATTTTTTATTTTAAACGTTTAGAGGCTTTTACGTTGGTGGCATAAAGCCTTTACCTGGGAAGACCCCTAGTAAAATTTCCCGGAGAATAATTTTCTAAAATATATCATTCCTCTAACGACCTTCCAAATTTGCTTTTTGCGGGATTTCTTGAAGTAAGGGTCAAAATGAGCCTTTTAGGCGCGAGCTAATGGGTTAAAATGTTCTACAAAAATATTTCCCATGAAATTTTGGCTGGCTTCCAAAACGTCAACTGCCTTACATACGAACAAAGTATAATATTCCATAACGCCGAACTTCAAAATATTGACAATGTATACTTTTCCAAAACGCATCGTTATAGCAATCAGCGCATCAGAAACAAAGTTGATGCTTCGTTTGTTATTGGTTACCATTTGTGTTTAAAAAATGGAAAATTCAGAAAAATTGTTCATTGCTATATGGAATATTCAAAATGTGCAACGTATTTGGTTGCAATGTGTCGCAACTCTGCATATACAAACAGTTTGAATACCGCAGTATAACAGTATCCAAACATTGTATTGATACGTTCTGGAAGTCAGCCTTTATTATATATGTCTTAAACTTTGATTTCGCTCAGACATTTATTTTAACAATTTTTTCGACTTTTCTACAGGGCAAGCCCTTTCATTTAACACCTACTTCCTTTTTGAAAATCGAACGAACGATACAGATTTTATGACTTGGTGTTAAATATTTAACGTAAACATCTGCGGAAGCGATTATTTGAATTTGACACCTCATTTTTTTTTAATTGAACGAACGATACAGATTTTATGACTTGGTGTTAAATATTTAACGCAACATCTCCGAACTCGATTAAGAAGTTTCAATTAAACAAATTTTTGGAAAATTCGAAAAAAAATTCGAATTACATCGAATTTGCACCACCAAATTTCGAATCGAATGGTTGGGGAATGTTCGAAATTCGGAAAAAATCGAATTTCAACCCTCCACTACCCATCCCTAGCAGGCAGCCGATGTAGTCGCCGTCACAACCGCCGCGACTGCTCTCATTGCCACGCTCTTCACTACGGCTGACGCGTACCACTGCCAATCTTGCTGTCACCAGTAGCACTCCCGTCGCCGTACAATTACCCGCCGAATAATCTCCGACACCGACCGCCGACTCTCTCTCTTTACCTTCCGCTCTCCCTTGCACGACAAGTTGCCGGCATTATAGATAGCCGAGTGTGTGTGTGGGTGTGTTCGACTTAATACACAAAACATTAGGGGTATTCTCCAAATCTTGCAAAGCCATTGCACGTAGCGCCGATTGCATGGATTGCATAACTTGCAAACACACAACAACAAAATTCATGGGAAACCACATTTCCTATTGCTACAAAATATGCAACGTCGAAACCCATGTATATATTTTGCAAAATAGCATAGCAAGATAAATGCGACCCTGTGCTAGTTATTTTGTTGTTGGAATTGCTACATATTTCTCTCATTCCTCTCATCTCGCTCACTTCATTTTCTTTTGCTGTCTCTTGTTATTGTATTTGATACATAACTTCGCTGCTTGCTACCCATGCATGCTACCACTTTGCAATGGGGTGCTCTCGTACTCTTCGTAATTTGGAATAGTATTTTTGCATTTCGTGCAATCCGTGCATCGTGCAAGACTTCGAGAATACCCCTATTGTGTTTTATTTGGTGGGGGTTAGTGGGACCTCCGCTGGACTCTGGAGCGGCTGAGCATACCTCAGCCTTCGACAAAACCCACCTCATAGTGCGGTATTTTTAATTGTCAGATATTGGGACCTGTGGAACTGCCGCCAATGCTCAACTCTCACAGTTATTTAGAGTTCCTTCAGGAACGGCTTGCAACTCTTTTAGAAGATGTACCCTTAAACCTGCGGCGAAGACTATGGTTGCAAAATGACGGGTGCCCAGCTCACTACGGGCGTGAAGTAAGAGCTCATTTAGACGAAACTTATCCTCGCCGATGGATTGGACGATATGGGCCAATCACGTGGCCCGCTCGATAGCCAGACCTGAATCCATTAGATTTTTTCTACTGGGGCTGTCTTAAGGACAAAGTCTATTCAAAAATAATTCAAAACGAAGAGCATTTGCGGGAACAAATATTGGAGCTGCTGCTGAGATAGCCCAATTGAGTCTTTTCTTAAAAGGTGCTGAGCTTGTATTAGAGTAGAAGGTCGCCAATTTGAGCATATTTTATCAATAAATGAATAAATTTTTCCTCAATCAACTCATGTATATTTTATTTCACGTGAACTCATCATTCACAAAAAATATTGATAGATATAGCCCTTGTTATAGACTCTAGTCCGAATTCCGGTAAGTAACATAAAACAAGGTCAGGAGCAGGTAATAATGTACCTTTGTACTATTTAGCATGTCATTGGTCGGTAACAAGAGCAACTTAAATTTAAATCAATTAAATACATTCTAGCGTGTCTCAGTCCTTTGCCCTATAACTTTTATTTTCTATTCGAAACAGTAAGAGTGGCGCCTTTCTGAAATCTTTATTAACTGAGCAATTTTTTATGTAATGTAAAGTTATAGCTCAGTACATTTTTTTTGACCAGAGATAGTCAAAGTTGGGGAAGAAAATATCAAAAAGTTAAAAATCCCAAAATAGTCCTTATATTATGGTGGTTCCTTAATATATTTTAACCACACTGCATTTGAGTATGGAGAAGCAACTATCTGGAAGTATTTTACATAAAAAATTTACTAAGTATAGCGTGGTTTGAAGATGCAGTTAAAGAAAATACATGAAAAGGCACGATTTTTTTTTTAATTAAAAAAAATTTAATATTTCAAAAACGGTGACACTTTTACCTGAAAATTGTTTGTTTATCAGAGAGCTCACCCCCCACCCCACCTTCCCCTAAAGTTTGGCAGGTTACTTCTGGGACACCCTGTATATAGCCCATTCGATTTTAGCATATATGTAATACTTCTATTTTGGCAGTAAGCTAACTTCTCAATGTGTAAACATTCCGAAATCAAAGCGAGACAGTCTAGTACCGTTTTTGTCAATGTATTGTGTACTTGAGTGCCGTTTTTGTATATGTGTTGTGTACATGTTTATTTATAAACGTATGTGTTCCTTTTCTTTCGTACGTATTTATTGATATATCTGTACTGTAGTGTTTTCGGACGGTACTAGCTCTTACTGCCAATATAGGAGTATTACATATATGGATTTTAGTATAAAAAGTCCAAGTTTGAAGTTTCTAGAAAATCGCGTTGCTTTTTGGCAACTTTTTAGTGAAAGGTGTTGGTTGCTCATTTTCTCCATACAAGAAAATAATTGTCGAACATACTTTGTATGGAAGAACCTGCGTTAAAAAAATTGCCAAAAATCAATGCGAATTTCTAGAAACTTCAAACTTGGACGCTTTTATACTAAAATCGGATGGGCTATAAATAAAACTGCATTCTTAGAATATTTCTAAAAAAAATCTGAATAAAAAGTTGCAAATAAGTATGCCAATTTGTTGAATTTTCCTGGATTTTGTAAAAAGTTTTAAGATTTGATTTTGATGTTTTATGGCGGAGTTTGAACCATATTTTTATAAAAAATTATCGCAAATAAATAAAGATACAAACTTTTTGTATATTGCGAAAAAATCACTGCGCCAATACTTTTCTTCGTCACTGTATATACGTGCATATGCACATTGGTACAGTATCAATTTGCAATACCGCGCAGTTCGCATTCTTTCTTTTTTCCTCTTATTGCTTAAATGTACGTACGTACATACATATGCACTATTTCTTTTGAATTTTTATGCCGTTATGATTTCGGTTTGGCTTTAACGTACAAAAAAGAATGACGCAAGTGACTATAGAAATATTAATTGTGCAAAAACACTGTAAAGAACAGATGCGAACGTAGTGTGCTAAATTTTAAGCTCAAGTAATACATATGTATGTACCTACTGCAATTAAAGTTTTCTTTTCTATATGCTCGTAATGGTAGTGTAAATTTTTTCCAACATAATTAATGATTTTGGTACTGAAATCGATCACTAAAAGTTGATGTTTTGTTTATTTTTAATCTAACCCTCATCCGATCTTTTTTCAAGACCAATGGAATCTTGTGTATTTTGTGTATTTGTGTGTAACAAATGTGTTTTAACAAATTTTCATCAAAATGTTTAATCAGAAATTTTTTAACATGCAGTTTTGTAGTCCATTAAATTTTAGTATGTACAAAAAATGGCGAAGTTTGAAGTAGCTAGGACTCACCGTTGATTTTCAACCTTTTTTTATGGAGAAAATTAGCAACACCATCCACAAAAAAAAAGTTGGAAAAAATCACCGGTAAGTCCTGCTATACTACAATTTACTCGGAATGTTTCTAAGAAATCTAATTAAAAAGCTCTACATTTTGATGAAAGTTTGCGGAATTGAACTTTTTACCGATTGTTTTTACCGAGGGCGTACTGTGTTTGTTTTTCAACTTAAATATTGTGGATTTCAATTTAAATATCGCACAAAAGTAAGATGTTTCTGATTGTATTTTATTTATATAAAGCAAAATAAGGAAAATATTGTTTAAATATTATTTATATTATTATTTAAAGGAAAATAAATCAAGTACCCTCATCCTTTTATAACTTCTACACGTTATTCGAATGTTGCTTTTGCTTTACTTCCATCTGTCAGCAAATATTTTAGAAGAGAAAAAATGGATGGTTTGGAAAATCTCATGAAAGAGCGGAACTGCTTGGATGTGTTGCCGATGTTGACAGGTATGTATTTTTTAAGTAAATTTGTAAATATCGCTAACAAGCAGCATTTTTGAAACAGAATATCGATCTTTACTAACCCACTTCAAATTTTCCGGTGCATATTTTTGCCCTTAAATATTTTATTCAAAAATAATTTTTTGGATTTTCAAAAAAAAAAAATTGTCGAAATTTATTCTAATAAATCTTACAGTGTCGCTTTTCTGTTCCAATCAAAAAATGTTTGTTTCATATTTAGCAAACAATATGACCGTGGAAAGGTTAAAATATCTTTCGCTGGAAGACATCAAAGATATGATACCCACTATTGGAGTCCGAGCAGAATTTAGGACCAAATTGTTAACTTGAAAAAAAGTAAATTTAAAAATGGTTATATTTTAAACAATAAACATATATGTATATTATCTTTATTAGGTTTCGTTTCCTTTTCAAGTTCGAAATCGATGATGAACCCATCTCTGTAGTTACACCAGTCAAAAGTTGGCTATCGAAAAGCCAAAGACATTATGAATCTGTACGAGCAATATTAGATTCTCAAGAAAACGGAAGAGCTATTTTGGATTTCTTTAAAGCAAACAATTATATAATGGAAGTTCACCGACAGGAGTTAGTCGTACTATTATTGGAATATTTTTTTGCGTGCAACTTCAAATTACAATGTAAAGATTTCTTCAACATATCTGAACAAATCGTCAAAATTTTTCCAAGTGAAAAAAGAAGTATGCATTTATGAGTATTTTCTACGCAATTTTATTACATTAAAAACCCTGCGTTTAGGACTACTACTACATTCCCAGAGGACCGAGGAAAAATCCCGGAGGAAAATTATATGATAAGTATCACAATTTTCAAAGCAAGCGGCGTAAAGTTAAAAAATGTCTGACATCTGACAAAAAAAAAAATGCGACGTGGAAGAGTTTGATGAAATGATCTCATTGAATTGAAAAATTCCTTAAAATCGGAACCAGCACTAAGCATTATAGTTGAGAACGGCAGGTTTACTATAGCTGATGTTTGGAAACGAACACTTCCATTACGTCAAAAGGACATAAAATCGACCAACGACAACAAACAAGCTTTCGGTTACAAATTGGTAACTACATAATTTCAAATATTGTGTTCTCTTCACTCATTTATAACATGCAATCTGTTTATAAAGATAGAATATGACTTCGACAAAAATACCCTGATAGAGGAAATAAACTACTGGAAAAATAGACAGTTTTTAAAAACAAGATTGGAAAGTTCTATGAAGCCAACCTCAAAGATACGAAATCAAAAGAAGAGTTTTCTGTCTGTAAAGAAATTCGAAATCCACGAAAGAGGAATAAATTAATTGCCATTAATCTTTTATACTTTTATTTTTACTTTTAGTTATGACGATTTCTGTTGTACCGAAAAATGTTGCCTCTTCAGTGCCCTCTACGCACAAATACTAAGGAGAAGGCGAAGAGAAGGTAACATATTTCGTAGAAAAGAAAACACCATTAGTGAGGATTACATTTTTGCGAAATTGCTCAACAGCGTCATTGTTCCTACAGCACGTTTCAAAAAACCAAATGGTGGACAAGAAAGTTTCGCCTTGTACTTAATTGTATAAACAATTGCAAGGTAAAATTGAATGAATTCAGAAAGAAATGTGTAGAAACTAACGCCACAATACAGCCAACAATCATTGTAGTCGGTTCCAGTCAATACAATTTAAACGATTTTTTTCTTTATATAGACGAAGTCTTATATGAATTCGATTCATTTCTGCAGTGCTTGTCTGCTTGCTTTAAAACTTTTAAAATTTTTAATTTACATTACCCAAACAAATGTCAAAATGTATGATTGTATAAATTATTTTTTTTGAAATTGAAACGGACTATGACATTCCATCTCCAATAATTTCCACGGTAATTAATTTTGCAAAACAATCGAAATAGATTTATTATTGATACTGGTAACCTATACTGTAGCTATGTTGATTTGTTTCAAGTGCAAGGGAAATTTTAGTGAGACTAGCGATCAGTTATGCCATTTTAAGATAAAACATTTTTTAACATCACATGATAGAATTGAGTGTGCCCAAGCTGGATGTATGCAAATATTTTCTAGCATAAAAACTTTTCGGTTCCACATAATAAAATAAATCTTTTTCTTTTGCACTGATAATAGAGTTTATATATATATTGTAATCCAATTGAACTTAAACGCTTTGACATTCTTTTTCAAACTTTTGAAATTGGAAGAAAATTTGAGACAGACCTAATTTTAAAAAATGTTACTTACTTTACAAGTCCTCCTTTGAACATTTGTACTATAAATAACGCAAAATCTTACATACGAAATAAGTTTAAATAAATGTTTGTATGTTTTTGTAAATGCATAAATAAACAGCAAAAATAAATAAAATCAACTTTTATTTAACCAAGGGATTATTTAATAAAACTAAAAAATTGGTTGATATGACCAATTTTTTGTTAAAAAAATCAAACCAATTTGAAGTAAATATAACTAAACATTCTTTGATAAATATAAACAAACCATTTATTAATAAAACTAAAAACTTGTCTGATATCACAAATATTTTGTTTTAGGAAATCAAACAAGTTTTTGATTAATATCACTAAAAATCGTTTGACTAATATAAACAAACAATTGGTTAATAAAACTAAAACCTTGTTTGATACCAACAATTTGTTGTTTGAAGAAATTGAACAAATTTTTGGTTAATCTAACTAAGCATTATTTGATTTATATAAACAAACCATTGATTTATAAAACTAAAAGCTTGTTTGATATCACCAATTTTTTGTTTGACGAAATCAAAGAAAGTTTTGGTTAATATAACCAAATATTGTTTAAGAAATTTAACAACACATATTTGTAATAAAATCAATATTTTGTTTAACAATAACAATAGGATGGTTAAGGCCTGTATGCAGCTCTCAAGAAAAGCAAAAACTCCATATAAAATGACGTACAAGAAATGGCTAAGAAATTTTCTTGAGTCAAATTTCCTTAAGGCAGTACGCAGTACTTAAGAAATTTACTACGCTTTCTACTACGGTTTTCTAAAGTTTTTGGTGAAAAAAGAGCACAAGGCAACCCAGGTTTGCAACAGAAATATATGCCCGTTCCATTGTTTCTTGAGGAAAGAGTGAGGCAACAGGCTGTGAAGTATCAAAAATGTCAAAATTCCTTGGACACACACGCGAAATAATGGCGATTTTTTCTTGACCGTTTTCTTGAGAGCTGGATACAGGGCTTTAGTAATTTTAACCAACATTTTTGAAACTTCAACAAACATCATTGTTAATATCACCAAACGCAGTGTTGATAATATCAACAATGACATTGTTAATACTAACCAAAAATCACTTTGATTCCTTTTCAAGTTTGGATTTGGTAATATTAACCAATTTTTGGTTGATTTTTTTCTCAGTGTTAGTATTAAGTTATAAAAAAATATAAATAGAGGTGGTAACCTTCATTCATTATTTCTGTTTAAAGGCTATTTCAGTCCTCTTTCATACGATACCAAATGTGTTTAATTTGGATAAGCGGTTTCTTTATTATGCGGATAGGACGTTTATTTCAGAATAAAAAATATTAGGCCAAATTTAACTCGAAAAAAATAACTGTCATTTTCGGCCCCTGGAATATTGTGTAAGTGCACAGACGTATCACTAACCAGTCACAGAAGAAAGCATTAAAAATGAGTTACAAAAACTAAAATCGAAAAACGCTGATGACGCACAGTGTTTCGACTATATGGAGGCAGATGGAAACAATAGTACACCCGCACCGATTTCACTGAAACTTGACATGTGCTCTAGTTTTACTTAGAAATAGAGAATTATGAAATTTTGTAAAGATGGAATAATTGCCACGCCCTCTACTCTTGTGGGCGGAAACATTAAATCTCATCCGATTTCGATGAAATTTAGTTCGTAGTCTTTATTTTATTAGAAAACCCTAAATATAAAATATGAGGAAGATTGGATTACTATAACGTTCAAAACTCACAAAAAATGTGGGCCCAGTCATCAAATGTGATGGAATTTTGGGTAATTTTTGTTTCCTGCTTTCCACTCTCAGAAAACAAAGGTTATACAATAAAATGACTTAGGTGTCAATACTCGCTTTTTTCCCTATATCTGGTTCATTGTTTGAAAAATTCTTTTCGCTAAATTATGCAAAAAGAAGCTGAAAATCAAAAATTAGGAAAATCAAAAATTACATATATTTGCAAAGTCGCGCGCAAAGATCAAATTATATATTCGAAAACTACATAAAATTCTCTAAAATATTGAGATAATTAGCATCTACATTTCAAAGTAAATTTTTTGGTAAGAAAATAGGAAAATACCAAATAAATGATAAATACCTTCACCTGAATATTCCACGACATTTAGATAATTAATTACAATTGAAAAGGAAACACTTTCTGTAATGGGTTCAGCGCCAAATGCAACTAAACTGATTAGTCGGTATCGCGCCCATTCCCGTATTTTTTTGGAAATGTATCATTAAGTCTTATCGTGAGTTTAATATTCCCCGAACCGGTTCACTTTTCACTTTTGGTTTTCATGTACATATTTACTATGGGCGGAATACAAATTTTCGGGTGAATTTTATTAAAAATTAACCTTTCCATTTTTTGTTTACCTAAATCACCTAATTTACCCACCTAAATTATTTCTTAATAAATAAAATAAAAATAAACTTTTTAATATACAACGCTTTTATAAGTGGACTAAAAAGTAGAAAATAATATTTCTCAGTCCCACAGAATTTGTTTTGATAACTTTTGATTTTGAAATTTTAGCAAAAGTCATTATAAACAATTAATGATATTGAAAACGAAAAACGTGGAGCGCATGCAGTACAAAGCATTCGATTTCATTGACAATAGTCAAACTACATAACATTCTACAGCGAAAGTACAAATTTGAGATCGATTTCAGCGGTCGTTATGCATATGCCCACATACATCCATATGTTACTTTTCATATCAACTCATGTGTATTACATGCGCCCCACCCTTTTCACTTTCAATGTCATTAATTGTTTATGACTTTTGCTAAAATTTCAAAATCAAAAGTTATCAAAACAAATTCTGTGGGACTGAGAAATATTATTTTCTACTTTATAGTCCATTTATAAAAGCGTTGTATATTAAAAAGTTTTTTATTTTATTTTATTTATTTTCTACTTTTTAGTATTGTCTGTACAAAATTTTGCAATAGATATTAAAATAATTCATCTTGCAGTGAAAGAGAACAGAAGACTATGCAAGCACAATGTTGTTTGCTCACATTTAGTATAAACATACATATGTACATACATACATATAGCAGCAGTTTATTTCATTTAAAGAAATGGCGTGTCGTCCATTTCCGCTGTGATGTATATAAATTGTGCATATATTTAGCCGCAATATTTAACTTCTTTTGGCGGGGCGACATCTAGAGTCTTCTAATTGTATCTCCTTGATATGATGCCTACAACGAGGTTGATATCTAGACTAGGTTGATATCTAGAATTTTCCATAAATAGATTTGCTACATTTATAGTAGGTGAATTCTTTTGCAACCGGGCTAAAAAAGAACACTCGCTTAAATGACGAAATACACGCAAAGCAACAACACAAACTCGGCTATTTATCCGAGCTCAGCCAGGTCGGTTAAAAAATACGCGACCAGAAGGCTAATGTTGGTAAGTGAAAAAACTGCTCTATTGTGAATTGGTAATGGGAAAGCAGAGAACGTTTATAAATGAGAAGGCGCATTTTCAGTGTGAACTAATTGCTGCCTGAAATTTTGGGGTGCAGTCGGCCAAATATACCACTCGTCGGCTGCCACCATACCAAAAATTTTTCCGTGTCACCACACTTCGGCAAATTTACCATAGTTCAACGCAAAATGAAAAAAATAAGAACGAAACAGGAAAGAGGAACAGCAATATAATAAGCACTAGGCAGAGGGGATGCTTGCGGAGGCAGGCGCGTGCTTGTGTCGGATCAAAACAAACTCTAAAATAAAAATGGAAGTCAGAACGACAAGTGTACAGAAGAAGCGGGGAAACGGGGAAAGGAGCGGGCTTTTGTACATTTGCTTGCTTGCCGAAAATATGATATTTGCGTGAAATCGATTTGCTAATTGCAAATTGATTTTTGCAAACATGTATGAATTTTTCTATTTCAGCTAAGTTGATAAGATTTTCTAAGGCAATATTTTGTCTATCTATCTATGTCTATGTCTATTTTGTCTATATAATGCCTAACTCTTTTATTATAATTTATTTAAACATACATATGTATGTATGTATATATTTACATTTATTATTTATTTATTTCTTTTATAATTTTATTTGATATTTTAATATAATTTAATATTAAGCCAAATTCAGTTGTTATTATTAAATACATATACATATTAATATAATAAAGAAATGTTAATAAAATCGACTTCTTTTTAATTTTGGAAAAATTTTTGATATTTTTTAATAGGTATCTGATGGCATTTTTCTTTATGCATACAAGCGAAAAAGCATTTACGCACATATATTCTTTGGTACGTAAATGTAGATATGTCAACGAAAATTAAAAATTTTTGGATATTCGTACTTGCAAAATCGATAGTACATGTAGCCAGTAAGATGCATGAACTTTAATAAGTGCTGTGGCATAGTTGGTTAATGCGTGGCGATAAATGATACTTTTGCCGTTGTTGTCAGGGTTCATATCCTAACCGAGGCGGTTGCTTTTTATGAATTTATTTCTAAAATAAAATAAAGAATAATTTGGTGGTTGAAATGAATTTTTTGCATTTCAATCGCCATCGAAGTTATTGAAGAAGAAGAACTCGTTGACAAGAAGGGGGAAACGAAAGCGAAGTGATTTTGCGCACTTGTCGGCGCAGATGCATGATTTCGGTAACAAGTGGAAAAAATATTTTATTTAGATCACAGAAGTATGCAAAGGGAAGGGGGATTTTGACCGCTGTTGCCACTTTTCCAATCGGCGCGGTGGTTGATAAAATTTTAGATTTTTAGATTTTGTCATCGCCGCGACGAAAATCAACTTGTGGACGGCTCATGTTTGTAGCAGGGTAAGTGTGCAAGGTGCGCACGAATTTGTGAATGGCAGTTTTTACGTTTATGAATGAATGTCTTGCTCGTGAACACTAATCCATTATGTCCATGTATGCATATGTACATACATATATGTATTTATGTATGTACATAGTTTGTTTACCTGTACATATGCACATTTATATCTATGTATTATTCACAAGTAAATATTAATTTAAACATATGATCATAATCATTTAATTTAATATATCTTCAATGTTGATAGATAATATTCAATTTCTTGATTAAACATCAAAATATTCCTCAATTAATAAAATTTGGCAAAACGATGGTGGTTTTCTGCACACACAATTACACGAAATTCGAGCGTCGCAAGCTTGCGCATGAAATTGAACGACATCGTAAAACACTGCTTAAGCGCCATGATTTTAATGTGTTGTGTGGCGGATGCGCTAGATTATTTTCGCGTGTTGCATTTTTGGTGGGGATCAAATCCCAGTTGGAGAAATTTTTTTTTTTGTTTTTATTTTTTTAATGTAATTAAATTTTCCTTTTTTAATTTTATGTTGACCTTTGGGGTTTATTTTATAAATTGATTTTTATTTATAAAATGTATGCATAAAAATTCCCATAAAAGGTAGGGCAGCATAATATGATTCTATGAAATTGTAGTTATGGAAAAATATTTCATAGCCACATGTATTTGCGAAAAACTTCTTTGTAAATACTTTTAGTTTCAATTCATTTATGCAGTTGCATGTATATAATTTTTTTAATGCTTTCGAATTTTTTTCGCTAAATATAAATATTCCAAAAAAGTACTAAAATTTGTCAAAAAATATTTTTAATACATGTACCTACCTAAAAAAATTAACAATCTATGTAATATGTAAAATAAGCAAATGGTATTGGGCATCAATTAATCGGAAGGTTTTTGCATCAAATAATTCCGGTTCATTATTTGCTTTATTGCTCAAACCTTAAGTTTCTTATCATTATAATTGTTTTCCATATAAAAAGGAAAAATTAAGAAAATAATTAAAACTTGGCAGTATTAAGTAAAAATTGCTTAATATTTCGATTTACTACCCAGCAACACGGAGTATATCAATGTATGTATGTGTATGGGCATACATAAGTGAATATATACATACTTATGTATATTTAATTAAATTATAATAAAATAGTAGGTATGTAACTTTTTATAAAAAAGTCGATTTTATATGACTAGACGATTCTCGAAAAAAGACAAAATATTGCCTTAGAAAATCTTATAAGTTTAGCTGAAATAGAAAAATTCATACATGTTTGCAAAACTCAATTTGCAATCAGCAAATCGATTTCACGCAAATATCATATTTTCGGCACGCAAGCAAATGTACAAAAGCCCGCTCCTTTCCCCGTTTCCCCGCTTCTTCTGTACACTTGTCGTTCTGACTTCCATTTTTATTTTAGAGTTTGTTTTGATCCGACACAAGCACGCGCCTGCCTCCGCAAGCATCCCCTCTGCCTAGTGCTTATTATATTGCTGTTCCTCTTTCCTGTTTCGTTCTTATTTTTTCATTTTGCGTTCAACTATGGTAAATTTGCCGAAGTGTGGTGACACGGAAAAATTTTTGGTATGGTGGCAGCCGACGAGTGGTGTATTTGGCCGACTGCACCCCAAAATTTCTGGCAGCAATTAGTTCACACAGAAAATGCGCCTTCTCATTTATAAACGTTCTCTGGGGAAAGTGGAGGGAAATGTTTGTTTCCTTTTATACGTGACTTATATTTTAAAAGAGTATATATATTACGCAAATACCTCGCATAGTTACTCATTTAAATTGGTTTTTGTATCTAAATCCACACATTTTCTTGCCAACTACCAACAGGGTTGCTTAAGTAGCTAAAAGGAAATTTTACCGAGTTGAGCGTTCTTTTGTCGCTCGCTTACAAAAAAAAAATGCAGCTAGTATAAATGGTGGTCTGGACATACAACATTCAAAGCGGTCTGGACATACAACATTGCAAGTTGCGTTGTAATAATAATATATCTCAATCCCATAGAATTTGTTTTGATAACTTTTGATTTTGAAAGTTTAGCAAAAGTCATTATAAACAGTTTATGAGATTGAAAACGAAAAACGTGGAGCGCATGCAATACAAAGCACTACATATGTACATAACATAAACCTAAAATTTCAACAGCGAAAGTACAAATTTGAGATCGATTTTAAGCGGTCGTTATTAATATACCCACATACATACATATATTACTCTTCAATTTCAAATCAGGCCTATTACATGCGCCCCACGCTTTTCATTTTCAATCTCATAAATTGTTTATAATGGCTTTTGCTAAACTTTCAAAATCAAAAGTTATCAAAACAAATTCTGTGGGACTGAGAAATATTATTTTCTACTTTTTAGTCCATTTATAAAAGCGTTGTATATTAAAAAGTTTTTTTTTATTTTATTTATTTTCTACTTTCTAGTATTGTCTGTACAAAATTTTGCAATAGATACTAAAATAATTCAACTTGCAGTGAAAAGAGAACAGAAGACCATGCAAGCAAAATGTTGTTTGCTCACATTTAGTATATGTCTACATATGTACATACCCTGAAAACCATTTTTTCAGAATATTCTGAATCGTAAAGAAATTTTAAAGAATTCGGAAAGATCCCATCCGATTTTTTGCCGAATTTTCTAAGATGAAATAAATTACGCACACTTCCATTCTTTTACGAAATTTCGGAAGAAAATCGGTAAACAAAGGAAAATAATGCTGCTATGTGAAGAATTTCTTGCAGACTTTTTTCAGAATTTTTCGTACAGAAATTTCTTTACGAGTTCGTGTCAACCACTTCATATAATTTTCTTTGAAGATTCGGAAAAAAATCGTTACAGAAATCAGATACTCCTAAAGATTTCGTTAAGATTTCGGGAACTTTGATTTGCAGGGTACATACATATAGCAGCAATTAATTTCATTTAAAGAAATGGCGTGTCGTCCATTTCCGCTGTAGCGTATGTAGTGCATATTTTTAACTTCTTCTGGCGAGGCGACATCTATCTCTAGAGTTTTTCTAATTGTATGTCTGTGATATGATAACTACGACGAGGTTGATATCTAGACTAGGTTTGCCATAAATACCTTTGCTATATTTATACTATAAAATGGTGGTCTGGACATACAACATTGCAAGTTGATAAAAGCGTTGTAAAAATACATGTTCCGCATTCGCATCCGCGGATGTCTAAAATTCCACATTACCAACATCCCTAGTACAAATGTAAAAACGACGAGATAAATATGAGAAATGAGAGAGCATTCTGGTGGCATGAAAGCAGAAGAAGCAGTACAGCAGGTGGTGATTGGCAGCAGCGGCGTAGCAGAGGAGCGTGCGAGCATTGTATTTATATTTTCTGTGGATGTTGCATTTGCACTATTTTTACTTTGCGTATTTGTATGTATGTAGCTCTTAGTTGTAAGAACATATGTCTGCTCTGTACTAGGGGTGTTGCGAATGTGGAGTTTTAGACATCCGCGGATGCGAATGCGGATGCGGATGTTTAAAAGCTAACATCCGCGGATACGGATGCGAATGCGGATGTCAGGTATTTTTAAGAAATAATTTAGATGGGTAAATTAGGTGATTTAGGTAAATAAAAAATGGCAAGGTTAATAATTTTTAATAATCTGCCTTATCCTGAGTTTTTCCCGAAAAAAATTCACCCGAAAATTTGTATTCCGGCCATAATAAATATGTACATGAAAGCCAAAAGTGAAAAGTGAACCGGTACGGGGAAAATTAAACTCACGATAAGACTGAATTTTTTTTTTAGTACTTGAGTTTAAAAATCGGAACATTGTACTTAATAAAAACTTTTTGAAGGGTCGTAAATCAAACCTGCGCCACTATATAACTACTCGCTCGTGGCGACAAACTTGAAAAACTTGAAACTTGGCAAAATTGTAAAATCTTTTCGATTGACACTGCACCAGTTGAGAGGACTTTCAGTTATATTTATTTATTTTTATTGCGGTGCAAATGTCGGCTGCAAATTTCGGATGTATCCTCCTGACTTTCAACTTCACAATCTAGCATCATGGCACAATTGTTTTTTAAACGCCGTTTTTCGAAAGAATTCTTCATTCTCATTCTTTTGGTTGTTTCGGAATTTGTCACGTCATCAGAGTTTTTCAATTTTAGTTTTTGTAACTCATTTTTAATGCTTTCTTCTGTTACTGGTTCAACAAAGTGTGATTGATTCTGACATTGCTCTCATAAGAAGCAGGCTATAATGTCAAATTGAAATGAATTGTTAACCCATTTGAAAATGTGTTTTTTTTTTTAATTTCAATAAAAAAAAAATACACACAAATTTTTCAAGCAACAAATTTTCTTAATAAACGTGAAATTGTTTAGAGATAAACCGCCGAGAAGAGCAAGTAAGTACATTTAAGTTTGGTAATAAGTAAATACGTTCGACTTTGCTTAAATATTTAATGTAAGGAAACCAAGATGAAACGGAGCAAAACGTTTGAACGGTGCGCTGTATGCAATAAAAGTCAGGGCACGAAAATAGTGCGATGTTTTAAACCACCTAGCTGCGAATTAAGACGGAAACGATTCATCTCGCGTTTGTGAAAACCACTTCAAGGAAAGTGATGTCCAAATCAAACACTTTCCAACGAGCTCGTTTATACCCATGCGCAGTTCCAATGCCATACGAAATAACTGATACAAGTGAGGATTTAGTACGCGATCAGGATACATTCTTTGTTGATGCCCAAACTCAAACAGACGACTCTTTAGAATGCACGTTCCGAACAGAAATATTTCGGCTTACCGAAAAAATTAAACCATGCAAGCAAGTATGGAAGAACTTAGATTAAAACCGCGCGAAGCAAGGTCTTTAATGGAAAACTATTTCGTATGAAAAAAATTTAATTTCAAAATTGTTAGAGTTAAGTTCACATATAAAATTGGTAAAAAATGTAAAATCATACTTTTATATGTGTCGAATAATGTTTAGGATAAAAAATTGATATATAAAAATAAACGCATAAAAGCATAAATTTTGAGCAATTAAAAACAAGAAAATTGCGAAAACGATTTTATAAACAATTTGTGTTATTTTATTGACAAAATATATGTGATGTAAGTAATTTAAGTAAAACAAAACTATAATCGAAATAAAAGCCTAGGGCATCAGTGCTGATAAGATTCATGCATCTCTAAGGGTTAATTCGTTTGTTTATACTTTTTGACATTATAGTACCTTAAAAGAGAGCTGCATTGAGTTGTCAATCACACCTTGTTTAATACACCTTGGATATACGTCTGTGCACTTGCACAATATTCTAGTGACCGAAAATAACAGTTATTTTTTCCTAGTTAAATTTGGCCTAATATTTTTTATTCCGAAATAACCGTCCTATCCGGATAGTAAAGAAACCGCTTATCAAAATTAAACAAATTTGGTATCATATGAAAGAGGACTTAAAAGCTTTCAAATAGAAATAACGAATGAACGTTACCACCTCTATTTATATTTTTTTTTTTATAACTTAATACTAAAGAAATTAAATACATACCTGACCTAATGTTTGTTCTATGGTAATTAATTAACCTTTTTATTGAAATATTTTTCAATGTGTGGCTTTCCTCTTTTAGACATTTCAGTTTTAAAGCTATTTAAGTCCTCTTTCATTGGATACCAATTTTGTTTAATTTGGATAAGCGGTTTGTTTATTATCCGGAAAGTACTTTTATTTCGGAATAAAAAATATTTGGTCAAGTTTAACTCGTAAAAAAATAACTGTAATTTTCGGTTCCTTAAATATTCGCATTCGCAAAAGATCCGCATTGATGAAAAATGTTATCCACGCAAATGGAATAAGCTATTGGATTTAGAGTCAACTTTAAATCTGATCTTTTGGTACCTATGTACATACAAATATTGTTTTGCTAAAGAAATATAAATTGATTCGAGTGTAAAATTTAATAGCAACGTAAGAGAAAAATTAATGTAAAATGGATGCTGACACAATTAGAGCTATGACGGTTGAAATGTTGAAGGAGAAGTTGAGTGTAACAGGAAGAAAGAAAGAGTTACAGTTGCGTTTATTACAACATTTAGTTTTTGGCTACGAACGAGAGGAAGAAGAAAGCGATAGCGAATCGATAAATTCGGTATTCGTAGACGCTGCGGTAAACAATAGAAATGCACAAAGGGTGTTATTTACGCTGCGCGATATTCAAGATGGTGTTTAATTTTTTTTTTGGAAACACTACTTTTGACGTGTGCTACTGGGTTGAGGAGTTTGAAGACGCATCTTATATGGTAGGTTGGAACAACCTGCAAAAGTTTGTTTATGCCAAACAACTGCTCAAGGGAACAGCGAAATTGTTCGTTCGGGGATTGGTAGATGTACGGGATTGGGACAGCTTGAAGAATGCTCTTATTGAAGAGTTCGGAAAAAAGCTCTGTGCATCCGAGGTACACCGCGCGTTAAGAAATAGACGAAACAACCAAAAAAAAAGTATTCAAGAATACCTATATGCGTTGGTGGAGATGGGTAAACAAATTGAGTTGGACGAAAAAGAGTATTGTGGAATATTTTGTTGAGGGTATACCAGACGTTAGAGCAAATAAGAGTGTACTGTATCAGGCGAACAATATACGGGAATTGAAGGGACAGATTCGCGGGTACGAAAAAATTAGAGGGCCACAAATATCGACAAATAAAGTGGGCGCATCACAATTATTTGCTAACAAGAATTCAGAGGATAAATCGCAATACAAGAAAAAATGTTTCAAATGCAATAAAGAGGGTCATTTGTCAAAGGAGTGTCAAGAGCCAGGTTCAAACAATGTAACCTGTTTTAAGTGCAAGCTAAAGGGACATTATGCTCACGAATGTAAGAAAGACCAAAACGACAAAGTGGTGAAAAGTGTGCGGGTGAATACGTTGGGTAGCCGAAAAGCTAAGGCCGCGGGAATGATTTTCATTGACGTAGTAATGAATAATTTCACTTTCAGTGCTTTGGTAGACGCGGGTTGCAGGTCAATTATCATGAGATATGATACGTTGATGATGTTAGGAGATATAGAACTAAGTAATGAGAAGCAACAATTGGTGGGCATAGGCTAAGGTGAACTTACAACAATGGGTACCTTTATGGCCGAGATAACTGTGGATGAGGTGGTGCTGACAGTGAAGTTTCACGTCGTAAGAGAGCGAGATATACCGTATGCCACACTAATAGGAAATTACGTTTTTAAAGATGTAGAGTTGATCTTTAGAGAAGGCAGCGTAGAGTTTAGGAAACCTATAAAGCCTGTCGAGATGGCAATAGATTGTACTGAAGATGGAAAGGGTACGGAAGAGGCGAATGGTTCATGTGGGGGTGCTGAAGCGGTGGTGTCAGTCCCCGAGAAACGTGCATGTGGTGGAGCTGAAGGGGTTGTGTAAGCCCACGATGATGGTATTTCTCAAAACTCGGTTTACGGAAAACAAAGAGAGGCAACTAAGGGTGAATCAGGAAACGGAAATAGCAAAGAGTTAGAGGATACGGTGGCAGTGTTAGGGAAGAGTATCGTGGAAAATGTAGACTCGATAGATGAGAACGATTTGACAAAGGAGTTTGAAATACTATGCATGATTGAAACGGAACGAGATATGGCATGCGATAACATAGACAAAGGAAAGTGAATCCAAATATTTAAGGAAATTAATAACCGATTATAGACCACAAAAACCAGTGAACGCTCCAGTACAAATGAAGTTACTTTTGTCGGATGATAAGCCGGTTTATCAGCGACCATTCATATGCAGACCAGCGTTACATAGACGAACAGGTAGAGGGTATGCTCAGCGAAGGCATCATTCAAAGTAGTACTTCGGAGTATGCCTCACCAGTCGTGTTAACAACAAAGAATGGGACCAAACGATTTTGTTGCGATTTTCGTAAAATTAATGAGAAAATAGTAAGGGATGACTTCCCCATGACGTTAGTTTACGAAGCTTTAGACAAACTGCAGGGTGCAAAGGTATTTACTACACTTGATCTTAAAAATGGATTTTGTCACGTTCCAGTGGAACCAAGCTCTAGAAAATATACGGCTTTTGTGACGCACAGCGGACAATATGAATTTTGTTTTGTTCCGTTCGGGATAACAAATTCTCCAGCTGTATTTTGTCGATATATTTGAGCAATTTTCCAAGACATGCTTAGTGGCGGCACGGTTATCATATATATGGACTAGGGCTGGGACTATCCGCATATTCGAATATCCGGATATCCAAGCAGATTATCCGTTGACACGGATAAAATCCGGATAGTACGGATATCCGGTTAATACTTAATTGCGCAATTATTCGGATATCCGGATTTACGAAGAACCGGTTAAAATTCGTATTTTCGGATATCCAAAAAAATCAAAAAAAATTGGTAAAGCATTCACTATGAACAAAAGTATCGTAGCAGCTTTCCGTTTCTAGGAGCCTTTGAAACTCATAAAGTAGAATTTTGGAAATTAAAAAATTTATACAAAATATTTTGGGCGTAGAAATAGAAAACTTGTTACTTCTCATGTTTGAGCGCCTGGAATTGTGAAATGAAAATATCGTTTTGATAAAACAAAAACTGGCCATAAGAGTGACCGCAGGAAAATGGACACATTTTATTCATTTATTTGCCCTATTTTGCATTTCATTAATATCTGATATCCGGAGACCTAATGGAAAATCCGGATATTCGGATATCCGAATATTATCTTAGATTCGGAAATATCCGGATTTTTCGTTTAGTTCTCCGAATATTCGAATATTCCGTTTATCCGTATATTTGGAAAATCCGGATGAAACTCCCAGCCCTAATATGGACGACATAGTGACTCCCGCTAAGGATCAAGATGTAGGTCGGCGAAAGTTAGAAAAAGTTTTAAAACGGGCCAGTGAATGTGGGTTGCATATTCGATGGGAGAAATGTCAAATTTTAAAAAGAGAGATTAACTTTTTAGGTTATATTGTAGAGAAGGGGAAAATTATACCATCAGAAGACAAAGGCAGTTAGTAATTTTCCGATGCCAGGGAGTAGAAAAGAATTGCAACGGTTCTTGGGTTTAACTTCGTTCTTTAGACGGTTTATTCAAAACTATGCTGTGATCGCTAAACCACTGACTGATTTGCTTCGAAAGGACGGAAAACGTGCATTGGTGAACGCGCCAGCCCTGCAACTTTTTAATCCAACCGCCGAGATGGAAGTGCACGCAGATGCATCAAAGTTTTGATACGGTGCAATTTTGTTGCAAAAAGGCTCAGGAGACCGGTTATGGCATCCAGTTGAGTATAAGAGCCGTAAGAAGTCAGCTGCTGAAGAGAAGTATAGTGCATTCGAGTTAGAGGTTTTAGCGGTTATACAAGTGTTGTAAAAGTGGCGTATATGGGCAAATCTAAAAAACAGGTAACCTTGGTGTTATTTAGCTTTGTTTTCACTGTTGGAAACTATATCATGCTGGTTGCTTTTGGATATAATTCATTGACGTATACTTGAAGCCTCAAAAAAAAAATTGGATCAATTTGCTGCATAACTTTTGAATTATAGGTACGGTGACCATAAATATGGATTCAAAATGAAGGACAATTTTTCAAAAATATGCCTACATATATTTACGTAGTATAAAAATATCAAAAGAGTATTTATGATTCAAAATTCTTAATACATTTTAAGCTTTAAAAATGAATCACGTTTTCTCCATCGATATTAATCTTTTTTTACATGAATATTTATAAAAGTATAGTAAAACATTTTAAAATAACAAAAGCTTACACGAAAAGTGAAAATCTTTAAAGGATTATTTTATAGGCAAATTTTGAGTCGTTCAAAACGAAAACAATACCCTTTTTTTGTTGTTTGGTACTTTTCGCAGTTATTTATCAAAAATCGACGTCTTGAATCGACGTAAACGACGAGTTACAAAGGATGCATAGCATCTACATTTCTAATCCGATTTTCATTATCTTTGGCTCAAAATTTAATGTAATGATATATCTCCTTTATCGAATTTTTAAACAAATGAAAAAAATATCGAATAAAAATGCGTATTTGATTGAAAATCTTACTTTTTTCGACTTTGACGACAAAATGCAAATGGTCGCCTGTAGCACTAATAATTTTCATTGAAGTCGCCACAAGTTATATATTTTGTAAGAGGCACATCAATACCCTTCGATATGTTAGTCGCTTACGTTGATTGGGAGATTTTTTCATGAGATATTGAAGAAAAGCTACGAAAAGTACCAAAAAAACACTTTTTTGAAAAAATCCATCCATTGTCCGATAATTTTAAAATAACGATGAAAATGCGGGACAAATGCAGGACACCTGGAAAAAATCAGCAAGTTTTTTTTTTTCAGGTTTGAAAAACTACGCAGGACCGACATTTGAAAAACAGTACGGTCCTGCAAAAACAACGGATTGTCACCGTAATTAAAGGTGTTAAATTTAAAAAAATAATGAAAACTGAATTTTTTATGTAATTTTTAAGAGGGGCAAAATTAATTATGTCATAACTTTTGAAGCACACCATATCCTGATTTGAAATTTAATGGGCATTTATCACTTATGTGTGTACTTCATATGTAGTAGTTAAGAAAAGTGTGCATTAAAAAATAACGAAATGGCAAGTAACTCAAAGTCTGTAACTCCACATTTTACAATTTTCAAAATTTTCGGTTTATCGCGTATAGTTTTTGAAGCATTTAATTTTAAGAACTTTTTAAGTATGTATTGTATTTTACAAACAATAGCGAATAATTTGCTACCTTAGCAAGAGGTGTGCTTTCAACCAACTTTTAAAGATAAAATATTCTGCGATCAGGCACATTTGGAAAATACGTCGAAATGATCTAAATATTTTTATAACTACTAGTCCTTATAACGTTGCATATACCTGTAAAATGCTTAAAAAAAGGTTCTCTAGAAGTGTGTAAAAATCCCACTTTAGTACTTTAAAGTAGGAATGCACAGCAGAGGTGCACGCAGTCGACGTCGCGGGCAAACTGCGCGCACGCGAGCGTGCTAGGCGAGGTGAAGTGAGCTGCACGGAGATGGCATCGTATACATATTAACCACCACACACTATGTGTACTTTTGCGACAACTGAGCCAGTGTGGCATCAGGCCACCAGAAAAAGCCAATTTTTCCAAAACAAAAGCGCCAAGTTTTTATTATCATGTTTAATAACTTTTTTTATTCAGTAAAAAGTGTATATACATACATATCTATTTCCTCACGTTTTTATTGATAAATTAATTTCAATACATTTATAACAACGCAAAACATATTTAATTTACCTATTCCTCACATTTTAATCAGTAAATGAATTCCATCTTAATGTAGAATATTAGTGTATAGTGTATACATACATACATATGTACCTATGTATGCATTCGGTGTGCTTCAATTAAAAAAGCATCACTAAATACCACACCAAGCATTGAATTCCAATTATTTTGGCTTTTTGGTTTCCCAAAAGCACTAAATTTAGTGCAAAATGCACGACCTTGGCAACAGTGAGCTGAGCACATCATGCTCAAACAGTGATGCCAGACCAAGTATTGAGTAAATGCGCTATGTATATTTTTGTTTTAAAGCAAAAGTTCTAATTGGCGAGGGTATTGATTTTTGGTTCTTACATAGAACACTGATAAGATTCACAAACTTATCTTAGGACTTAATTAAAATAATCAACATTATTTGTAGACGAATATATTTGTGTTCGTATGAAATAGTAGCTTATGTTCGGAGGCTGGCTTTAGTAAAATGTACCATTTCCTATATTCTTTAAACCACAAGGAATTTTTTATGAAACTTTATACGAATATTGACTTGCTAGCATCGCCATTAACATTACCGTCTTTTACGTTTATTTTCCAAGAGTTCTTCAACGACTCGGCGCCAGTGAGTCTTTCGCAATCGTATGCTGCGAATGGTTCATTATACTAAAGCCAGTCTTCCGACATAAGCTACTATTCTATACGAACACAGATATGTATACTTCCTAATAGGCTTGTAAAATGCCCAATACCCAAATCCCTCGCATGAGTTATTTTCGGTAAAAAATTGGGTACGCTCAAATCTGGCATCGCTGCAGCTAGTACAGCGCCAGTGAAACAGTGTTGATATTTTAAGTACAATTGTACTTCTTTCAGTACAATTAATTTTAAAATGTACAAAAGTACAATTTGCCTATTTCTAGCACTTTGATTCTTAATCCGTTTACATTTAAGGAAATGGATATACCTATATTTCATATTTGCTACAAAACGAAATTATGAATTGTAATTTTGAATGTAAACGTGATTGTGAACAGTAATATTAGTGATGTGCGTTATGGTGATTGCGATTTCTTATCACCGGCGGGTGAAATATCCCTCATCGCTATTTATTTTGAAAAAATCTGTGGAAATGCAATTTACCTAATGGCGATCCTGCAGAAATAGAAGTAATTGAGCGATTCGGGGGTTGAAAGTAAAAAAATGTATGTAAATTCCATGCGTTGAAATTATAAATTTCCCTTGAGGATTTCCATTTTATCGATAGTGATCTCATTTTATGTTCATTAATATGAACTGACCTATATATGGTATTAATGTTTTATCATCATTGTCTTCATCTTTGACAAAATTACACGGTTACCCGGTATTTATTTTATTTTTTTAAATAATTTTAATAATTTTTTTTTATAAAATTGTAGCTCATTATCAAACAAAAACCTTGCAAATAAATCGAAACTTGAAAGAATGAAAAAAATCAACAAAGTTTCATCAAATTTTCCCAGTTTTTGTTCAGAATTTTTAGACATGTTTTGGGTTAACAATTTTGTAGCCCATTCATTCTAGTATAATAATGTGCAAGTTTGAAGTGTCTAGAAAATACCATTGATTTTTTGAATTTGTCTGTTTACGGTGTTGCGCACTTTCTTCCATATAACGAACGTTCGCATTTTATATTAAATGGATGAATGCGCGTGTAGCGTTGTTGTTTTTTTATTCCAATATTTTAAATTAAGCTTCAACACCTTCAACGAAAAAAGTTCTCAAAAATCTAAGTGAATTGAATATACTATCTCGATTATTTAAACATCTCGGACTCGCCCACCACTAAAAATGATTATTTAAGTCTAAAGCATATATTAAATGATATTTAATATTTGCTTTAGAGATGAAATTTCGACAAATTTGTTTAAACAAAAATGTTAAGCGCATATGCAGAATGTGGAAGCGAGATTCTTCTGCTTGCGTTTCTATGTTTATATCATTTATCAGTTTAAGCACATACGATAAATGTAAAAAAAAAATATTTTTAATTGCGGATCCGAAAGAAATGTTTATTAGTTGCATTGAGTTACGCAAAAATAGTGCCGAAAATCAATCGATTGTGCTGAAGGTGCCGGCTGCTTCCGAAAGGGCCGAAAATGGCACAATGCACACTCATTTTTCATCACTGTCACACATACAATCTCACTATTCTGTTGACTTCGTTTTCCCCTTCCGATAACTTTTTGCTTCCTCGCTTGTCCAGCACCGCTGTGCAAAGCTTTGCACGCGCAGTCGCCCGCGACACATATGTGCTGATTTGGGCAACCCTACTTTAAAGTATGCTCCTTCTTGTAGTCAGAATATTTCGAGCGTGGTATCAAATCAAATTTTTTTCGACAAAGGTTCTGATAGTTGCTGTTACTTATTTGGAGCCTTCTAAATTTAATGGTGTCATCAGTTTTGTCCGATTATCTCCACTTTTTGAGATAGCGGTACTTGAAGCTTTGCTTAAATTTGAACTATTTTATAAAAAAAAACTCCCTCCGCTTTGAAGATATTTTACTAAAATTTTGCACACGCTTGTATTTTAATATTTCCTTCACTATCTCATAAAATCATCGAAATCGGTTCACTCTAAAATCTATCTCCCATACAACTGATTGTCCAGAGACGATGTTTTGCGTTATAACTCCTCAAATTAGGCAGGTAAAAATTTAGTATAGGTTCACTTTAACATATAGAATGCACACAATTTATTATTCAGACATGAAGTTAGAGTTATAGCGCAAAAACACATATCTGAGTAATCAGTTGTATTGGAGCTATACGGTAAAGGGTTCGATCATTTTAAGGAAAAATTTAGGTAATATTAAAAAACCGTTATGTGCAAAATTTTAGTAAAATAATGTAAGAACTGAGGGAGTTATTTATAAAATAGTTAAAATGTAATCAAATTTTCAAATACCGTTATCTCGAAAACCAGAGCCAATCTGGTAAAACGGGGGATGCCATTGAATTTAGAACGTCCCAATTAAGTGAGTTCAACTTTCAAAATCTTTGCTCAAAATTTACAACTTGAACAACGTAATTTAAACGCAGCTTATTCTTTTGTTTTATATTTCATGTTTATTCCTCGTCTAACTTTGGAAGCACTTGATGAAAATAAGATACACTTGTATTAATCGATTTATTAAGAGAATACACTGAGAAAAAAAAAACGCGTTGTAAGAATAAAAAAAAAATTTACTTGATTTCCGTTCGTATGTATTTAAATCAAGTGAAAAATGTTAACGTCTCGGATGCTTTTTATCTTCCTTTTATTAGCTCGGGATGTAACTATGTAATATTGATGCGCCTAAAAGATGCAGCGATTTCTATTCTCAAGTTACATACCTGATGACAGTACGAATGGCAATTATAATAGGAAGGTTTTAGTTTTTTAAACTATAATTCATATACAAATGTATACAAAGCATACACAGTGGTGACAAAACATACACACATACATGGTACAACATAATGCACTAACCACACGCTGTGATGTTGATTCAAACTCAACATTTGAAAACACATTTACATGTATGGCTGTAGCTGAGTGTGCAAAGACGCTTGATACAATTGGTTGCGGCCAAGAGGGTCCGGGTTCAATTACCATCAGAAGGAACATAAAATTAATTTTTTTCTCTTCTCGATTACGAAAAAGCATCTGTGCACTTCACAACCACATATTTTATAACGCACATACTCAAATTTAAAACGACTTGGGTTGGTGCTCTTTCATATGCGTATTTTTTTTAATTTAGCACGTTTTTTTAATTCTAATTTTTTTTCCCTCAGCGTACGAATAAAATGATATAATATATAAAACATAGGTATGATATGATATATAAAACATAGGTATGCTAACAAATTTAAAAATTTAAATTTTTTTTGGAGTGTACCTGTTTTTTAGATTTGGCCATATACTTAAAAGATATTAAGTTTAAAATAATAAATTACTGCAACGCTTTTTCCATGACAGTGAAGAAACAAGACGTACAGGACAGAGTCATGAGGTGGGCGATGTATTTACAGGAATACGATCGATTATACGGTCGAGCATCGATCGGGAAAACGCATGTGTCACGCGGATGCCTTCAGTCACGTTTAATGCTTACTCATAGAAGACTCGTTAAAGTTTAGACTAAGGGAAGCGCAATTGCAAGATGACTGGATAAGAGCGGTGGGGAAAATTTTAGAAACCCAGAGTTAAAAAACTTTTTTTTTTTAATGATTGATTTATAACTACCCAGTTAAGGAATTATTAGTTGTTCCTACTAGTATGGAGGAAGAGGTTATCAAACTAGCTCATAATCAGGGTCATTTTGGGACCAAAAGAACCCTCTACCAGAGAAATGCCAAATGCGAGCGAAAAAGTACGGAAAATTGTCAATTCTTGCGTTGAGTGTATCGTGATAGACGCAAAGAGAGGCAAGAAAGAAGGTTTGTTGACGCCAATCGATAAAGCTTCTGAGCCATTAGGTACTTATCACGTCGACCATGTGGGTCCACTCACCGAAACGCGTAAAAAACCAACTACCTTTTTGTCATAATAGACGGATTTTCCAAATTCGTTTGGTTATATCCAAAAAAAAATCAACTGGGCGGAGGAGGTATTAGTCAGGTTAGAGAAACAATCATCAGTTTTTGGTAATCCGAAACGAATTGTAACGGATAGAGGGGTTGCATTCACATCAAATGCTTTTAAAGAGTACTGTGACAGGGAAAATATACAACACTTATTGATTGCAACCGGTGTACCTCGCGGTAACGGGCAATTGGAGCGCGTCCACAGAACGGTTGTTCCCATGTTAGCAAAGAAATGTCAGAATAGTCCGGCTCAGTGGTACAGTCAGGTCGCAAGAGTACAACAAATTTTAAACAATACCGCACCTCGCAGTACGAAGATAACACCCTTCAAAATCTTAACGGGATTAAATATGCGTATACCGGACTATTCAGATTTACAAACAATTTTATGCGAACTAGAAGTAGAGGAGTTGAATGTTGAGCGGGACTTGGCAAGAGACAAGGCTCGCGAAAACATTGAACAGATACAAAAAGAAAACTGTAAGTCATTGAATAATTTAACTCATCAGTTACATGAAATATTTATATCAATGTCAGACGAAAAATATTTAAGGAAATCTTAGGTCGTGTGTGAATCGGTAACAAAGTTCTATGGGCAGACCTGTTGAACAATATTTTTACTATGGTGAGACGTTTTGCCAATCTGCTGTGTGAAATTAAATCTTTTTTGACAGCAGTAAATTTTTTGATAACCGCAGATTTATGCGGAATAAAATATTACAAATTGAAGTAAAATTAATTTTTTAAGAACACATCTACCATCGTTGATTCCAATTCATCAATTTAAGCTTTTATTTAACGAAAAATTACTCACATCAACAATCTTTGCGATTGTCAAAATTTTCTATGCATTTGTCAAAAATTTCACTAGCCTCATGAGCTACTGAAATTTTATTCACCTCATAGTTGTCAAATATTTATTCGGCGCGAACTTTGTTACCGATTCATACACGCTCTTAGTTCGAAAATAATTTTTAAGAGGGTTGCCGCCTGTTTTGAAAGTGGTATTTCGTTTAATTATAGATAAGTAACATGAAATTTTAAAATACGGTTATCAAAAGAACGAGTGTTATGAAATATTTAAGCTGAACATTTGGTTTTTTGGCCATGTGTTTAAAAAAAAAAGTCAACTTAATTCATAACTTAATTGAAATATGCATAACAATGCATTTGAAAATCCCTTTAAAGGGGTTGCCACCTGTTTGAAAAGTCGAATTTGTTTTACTTATACGAAAGATCATAAATGAAATATCGAAATATTAGTGTCCAACGAAATAGTTTTAAGAAAACTATAGGCTGATAAAATTTTTAATTAGAGTTGCCATCTATTTTTTTTAAGGTCATTACATCTGCACCGTTATTTCGAATTTCCTAAATGAGAAGTCAAATTAAAGAGCTGGGATTCTACATAGATGTGCACAGGTTTTATTTTTTGATGTTACAGGGAGATTTGAAATTTGATGAAATGAAAACCGACACCATGCGGGACTTCTCATCACTGAGAAATGGTTTAGATTAATCATTAGGAATATTTTTAGAGATTTTTGAATAGGGTTTCACATGTTTAAAAAATGCAATTAAATGTTGGCGCTTTGTTGCCATGCGGGTTCACTAGTATTGTTTATTAGTATTAGTATTCTACTTTCACATAATCTGCAGTGTAATCCAATATTAAATAGTAACGGAAAAATTCTTGATCTCATATTCACTTCCAATGACCTAAAAATTTCTTGTGAAGAATGTGAAGCGCCTATTTCAAGAAATACGTAGCACTATAAGGCAATACGAATTAATTTTAAATTCTACGATTACGGTACTTTGCCTACTACTAAATCGCAAGAATATAATTACTTAAAAGGAAATTACGTGGCAATTAATGAGTTTTTCAAAGACACTGACTGGGAGTTTTTGAGCTCATCAGATGATCAAACGGCTTCATAAGAGACTTTTTGTAGGAAGCTCGCACACGCAATCTCAAGCTTCGTGCCTTTAAAAATAGTAAAAACGCATAATAAACCGCCATGGTTTAATTTTGAGCTATGTAACTTAAAAAGTTTTAAAAATATAGCGTTCAAAAAATACAAATCGACCAGATCTGGAGTAGATCACCAGCATTATCGTAAATTGAGGAAAGAATTTGAAAGCCTGTTTAAAGAATATATGATTTCTGTTGAAACAGAACTTAAACTAACCGAAAAAGCTTTTGGAATTTTATTAATTCCAAGAGAAAATCAAAGGGTCTTCCATCAAGCTTGTCGTATGGTGACGTTGTTTCCAACAATACCCAGGACAAGTGTGATCTATTTTCTAGCTTCTTTCAGAAAGTTTATGAAAAATATGACACTACAATATATCCAGTTTTGACCCCTCATCCATTAAAAAACATTACCACCCTTGATATTAATGTGGATGATATTCAGCTTGCGATTTCGGCACTAAAACCTAGTTTTAAAATAGATTGGGAAGGATTTTCTACACAGTTCTTCAAAACTATCTCTGATACCGTTGCCTATCCCCTTACAGCATAAACAGACGGCAGCGTTGATCCGGATCAACTCGTTAATTTGGAATTATCTCGCGAAATTTTGATCAGATCAATTGCGGCGTTAATCCGGATCAACGTTGCCGTCTGTCTGTGCTTTTACACTCTTATTCAATAAATGTTTAAATAAGGGCGTTTTTATCGTCTCGTGGAAGCTTTCAATTGAGCCTATCTATAAATCAGGGGACCGCAACTATGTGTGCAACTATAGGCCTATCGTTAAACAAAGTACCATAGCCAAACTATTCGATCACATAATTCAAGCAAAGCTATTCAATCACGTCAGCAAAGTTATCTGCAACTGTCAACATGGATTCATGCCTGGTAGATCGACTTGCACTAGTTTAGCTTTAGCCACAAATAAAATAATAAATGCATTCAATAACCATGCTCAATTAGAGGTAATATATCGTCGTTTAAAGCAGCGTTGCCAGGTTGACGTTTTTAACGTCATTTGGACGTTTTTTGTACCCTGTTGACGTTTGGACGTTTTTTTGTGTAAAAAATTACGTTTTTTAACTTCCCAGTAATTTTTCTTTGTTACTAAATCTTATAAGTAGAACTGATTTTGAATTATTTTCTTAATAAATCTTTACAATCTTTGTGTTTTGCTTCAGCTGCTTCAAAAGATTTTTTCTGGATTCTTGGACTAAGGATCACGTGTTCAAAGGCTGGTTGTGTAAACACTTGAGGTTACGAGGCCTGCTGTAATGTTTGCAATTGCACATTAAAAGCCAATTCAGGAAGAGCCGATCTACTGCAGCAGGCACGCTCGCAAAAACATCAAAAAAGCTGTGCAGCATAAAACGTCAGAAAAAAGTAGGCGACTTTTTTAAGACTTCACTGAAAATGTAATGAACACAAATATTAGGTCCATTAAATAACTTTTCCAGTAAGTACTTGCAGCGCGAGCGTAAAAGAAAAATAGAGAGTAAAATTGAGAGAAGAGAAAATTTTCAGAAATAGTTATTGAACGCAAAACTAGTAAAAACTTGCAACTTAAGCCATTTTGACACTTTCTGACGGTGAAATTTTGGCGCCCAATTTTCTTTTTAATTGGGAATAGTTCCCATCGTCATAAAAATAAAAAAATATACAATAGATTTAAATTTTTCATCCATATTTTCATTTCACTAATTATGTTTCATCAAATCATCCTCTTAAACAGTTTGTTTACATTTGAATTTGAAACATAATCTTACTTTTTGACTCCTGCAAATTCCTGCTAGTAAAATTTTTACTTGCAAGAATTTGCAGCTCTCTCGGGTTGTTACGCTCTCGAATTCGCTCCCTCTTGCAAATATTTTGGGTTATTGAATGCATTCCGAGTAAAAACTTGCAAGTACTAGCAACAATTCGTAACAATTTTTTGATATTGAAAGGACCTATTGCTATGCTCCTTTTTAGCAGAACGTAATTAAGCATTTTCGACAACCGAGCCCCTAACCAAATGTCTACAAAAAAAATTAAATTATTAAAAATTAACTCGATTATTTAGCCCCTTTAAACTTGCATATTATTGCCCTGAAATTTAATGGGCTATCAAACTGCATACTCAAAAAAAATTCCAAAAACTCTGAATAAAAAGTTGAAAATCTAGCAGAAAATTTGCAATTGTTTATAATTTTTGCACAATTTTTGTGGATTTATATTTTGTTTGTTAATAAGCTTGGGTTTTTAAATAAACGAAAGAGAAACAGCCAAAATCGATCACAATATTGATGACTAAATCAGCTGATCACAAGTGTATATATAAAATGATTTTTATATTAACGACCAGTTTACAATGAATTTTAAATGTGCTCTGCGGAAATGACATTTTAATATACATTACGTACATATCGAGCCCTAACCGCCAAAATAACGCAAGCGACAAAATTTTCTTTTTGATGCAGAAATGCATCTAAATGCTCTAGGAATATTTCTGCATCAAAAAGAAAATTTTGAAAAAAATGTCGCTTACAATATTTTGGCGATTAGGGCTCGATATGTACCTTTGTATACAATAAAAGTTTAATAACAACAATTTTTTGTACATTCAATTGAAAAGGACGTTTTTGGGTAGGAAATGACGTTTTTTCAGACCAAGAGGGACGTTTTCCCATGCCGAAGACCTGGCAACACTGGTTTAAAGTACAAAACCAAGTATCGTCATTCTGCAAAACCGCGTATCTGACATTGGCTGCCAAAAATTGGATTTGCTCACATAAGCTCTTGGCTCAATCCTTATCCATTCGTCCTGAAATATACTAGCCAGAAATGCGATTGCTTTATAAAAAAAGAGAACCATTTTGAAATATGAGTGTTTTTACGCTATATAAAATAATTTCTACAACTTCACATACGCGGTTTTGCATTTTACAGATACGCGGTTTTGCACTTTAAACGACGATATATATAGACTTCTCGAAGGCGTTTAACAAAGTTGATCACTCAATTTTGCTACACAACTTGAAGCATTCACGGAGTCACGAAGAGACTTTTATAATTCTTCGCCAGTTTTCTAATTAATAAAAAATTATTTGTTAAAATTGACTCTGCTAAATCCAGAACCTTAGTCGAGGCGTGGTCGGGCTTTCCACAAGGAGCATACTGTGGCCCATTGCTATTTATCATCTTTATAAATGGTTTAGCGAACCACTTTAAGTTTGCAAAATGCCTAATGTTTGCAGATGACATAAAACTCCTCTAAGAGGTACACAATTTACCAGACAGAAATAATCTGCAGTCAGATCTAGATGCTTTAGAACAATGGTGCACAACAAGCCATTTACATCTAAATGTTAAGAAATGCTTCGTGGTAACATTCACTAGAAAATGAACTACTTTAATATTTAATTACAAATTAAACAACTGTTTCCCAAATCGCTGTCATGAAATGAAAGATCTAGGTGTTATTTTTGACTCCAAGTTATCTTTCTCCAAACATATTGACTATATCGTTTCCAAATCATTTGCAATGATCGGTTTCATTAGAAGAAACACTACTAGTGGTTTTAAAGATCCTCACAAATTAAAGTCTCTTTATGTCGCCTTAGTAAGAAGTCGCCTCGAATACTGCTTGTTGATGTGGAATCCTTAGAGATTCGTTCCATAAAAATTTAAAAGCTACAGCTTCACCAAGTTCGCCTTGTACAAAATGCGTTGGCCTAATGGTTCTCCCCATTACACAGGTAGACGTAAGTTGCTAGGCCTGCAGTCATTGCACGATAGAAGAATCTACTTCTCCTTAATTTTCGTTTATAACGTTACTAGTCCACCTTGTATGCGCGAAGCTTCGCCACGCACTAAATGTGTACATAAGTACATATACGCAGCAGGTGGCAATCCTATTGAAAAATAAAGCCTTATTGCACACCTAATGGCTAAGCCCTTTCATTTGACATCTTATGTTTTTAATGCAACGAACGGTGTGGATCTTATAATTTTTTATGCCGCACAGTGGTCGCAGAAGCCATGTTTTACGCGAAAAATTAAGGCTCTTCCGATAATAATAAAACTGCAGGATCGTAGTATTGTTGAGAGCTCTTAAATCTACTGCCAATTTCCCTAAAATTAATAAGATCTTTTTGAAAATACCACTGATTACGTTTTTTGACAAGCTGATCACGAATTTTAAGTCAAATTAAAATACTGACAGTTGACAGCTGTCAAATAAACTATGAATTTTTTTATATAAGACTATCTTTTTAAAAATGCCACTGATTAGGTTTTAAGATATGTTGATCAGGAATTTTATGTCAAATTAAAACCCTGACAGTTGATAGCTGTCAAATGGACTATGAATTTTTCTAAAAATAAGACAATCTTTTTCAAAATGCCCCTGAATGGGTTTTTAGACATGCTAATCACGAATTACGTGTCAAATTAAAACCTTAAGCATTTATGACTGTCAATTTCGCTAGAAATAAGGAAAATTTCCTACGAATTAAACGTACTATGTTTTAAGGTTCACTGATCTGTCACAACCTTTTTCGGTTGACAACTGTCAAATCAACCGTCACATTCAGTTGAGTAACACAAAGTGTTTGTTTAGCAAAATTTTATTTACTAGCAGGGACTTCGTCCCGCCCAAAATTTTTATATATTTTATTGAAACTTTTTGGTCCAACATTTTCATTAACAATTCACGTTTACGATTTTCATTGGCACATTTGTCTGCTAAGATTAAGGTTTGGTGGTCATTTGCCGCTTTAAATAACCTAAGGAAAGTGTTATATCCGTTCTTGAAATTCTCCAGTTGTGCGGCATTTCATAGCACGGTTATTCGCAAAGCGAAATAAATTTTTTCCTCTTCACTCCCTGGTGGCAACAATGACCCGGTTCTATAGTGAATGTCCTAGAAGCTTTACAGTATAGTAGGTGGCAATTTTAAAATGGGCGCGAATCATTGTTCTACAGAAATGCAATATACATATACTTATTTCAGACGATATACCATAAAAGTTTGAACGCATAATAATATTGGAAAATCACATCCATTGGGTCAATTGCAACGCAGGAGCGTTCGATATACTCAATGGTGCAACAGGTCGATTTAATCTGACCTTCACGGCCCCTTTTCTCACTTGGCTATTTTTAGTAATAGCTCGACTTCAGCACCACTTGGCAGCACGTTTTCGCAATAGTATTGCATACATATTTAAAACATTAGCCAAATCGGATCATAAATAAGATTTTTAGTAATAACTCTACTACAGCGCCAACTGTCGGATTAAATTGTGAAACTAAACCATCCAGAGACCCACTCAAATACACAAAAAGTTTCGTTAAAATCCGTTCAACCATTTAGGAGGAGATCACTCACAAACTCACCTACAGAGGAATAAAAAAAATTCATTCAAAGATAGCTAAAGGTCGGTACGTTTGTAGGCCTCACACCCCTTTTCAAATAGCCCAAATTTTCTCCATGAGTATGGGCTTGATTTCAACTATATACATATCTCCATACGAAGTTCCAGTACTGTACCATGAATACTTTCAGAGATATGCAGTATAAAAATTCGATTTATATGGGAGGTGCCACGCCCCCCTTTCCAAGAGCTGCCCTCTTTCTTCATGAGTATGCGATTTATTTCGTACATCTCCATACAAAATTCTAGAACTCTACCAAAAAATTTCCAGAGATTCAATTCAATTCAATTTATTAACTTCTTGAGTACAGTAAAACGCTAGATCAGTCCCTGGTCCACTTCTCGGAAAAAGTGGACCATATATCCTAATATATGCTAAAAAACTACTTACGTACCGAATTTTAAGCAAATCGGACCATAAATGCGATTTTTTGGAATAGATCGGTCCCTGGTCCACTTTTCGGAAAAAATTGATCACATATGAAAATACATGCTAAAAAGCTACCTGCGCACCGAATTTTAAGCAAATCGGACTGTAAATTCGATTTTTTCGAATAGATCGGTCCCTGGACCACTTCCCGGAAAAAATGGGTCATATATGCTAATATATGCTAAAAAGCTACTTACGTACTAAATTTTAAGCAAATCGGACTAGAATAAGATTTTTTCTAATAGACCGGTCCCTGGTCCACCTACCCGAAAAAAAGTAAAATTTTTTTAGCCTAAAACATGGTGGTTACCGAAAGCTATTTGTATGCAAAATTTCATGAAAATCGGACCAGCCGTTCGCGAGATTACCTGTTACAAAAAAAAAGGGACTTCTCTTTATATAATTAGTATAGATTATATACGAGGAAGCATATCTAAAATGAATTTATGATCAAATTATGAAATAATAACAGTAATTATATTTATAAATTAGGGATAGTTGGGGCCGTCTGCTATATGTTCAGCCTAAACAATTTGATCTAGACCCCAACGGTTTTTTAAAATCTTTTATATGAAATTCGGCATTTCCAAAACTTCAGTTATCTCAGTTTTAAATAAAGTTCTTCAGGTTTGAATTTTTGGAAATTTCGGACGCCATATTGGATTTAGCATTTTGAAATTTCAAAAACTAGTTTGAATTCGTAATGACCGAACTTAAGAACCTCTAAATACCAAATTTCATGAAAATTCAGTTATTTTTTTTTCAAGTCTTGGACTCCATATTGGATTCGTTATTGGATTTTTTGAAAATTTACTTCAGCTTTGTTAAGACACATCTTATAAATGATATGATGCTCAATATAGAATAAATTACATTAATTTTTAATATTTTAATACACTTTATGTTATTTGGAAAAACTGCTTAAGTTGGTCTAGTGAAATAAAACTGGCCGCCACTCTTTTTGGCGCGAGTATGCGCGGCTTTTCTTTTCGTAAATCCTTAAAGGGACCTTTGCGTTTGTTTTTTGTAAAGGAATAATGATCATACTCGACCCTACAAATTAGTTATACCTTTTTGAAGAAAATATTTCCTGAAAAATAAGCCGTGTTATTAGGATGTTGATAATTTACCAACCAAGATTTATTATGTAATTTGTTTAAGAAGTAAGACCAAAACAGAAATTACTGTTATAATTGTAAGTTTCCATAAAAAATTTGTTAAGAAAGTTATCAACTCACAACTGTTAGAACGTGCCACGATAGAATCCGTAGAATTAAACGGATTCAACGGCTTTTTCAGCAGATATTATTGAAATAACTATTCAGTTTTGAGTTCGTTGGACATTTCTGAATAACAATAGCTTTATTCCGCTTAATTTATAACAGTCTTAAAATATGCCTTTTTCGCGTAAAACATGGTTGCTCCGACCACTGTGTGCCGGCGGCAACACTTCAAATAAAATAAAACCTTATGGCACATCTGGACGCCAAGTCCCCTCATTTAACGACTCACTATTTAGTCCAACGAACAGCCCACATCCAATAATTTTTCGTACAGGTGGCAACCCTCTTCGAAAATATAAAACCTTTGTACAATCGTCAGATTGTAATGAAGGATCACCTTAATGCCCTCTCTGCTTGTACGACTTCTCTTTATGACGAAAGGAAAGTGGAGAAAGACAACATTCCAAATTCAACCGTACAACCGAGCGCACACGGGAAAATGGCCACCGCAGAATATCGAACCGGACATATATTTTATTTACATACATACTTACATACTATATGTATGCTTCAACAATATTTTTTAATAAATAAACTTTATGACGTTTATAATTAACGCGAGTGTTTTTCCATTTTGAACCACTCGCGAGAAAAGTCAACTCGTTGCTCCTTTTTCGCCGTAACGAAAGGCACCTATTGGCATATGGACACAACAACAAAAACCAAGCGAAGACAATTTGAAAGTGAACATTTAGTACAAAGACAAAAGAGGTTATAAACAAATCCACAAAAAATATATGCAGCTTACAAGCAAACATAAAATAACTTTAAAGTGTAACCAAATATGAAACATCAAAAATATATACAGTGAACTGGAAAAAAAACTTAAGTTAAAAGTTGTGCAAACATACATGTAAGCAACTAAAAAAACGAAAAACAGTGCCAATCAAAAAACCAGCAAACAACTAGGTTTGATATACATTTGAGAATGATTTGAAATCAAAGCCTTTCTCAAATGTCAAACGTTTGAAAATGATTTGATATTGATTTGAAAATTACAGCTTTCTCAATAAAAAGGGGAGTTTGATCTCCATTTGAGAATATGGTTAACTCTCAAATCGATTTCAAAGGTTATTTATCAATTGTATCAAATGGAATTTATTATAGGAAATGTATATTTCATATTTATTTTTTCTTCGCGATGTACATTTGTATGTACATAACAAAAGAAAGAATTAAGATAAAGTAATTTATAATAAATTCGTCTGGAAGAGCTGCAACTTCTTAAATCCGCGCAAACATCGAATCCACTATTTGTGGGCTTTTTCTTTGAAATTGTTTTTCTGTTCATTGTTTTTTTTCAATTGATCTTAATTTTATTCTTACAATTTTTGATTTAACTGCGCATTTTTATATCGTTTGACACTTGCCATCTTTCTTCAAATCAACCTCAAATGAGTTTCAAATGTAAAATTAGAACATCGCTTTCAATTTGAGAATCATTTGAGAAAAACATTTGATATCAAATTGAGAAATACATTTTTCTCAAACGTTTGAGACTGTGTTTGCTGGGAGCAACATTAAAATCACCAAAAGAACGGCACAGCCTATGGAATCAACATACAAACTGACCGGCTGCTAGCGGCGCATAAGTTCGGTAGCTGCGCACACACGATTTGTATGTGAAAGCGGAGTAGCTAACGGAGACTCCCGTGTGCACCACTGACCTACAAGCATTATAAGCCAGAAAGGGTGTAAGAAAAATATTTGTTGGCCTTCATTATTGTCCAATTAGTATATCAATTAATAATCAAATTTCTTAAAACTCATTTAGCAAAATATAAATAAAACAAGAACTTATATTAGTGTTTGCAGTGCGCATACGCGCATGACAATAAATAAATGCACTTAATCCCAATTTCTGAGCAGATACAAATATACATACATACATTTACAAGGTTAGCTCTATTGTCACAAATACAAAATATCAACCCAGCAAGCTCCTAAATATACTTAAGCATGAACATTCCTATATACGCGCATGACAATAAATAAATGCACTTAATCCCAATTTCTGAGCAGATACAAATACACATACATACATTTACAAGGTTAGCTCTATTGTCACAAATACAAAATATCAACCCAGCAAGGGACTAAATATACTTACGCATGAACATTCCTATATACAGGCATACATATGTACATTAGGGTGGTAAAAAACTGCATGTGAAAGAGTAAACGGGAATTTTTATCCTCTCACCCCCTAACCTCACCGAAAAAAATATACCCTTATTTTTTTTTTTTGAAATCAAAAAAAAAATTTGGAGGTCGCTCAAAGCGCCTAAAGTTTTCCATCTATTTTATATGGGGAAAAAACAACTTTTCGTAGAAATGGTATAGAATAGTTAAAAGTCAATATTTTCTACCAGGAAACTCTGTTTACCTGCAGTAATAATACCCAATCCGATCGAAAAATATTGACTTTCAAGAGTTGTATACCATTTCTACGAAAAAATCTTTTTTTTTCATATAAAAATACATGGACAACTTTGAGCGCTTTGAGCGACCTCCAAATATTTTTTGATTTCAAATTAAAAAATATGGTATTCTTTTTTCGATATAGAACAATCCTAGGCGGTGAGAGCATTACAATTCCGACTTTACTGTTTTTGGACCACCCTAATGCGCATGCACGGTGATCCCTTTACCTACCCGATCATCTGCTTGCGCATAATTAAAAGCGCCTCCTCAAAGCTAATTAGCGTGCATTCCAAAGCACAGCTGTTAAAAACAGATTCTTACTTGCAAACAAATATTTTTGGCTTCCGCTTTGCGGCTATTCTCACTTTTTCGCATAATTGTTCGATATAGATAAATATGTACATACATACATACTAACGCTTGCATTTTCAAAACGCAGTGAAACAATTACACTGCCCTTATACATATATATAAACATACACATATTAAGCATACTAGGCGTAGCCCAGGACTGAGTACAACCGACTGGAACGAACGTGCGAGCCTAGTGCTCAACCGCCTCCCGACGAAATACTTGACGGTGGTACCGGGGGGTTCGGTACTCGGACCGTAGGAGGTTTAGTTCGGGTTAAAGTCCCACACTGACGGGTATAGGCTTTCGATGCTTCCTCCTCGTAAAAAAAAAAAAAAAAAAAAAACATATTAAGCAAGTGAGCCCAGGAGTAAATTTGGTCGTAATACGCCAGCAGCATTTTCCATTTCCCAAAAATATATACTGACAAAAAAGAGCACTCTGTAACCACATTGAAAAAAATATTTATATAAATATATATAAGGGGGTGGTCCCAGAAGTACCCGACCTAACAAAGAAAACACAAAAATTTTGGGAAAAAATATATTTATTTTTCAACATAAACTCCTTTCAGCTCTATACACTTTTACAAGCGATGTTCAATAAGTTCGATACCCCTTTTATAATAAGAACTGTCTTGCTCCTCACAATAGCCATTAACTGCCGACATCATTTCTTCATCCTTAGAAAATCTTTGACCACGGAGCCATTTTTTTAAGTTGGGGAACAGAAAATAGTCCGAGGGGGCTAAATCTGGCGAATAGGGTGCATGAGGTAGCAATTCAAACATTAATTCATTAATTCGCTAAACACTCAACTGAAACCTCTTCACGACACTGTTTTTGGTCGAGTGAGAGCAAATGCGGCACCCATCTTGGACACAGCTTTCTCATTTCCAAATCTTCAAATAATATGCGATGTACCATACTTTTTGAAATGCCTATTGTATCTGCCAGCTCGCGCACTTTCATTCGACGATCATCCATTACCGCTTTGTGGATTTTCTTCATCATTTCTGGAGTCGTCACCTCATTTGGTCGACCACTGCAATGCTCGTCTTGGCAGCTCGTACGGCCTCGTTTAAACTCTGCTACCCAATATTTTACTGTGGTAAACGAACGAGCAGACCCGCCCAAAGTATAATCTATTTCAGCTTTTATATTGGATGGTCTGAGGCCTTTCAAATAAAAGTATTGTATCACATAACGATGACCAATTTTCTCCATTTTCACAAATTCACTGAAAACGTTCACTATTGGCGGCTGCCAAGCAAATACTAAACAACGTGGCATATTCAAACTTGAAACATATGCTTTATAGATTGGGTACTTTTTAACCCAGTGATATTTTTCAAACAACTGCCGCCATCTCGAGGTTAGGCCTGGTACTTTTGGGACCACCCCCGAATGAGACAAAAATAAAAAATAAAACCCAGTAGTAAAATTCACCGGTCACAAAAATACATACAGTCCACAAAAAGCACAATTAACCACAAATTGCTCAATCGAGAGCCATACATACTAAAATACTCAAATATAAATAAATTTCCTAATATCAAAAATGCCAACTGAACAAAGCCCGAAAATTAGTTCCAAAATTCCAAGGAAATCAACTTCTTCCGAAGCAAAGAAATCAGGAAAAAGAGAATCTCTTGACCCGTGTGCGCAAAAATTTAATATAGAAAATGATGGCTTCATGAGATATTCTGCCAGACTCACCTCTTCTCCCATAGAGGAATTCACAGAGTCGGCCCTCGAAATAAAAGAAAACCTATTGACAATCTCTGGGCGCGGTTACAAGCCGCATATGACTCACTTTTCCTAAAAGATGAGGAAGACCTTCCAGATAATTTTTAGGCATTGGCGGAAGGCAAGTATCAATTTAGTATTGATACTTATAAAATGACTAAAGCGAAGATCTTAGATCAACTCAAATTAATCCGAGCTATAAGTCCACCAAGCTCTCACTCCCGAGAAGCACAGAATTCGCACACAGATGAAAATCCTCACATGTATCTGCAACTCCCAACATGTGATACAGAGATTTTCCACGGTGGTTATGAAGAATGGGAATCTTTCCGAGATATCTTTACAGCCGGCTACTAAACCACTGCAATTATCATCCGCTCAAAAATTATACCACCTCCGGTCTAAAACAAAAGGGCAAGCCGGTCAAATCGTCAAGAAATTCCCTTTTAGCGACGAGAATTTTGAGCTGGCATGGCAAGCATTAAGCGAACGTTATGAAAACAATCGTATATTAGTGGACAATCCAATCCAAATCTTACTGAATCTGCCTAGCATTGACATAGAAAATAGCGAAGATTATAAATCTACAAAGCAAAATAAAAACATGTCTGTCCATTTTAAATACTCAAAAGGTGTTGACAGACAGCTGGGAACCTATCCTTATACATATTTGCGTATCCAAATTGCCGAAAGATACCCGATTACTATGGGAGAAATCCATTGCCCACAAGAAGAAATCTTCCCATATGGTCTCAAATGGACGAATTTCTAACGTCCAGATTTCAAGTACTAGAAAGTGTAGAAATGAAATTTCCAAAGCTTGTACCCAGGAGTTCTAATCTCTCAAAATCCAACCGTAAAATCAATGCTTTTCAAACAAATTCTAAAACAGTGTTTCCCTGTTATTTATGCAACACACTACATCCCATGAAAAAGTGTTCACTACTTAAAACATTCGCAATACAAAGGCGCATAAAATTTGTTAAAGCTAATAAATTATGCCGAAATTGCCTCGCCTTCAATCATACCTTGGC
>NW_023458555.1:90155201-90157337 GCF_013731165.1 Rhagoletis pomonella | reverse complement strand
CAATTGCTTCATCGGTATATTCAATTTGCGCATTTGCCTTATTTGCATTTTCTAATCTTAACGAGAACTTTTCCCTTTCCAATTTTATAACTCTTCTTCTGTGTCGTGCACTGCAAGTCAGCATAGGTCGCCATGATATGCTTTTTATCAGACCAGCGCTGACTATTGTTGTCTGGCGAGCTGCAGCAGCTGCCCATAATCCTGGTGGGTGCGTCGTCGTTCATTGTGCAGAATGTCGAATCATCTATCTGCTCAGCCAAGTCTGTTCCCCTACGATCGTTTGACAGGGTTGAGTGCCAAAGATCGTGGTGCGCATTAAAGTCACCTAATACCATACGGTTTTCACCTCCGAGGAGCGCATCTATAACAGGGTGATATCTTGCGGGCCGCAAGTGACAGGGGGTATGCACACATTAAATATTTCGAGCTCAACATCGCCTGACCGGATAGTAATGCCCTGACACCTCTGGTGTGAGTAAGCTTTGGTCAACCGTGAGGTCACTGTCCAATCTGACGAAGCACGACGACAGGCTCGAAATTTCTTTCGGCGACCATGCTTCGTCGGACCCGGAGCGATGCGCAAGCTATGCATCCTCCGGTGGACAAAGCCAAGCGTGACCAGAAGACTGCACAAACTGCCAACAACTTGTGCCCCCCTTGCTTTCACTTGCGGTGAAGTTCATGTGGCCACCGGGAGGACGAAAGCCCCCAAAGCCATGGGTCCCGACGGAATATGCATGTTGATGCTGAAAAATTTCGGTCCTGCGGGAGTAGCGTACCTAACGGAGGTCCCCAATATGTCAATGGCCACTCTCATCCCACACATCTGGAAGGTGGGGAGAGTGGTCCCTCTGCTCAAACCGGGGAAAGCAGCCAGCAAAGGTGATTCTTATCGACCAATAACACTCCTTTCCCCGGTAGCGAAGACACTAGAGGCCTTGCTGCTCCCGTATTTCACGAACCACCTGACCCCAGCGAAGCATAAAAATGCACAGTACAACAACAGCACTTAACGCCATAAACACTCAGATAACACGTGGCCTTAACCGTAACCGTCCCTGCGAGAGAACTATTCTAGCAGCGTTGGACCTGTTAAAGGCGTTTGGCACCGTCAGCCACTCCACGCTACTAGAAGATATAGAGGCTTCCTCTCCCACAGAGGCTCAAACGGTGGTCGGCAAATTATCTGTTAATGTTTAATGTTTAAGAGACAAATCGAGCAAACTCAGAAAAATAAAACAGGGGGTTCCACAGGGTGGTGTCCTTTCCCCGCTACTGTTTAACTTTTATATTTCAAAGCTCCCTCAACCACCAGAGGGAGTCTCGATTGTCTCTTACGCCGACGATTGCTCGATCATGGTGACTGGGGATGGAATTGATGACTTGTGTTCGAAAGTTAACGGGTATCTCTCCGAGCTTTCTCGCTTCTTCACTGCAAGGAGCGTAACTCTCTTCCCTACGAAATCCTCTGCGACCTTGTTCACCACCTGGAGAAGGAGGTCAGGATACCGCTGGGAATTCACGTCGATGATACACCAATTCCGACGGTGAATAACCCCAAAATACTCCGAGTAACTTCGACAGTCTGCTCTCCTTCTCTGCGCACGCAACCGCTATTGCCAACAAAGTACAGAGTCGCAACAAGGTCCTCAAGTCGCTAGCCGGCAGTACTTGGGGCAAAGACAAAGAAACGTGGCTGGCAACATACAAGGTACGGTAATGGTCACCGTGCCAATTTGGGAACACATAATTTTTGAGGGTAGGAAAAAAAGTGTTGACACCAGTGCAAATTTAATTTCAGTTTTGAGTAGTTAGAAGTGCAGTGATTAAATATACAATAAAAAGATTTATCTATTAGTTGTGATTTTTGTTTACTTATTTGTTGAAATTTCTTATCAAGACGCGCGTGGAGGTACTGTTTTTTAATTGTAATAATATGTACATAAATGCAATCATCATTTTTGATTGTAACCAAATTCAATAAGTAATCAATCATTTACAAAATTTTGCAGTAACGTATATAAAGAATGTAAGTATTTGTTGTACTCAAAACACGACTGCTCCAATGTGGGTACAGCGGCCACAAGTGTACTCAATTTATCCTTATTTTGCAGAGTTTGAAAATGAGTCGTAAGC
>NW_023458555.1:90153237-90155191 GCF_013731165.1 Rhagoletis pomonella | reverse complement strand
GGAATACTAATATTGAGTGGTTATCATAAACTACCTAGAGAGCGTATGTATTGGTCATTAGATGAGGATATCGGAGTCCATGCAGTATCGAACGCTATGTCCAGTAACAGGTTTAGGGAAATAAAAAGGAATTTACATCTTGTAGACAATAACGACGCTCCAAATACTACCGATAAAATGTTCAAAGTACGAAAGCTTGGGGATATGCTCATGAAGAAATTCAACCAATGGAATATTTTTCACGAAAATATTTCCATTGATGAATCCATGGTAAAGTATTACGACCATCATTCGGCAAAACAATTTTTCAGAGGTTTTGGGTACAAAAATTGGGTCGCAGCTAGTTCTTCGGGATATTGCTTCAACTTCGATATTTATTGTAGTAAAGCTGCTACTTCTAGTACGGAGCCTCTAGGAACTAGAGTTGTTAAGATGTTGTTAAATAAAATAACCGATCCTGCAAACCATAAAGTTTTCTTAGATAACTTTTTCAATAGCTTTGATCTGCTAAGCGATTTGAGGCAATTAGGTTATCGAGCTACAGGAACCATTCGTGAAAACCGCACTAATGCCCATTGGTAAATGCAAAGGAGATGAAAAAAAATCAGGAGGAGAGTTTGATTACAGATTCGATAAAAGGAATGAAGTGTTACTGGTTCGGTGGAAGGACAACAGCATTTGCACAATGGCAACGAACTATGATTCTTACGAGCCAGTAGGAACTGTAAAAAGATGGTCTGCTGAAAAAAACAAAGGGTTGATTTCAAAATCCCAAAATTCCAAAATTATAATAAGGCCATGGGTGGAGTTGATGAAATGGATCAGTCAATTTCCCTGTATAGGATCAGCATTCACAGTAAAAAATGGTGGTGGGTATTATTCACCTACATGATTGATGTGGCCATATCAAATGCCTGGCGATTGCATGTACATTCCAGAGCAGATACGAAGGACCAACTACTCTTCCGACTAAACATAGCCAAATTTTATCTAAAGCAATCGCTGCAAAGACACTCTGCTCGTCCGTCAACGTCTAACATAGAGGGATTGCAACTCGATGGCACCGATCACGTGCCTGAAAAACTTCCGAACCGAGTACGATGTTTCATTTGTCATAATAGAAGACGCTGGCTCTGTAAAAAAATGCAAGAAACCCCTGTGCATTGAAAAACCGTGTTTTAAAAATTATCACTCTTAAGCGGCCACTGTGCCAATTTGGGTACACACCTTTAAAATGCTGAGAAAAAAATTCCCAATTTTTTCTTCTTCACACATTTAAATGTATCACATTGAATTAATAAATAAACAAAATTTTCACAAAAATTCTTGTAGTTTTGTTTTGACCATTAATGGGTTAAACTACGCAGCACCAGTGTGGTCGCCGGTGACTAGTAGGACGCAGTGGATGAAGCTACAGACGACACAAAACACCGCACTCCGGACAGCGACTGGATGCCTTCTGATGTCACCTGAACACCACCTACACGACGAGGCGAAATTGCTCTCGATCAAGAGCATAATACAATGCAAGCAGTTCCTTGTTGGGAGCCATAGACGTGGTTAGCCAAATGGACAGCTGCTTGCAGAAGAGCCCTAGCCCAGGCACGTCAGGAGGCATCTCTATGAACCGACGGACGAAGTCCAGAGGTTCATTAAACAACCTCTGGACCCGTTAGCTCATCGACAGGCCCTGAACGACATTCACAGGGAGTCAGTCTCGAATTATGTAGACTCCAGACCTGTGAATGCCGTTCTAGGCGCACAACCACCGGAGATTGGCGAGACGGAGCTTCATCTGCCTCGGGAGACAAGAACCACAATAGCCCAACTTCGCTCTGGCTGCTGAAGCAGGTTAAGATGTTCTACTCTTAATGTGCCGTTGCCCTAGATCATTTATTAGTTTAATTGTTTGGCCAGTTGTCCCACCGAATTGTCCATGTGAGGAAACTTCTCT
>NW_023458555.1:90151082-90153137 GCF_013731165.1 Rhagoletis pomonella | reverse complement strand
ATAAAAACTATTTTATTATAATTTATTTAAACATATGTATGTATGTATATATTTACATTTATTATTTATTTATTTCTTTTATAATTTTATTTGACATTTTAATATAATTTAATATTAAGCCAAATTCACTTGTTATTGTTAAATATGTAATATAATAAAGAAATGTTAATAAAATCGACTTCTTTTTAATTTTGGAAAAATTTTTGATATCTTTTGATGGCATTTTTCTTTATGTCATTTATCTTATGATGGCATTTATCTTAAAAAAAAGACATTTGGCAAAAAAAAATTCGAAAGCATTAAAAAAATTATATATGTACATGCAACTGCATAAATGAATTGAAACTGAAAGTATTTACAAAGAAGTTTTTTCGCAAATATATGTGGCTATGAAATATTTTTCCATAACTAGAATTTCATAGAATCATATTATGATGCCCGACCTCTTATGGGAATTTTTATGCATACATTTTATAAATAAAAATCAATTTATAAAATAAACCCCAAAGGTCAACATAAAATTAAAAAAGGAAAATTTAATTACATTAAAAAAATAAAAACAAAAAAATAATTCTCCAACTGGGATTTGATCCCCAGCAAAAATGCAACACGCGAAAATAATCTCGCGCCTCTAGCGCATCCGCCACACAACACATTGAAATCCGAGCGCTTAAGCAGTATTTTACGATGTCGTTGAATTTCATGCGCAAGCTTGCGACGCTCAAATTTCGTGTAATTGTGTGTGCAGAAAACCACCATCGTTTTGCCAAATTTTATTAATTGATGAATATGTACATATTTTGATGTTTAGTCAAGAAATTGAATATTATCTATCAACATTGAAGAAATATTAAATTAAATGGTTATGATCATATGTTTAAATTAATATTTACTTGTGAATAATACATAGATATAAATGTGCATATGTACAGGTAAACGAACTATGTACATACATAACATGTACATATGCATACACGTACATAATTGATTAGTGTTCATGCAAACAAAAATGCAATCGCTTCTCATCACTCTAATCAATCAATGAACATCAAAAACCAAATATGTACTTTTGTATGTACATCCATGCAAATACTACAAATGAAAACATACAGACACTGCGCGTACTATTCCCCGAACTCCCGGTTCTCACGAGCAAGACATTCATTCATAAACGTAAAAACTGCCATTCACAAATTCGTGCGCACCTTGCACACTTACCCCGCTACAAGCATGAGCCGTCCACAAGTTGATTTTCGTCGCGGCCATGACAAAATCTAAAAATCTAAAATTTTATCAACCACCGCGCCGATTGGAAAAGTGGCAACAGCGGTCAAAATCCCCCTTCCCTTTGCACACTTCTGGGATCAAAATAAAATATTTTTTCCACTAGTTACCGAAATCATGCATCTGCGCCGATAAGTGCGCAAAATCACTTCGCTTTCGTTTCCCCCTTCTTGTCAACGAGTTCTCTTCTTCTTCTTCAATAACTTCGATGGCGATTGAAATGCAAAAAATTCATTTCAACCACCAAATTATTCTTTATTTTATTTTAGAAATAAATTCATAAAAAACAACCGCCTCGGGTAGGATATGAACCCTGACAACAACGGCAGCAAAGTATCGTTTATCGCCACGCATCAACCAACTATGCCACAGCACTTATTAAAATTCATGCATCTTACTGGCTACATGTACTATCGATTTTGCAAGTACGAATATCCAAAATTTTTTAATTTTCGTTGACATATCTACATTTACGTACCAAAGAATATATGTGCGTAAATGCTTTTTCGCTTGTTTGCATAAAGAAAAATGCCATCAGATACCTATCAAAACATATAAAAAATTTTTCCAAAATTAAAAAGAAGTCGATTTTATTAACATTTCTTTATTATATTAATATGCATATGTATTTAATAATAACAACTGAATTTGGCTTAATATTAAATTATATTAAAATATCAAATAAAATTATAAAAGAAATAAATAAATAATAAATGTAAATATGTACATACATACATATGTTTAAATAAATTATAATAAAATAGTTTTTAT
>NW_023458555.1:90148530-90150982 GCF_013731165.1 Rhagoletis pomonella | reverse complement strand
ATTTAAACATATGTATGTATGTATATATTTACATTTATTATTTATTTCTTTTATAATTTTATTTAACATTTTAATATAATTTAATATGAAGCCAAATTCACTTGTTATTGTTAAATACATATACATATTAATATAATAAAGAAATGTTAATAAAATCGACTTCTTTTTAATTTTGGAAAAATTTTTTTTGATAGGTATCTGATGGCATTTTTCTTTATGCATACGAGCGAAAAAGCATTTATGCACATATATTCTTTGGTACGTAAATGTAGATATGTCAACGAAAATTAAAAAATTTTGGATATTCGTACTTGCAAAATCGATAGTACATGTAGCCAGTAAGATGCATGAATTTTAATAAGTGCTGTGGCATAGTTGGTTGATGCGTGGCGATAAACGATACTTTGCTGCCGTTGTTGTCAGGGTTCATATCCTACCCGAGGCGGTCATTTTTTAAGAATTTATTTCTAAAATAAAATAAAGAATAATTTGGTGGTTGAAATGAATTTTTTGCATTTCAATCGCCATCGAAGTTATTGAAGAAGAAGAAGAGAACTCGTGGACAAGAAGGGGGAAACGAAAGCGAAGTGATTTTGCGCACTTGTCGGCGCAGATGCATGATTTCGGTAACAAGTGGAAAAAATATTTTATTTGGATCCCAGAAGTGTGCAAAGGGAAGGGGGATTTAGACCGCTGTTGCCACTTTTTCAATCGGCGCGGTGGTTGATAAAATTTTAGATTTTTAGATTTTGTCATCGCCGCGACGAAAATCAACTTGTGGACGGCTCATGTTTGTAGCGGGGTAAGTGTGCAAGGTGCGCACGAATTTGTGAATGGCAGTTTTTACGTTTATGAATGAATGTCTTGCTCGTGAGAAGCGTGAGTTCGGGGAATAGTAAGCGCAGTGTCTGTATGTTTTCATTTGTAGTATTTGTATGTATGTACATACATAAGTACATATTTGGTTTTTGATGTTCATAGATTGATTAGAGTGATTAGAAGCGATTGCATTTTTGTTTGCATGAACACTAATCAATTATGTACGTGTATGCATATGTACATACATATATGTATTTATGTATGTACATACCCTGCAAAAAAATGGGACTAATCCGGGATGACTCCGAGAGCAATCGCAAAGGAGCATGCGACTAATACCACTTTTGATCTCTTTATATGGAATGAACTGATCGCTTTTGTTCGGGCATGTCCTATGAAGAGATTAATTGTTCACATTTATACCCGAAAGGGTATAAAAAGCGACTAGTCACTTTTAAAAAATAAAAATAAAAATTTTCGCCAGCTGAGATTCGAACCGGGGTGCTCAGTTTTGTTAGGCGAATACTCTCTCTGTGTGCCAACGCCGCACATGAAATTTCATTCACTAAGAGCGTACATATCATTAAATCGTTAATAGTACCCGTTAGAGATGAGTTGGGGACTAATTGATCTCCAATTATACCCACAAGGGATGAGTCGAGACTAATTGACCTGCATTAGTACCCGTATGAGACTAGTTGGGACTAATTAATGCCCAATTGTACCCAATTGAGAGTAATCTCGGAATACTCTCTTTAGAGATTAGTCGCACAATTTTTTGCAAGGTAGTTTGTTTACCTGTACATATGCACATTTATATCTATGTTTTATTCATAGGTAAATATTAATTTAAACATATGATCATAACCATTTAATTTAATATTTCTTCAATGTTGATAGATAATATTCAATTTCTTGATTAAACATCAAAATATGTACATATTCATCAATTAATAAAATTTGGCAAAACGATGGTGGTTTTCTGCACACACATTTACACGAAATTTGAGCGTCGCAAGCTTGCGCATGAAATTGAATGACATCGTAAAATACTGCTTAAGCGCTCGGATTTCAATGTGTTGTGTGACGGATGCGCTAGAGGCGCGAGATTATTTTCGCGTGTTGCATTTTTGCTGGGGATCCCAGTTGGAGAATTATTTTTTTGTTTTTATTTTTTTAATGTAATTAAATTTTCCTTTTTTAATTTTATGTTGACCTTTGGGGTTTATTTTATAAATTGATTTTTATTTATAAAATGTATGCATATAAATTCCCATAAGAGCTAGGGCAGCATAATATGATTCTATGAAATTGTAAATACTTTCAGTTTCAATTCATTTATGCAGTTGCATGTACATATATAATTTACTTAATGCTTTCGATTTTTTTAGAGATTTTTTAGACCTTCTTACTTGTTTAAGATAAATGCCATCATAAGATAAATGCCATAAAGAAAAATGCCATCAGATACCTATCAAAAAAAATTTTTCCAAAATTAAAAAGAAGTCGATTTTATTAACATTTCTTTATTATATTAATATGTATATGTATTTAACAATAACAAGTGAATTTGGCTTAATATTAAATTATATTAAAATGTTAAATAAAATTATAAAAGAAATAAATAAATAAT
>NW_023458555.1:90139002-90148430 GCF_013731165.1 Rhagoletis pomonella | reverse complement strand
CTTCAATATTAATGACATTTAAGAGAATGTAACATATGCATGTATATAAATGCCCAGTTTGTTTTTCCTATTTAACTATTGCTTTATTCATATTTTTTTGCGTGAGAGCATGTTAAAACTCCAGCCGTTTTGTCGGCTTTCGCTCTCGCAAATATACACATATACTGTGTTCGACCACACAATAGAGCAACCTTAGTTTGCTGGATGATCTTCGATAAAATTTTATTTTTTGTTTGTACTTTTTCATAAACCAGTTTATGAAGTGACAAAAGGCAACATAATTTTTCTGCAGCATCAACAAAGAAGCAAGTAGGCCTCTTCGCTTCGTGGGATTGTGATCAAAGTGAGTTAATTTTGTTTATATACGTTTTTGGAATTTCTTTTTTTTTATAATCGATGTATGTATATGCATTTACATATGAACACAAGTGTGTAAGTAGATTCTTACTGCTTAATTCTTATGTACGTACATAGATGTATAAATATACATACATATCAGAGACTGATTAGCTCTTTTTCACTTTACTTTTGATAATTTCAAAGTTTGTATGTATGTACATATTAGAGGTTTACGCAGACAGGCCTTGCGGCGTCTGGTAACGCCGGCGCTACTGCCCATGAGTTAGATTCCAAAGAGCCATGAGGCTACTATTTTTATCATGTCATCTCGTCAGCGTTAGGCATTCACCAAGCGAATTCAGACTATAATTCTATTTTATTTATTTATTGAACTAGTTTTAAGTTTAAATTACGATGGACGAGCAGAAGAAGGTCGAGGTATATATATACATACATACATGGCTCTATATGTCCTCTACACCCTGCAGGAAATGTATCTAACTATAAGCTAACTTTAAGTTGATTAGGAAGAAGCTAAAAGTCACTTATTATCTGCATATTTTCTTTGAGGAAAGCTAACTATATTTCCATGGCGATGGCCGCGAAATAGTCAATAGACGTAACTAACTTGTAACTACTTTTGGACATAAAATATCAATAGGAAAAACAAAATATTTTTTTTTAATTTTATTGTTTATTTTTTATTTTTATTTACTTTATTACATTTCATATTTGTTTTCATATTTTTCTGTAGTTGGTCCCATGATACAAAAAAGAAGGCAGTTTCAATCAACAACTTTTGACGGATAATAAAATTTTTTGAAGTTTCATAAATTGTGAGTATTATCAACGGCCTTACCACTTTGATAATATTAAAACAATAAATCGGAGCATTTTCCTTCCCACATTTATACCAATTTAATAATATTTCAAATGAAATATCATTGTCAGTGCTTGTTAAGTTTTTTACTTACGTGGTTCGCACTTTTTTCATTAAAAATATTTAAAATATGTAATGTTAAAGGAGACTTCATTGAAATTGTTCTTTTTCTTTCATAATAAAAATCACGAGAGCATGCTGTTGTTATTTTTTCGTCTATCTTTCATCCTTTATCTAATTCTAAAGAACTCCCTTTTCAAATAAATTCTTTTTATAATCGCCAATCCGGTGTGAATAAATTGTTCTCATAATTTAACTTGCAACACAAAAACAAATTTGGAAAAATTATTTTTGGTTTACTTTATAATTTTGAGAATATTTGTTCACATGAAATTCGTGATTCGTGATGAAATTCGAGAAAATTTATTTTTAAATTTCTCATCAGATTTTGCAAAAAATTAGGCTATGTGGTTAGCGTATCACCATTAACTTCAACAAATTTCGAATTTAAAATGTCCAATGTATGCAAAAAACTTGAATTCGGCTTGCGCAGACCGCCCTCCGATAGGCAATCAGAGCTCGGTAAATGCAATTACATTACAATTACAATTACATTCCTCAGTAATTGTAATTAGGATTCAATTCCTTTAGTTCACAGCAAAGGAATCGATTACTTTTTCAATTCCTTGAAGTAATTTCAAATGGAATTGTTTTTTTCTTTAATTCCATTACAAGGAATTTCATATTGTGATTGGAATAAATTACGTGCTAGTAATGTAATTTCTTTTATTTCAATTCCTTTGAAAGGAATTGAAAATGTAATTTTTTTTCCCAATTCCTACCGCGAACGGGCTTCGCGGCAGATGAGACCCATAAATGTTGCTGCCTTGGGCACTGCTGTTCTCTTGGACTAATCCCTGCGTATCTATAAAAGTGCACTGAGTTAATTGTGTATATTATGGTACCCTTAATTCTACCCAAAATGGCGTGCCTTCAGGGGCCTTTGAAGTACTCTTACTGGTATCCTGCGTTACAAATGAGGTAGAGTCCGCTTGAATTACGAGCCCTGTGGGACTGGAGATCCTACCTCCTAAGAGTTTTATAAACAAAATTCATTGCTATGGATAAATATTGATGATAACACTGTAACGACGCTAAAATTACACAAAAAACGCCGAGAGACGTAAAATTAATTTTAAGTAGTATGTTACGGATCTGTATACCGTTTTTTTAGGTAAGCTTATTTAGTCAAGTTATTTTCATTTTAAGTTTTCATTGCGAATGAAAAAAATTCAAACTTTAACATGGTCATACGGTCATGTACGATATGGCGTAGGGGTAACATTATTTCCTGCTATTATTTCATACAAAAAATTATTGCACTTTCACTTAATCCTTGCAAACGTGTTTATTTATCCATCGATTTTCATCGGTAGTAGTGTTTTAAGCCGCAAAACATGCAGATATTGGCTAGTCTATACTAATATATATTTTGAAAGGCGTTTTTTTCTGTTCGCAAAGCTCGAGAAAGGCCGTACCGATTTTTTTTTAATTTCGGAATCTACTGCAGACTTTCCAAGGATGGTTATAGGCTAAAAAAAAGTTTCGATATAGAAAGGGGGCGTGGCACCTCCCATACAAACCGAATTTTTCAAACTGCATATATTTGTGGTAGAGGACTAGAACTGGGTATGGTGATATTCACACATATAAGACCAATTCCATACTCATGGCTGAGCTCAGGCCCCCCGGGGCCACAGCGTGGCGTCCTAACTTGTTAGGCTAGCCGCTAATAACCTATTAGCAGTCCCCGACCAAGAGCGGCTAGAGTGGAGGGTTTGGCTGAAAAGGCCCTACGCACCCAAGGAAACTCCGGTGCCAGGGCGAGTACTCGCCGCCCTTTAGGTAAGCGTTCCCAGACCCTATCAGGGACTGCTCCGAGGGAGTACCTACGCCAGAGAGGGAGGCAACAGTGCAACGACGGACCAACAAAATTAGTTGGATAAAGGGATAACTCTGGGCGAACGCCCATCAAGATCGAGACCAGTAAGATCTTGATTACGGTATACTGGAAAAACAATTTTGAATTTACGACTCATGGGCTGGTGAAAGCAGTATTCTGTCACTTTAGTAAGCGAGGTTGTCACCTCGCTGAAATGGCTGGCAGGCTAATGCTGCAATTGCCTCCGTCTCGTTAAAGCCCTGGCAGGTCTTCAAGTACGTTCGAGACACGTCGCTATTCAGTTGGTCGCACAGGTCCAGTTGAGATGCACTCCTGGTTTTGCGCTGTCCCTGGCTCTGAACACAATGTCCCATAAGGAATTGTGACAACCCTCGCGATGGCCTGCTCTTTTGAGGAGGGAACTTCGGGGACATTCAAAGGCGACTGTGCTACGTGCGGAGAAGCGGAGACCCAAAAGCACAAATGAACACACCAAAACCAAACCAACAAAAAGAACAACAAGAAGCACACAGCGCTCTTATCCAAGAAGAGAATGTAGGCATATTCCGCAGAAGCAGCAGGACTTTGCGCTCGCCAATCCTGCAGAGCACAGCAACGCTGCAGGCAAAACAAGCGAAAGCAGTTACGAACGCTGATCATGCCCCAGAAGCAACAGATCTGGTCGACTTAACACGCCCAGAGATAGAAGGCATCAAAAATTCAAGACAGGAGAAAAACACTTCGCCAGCTGTACACCCGACAACGCCAGGTCCTATCTACCCAAGACAGGACTTTATTATCAAGATGAGACTCGCAGAAGAGGAGTCCTTGAAAAAATGCAAAAGCATCGTCCAAAAAATTAAGCAAGCTATAGCGAAACAAAGGAATGTCAGCCTCGAGGTCAAGAATGGAGCTGCACAACTAGAAGAAATGTTCGACATCATCCAAAGCTACCGCAGAAACTGGAAAATGAAAGAAAAAGAGATCGGAAGTGCTGCCCAGGCTAACCTGACAGACACCACGACACCACTAAAGAGACGAGCGGCAAGCCCACCAGAACAGCAGCCAACTCAGAAAACGCGAAAAGAAAAGGACGGGGAATGGAAACAAGTGACGAACAACAAGTTAAAGGCGAAGAAACCGGACGGGAAAGAAAACACGCCAGGCAAACCAAAATCTCCGGAAAAAAAGGCAAACGAGAAGCGAAAAGGCCCTACTAAGTCTAAAAAACTCTCAGAGGCCGTAGTGATTAAGCCGGCAGAAAGGAACAGCTACGCAGATGTCCTGAAAAATATTCGCAGTAAGCTGAAATCAAGTTGAAGGGTATCCGGAAAACAAGGGCTGGAGCAGTACTACTGGAGCTAGAGAAGGGGCAATCGGCGAATTCAAGCTTCTGCGAGGTATTAAAGTGCACCCTACGAGAGACCGCTACTGTAGCAGACCTTAAACCAAGGGCCACAGTCGAAATAAGAGACCTCGATTCCTTAACGACAAAAGAGGAAGTCGAAGACTCAGTAAGGGGTATGCTGCAAGGATACGACAAAGCTATGAAGATCAACATCTCCGCTCCCAACAGTAGAGAACAGGTGAGGGCCTTCGTCACGCTCGATGAAGAAAAAGCTGAAATAATAATAAAGCAAGCAAGGATCAAAATCGGCTGTATTAACTGTAGAGTGCGACTCAAAGAAAACTGCAAGAGGTGCTTTCGATGTTTTGGACCTGGCCATCTAATCGGGGGCTGCAAAGGCCCAGACAAAAGAGGGCAAGGCCTCTGTATAAAATGCGGTCAACCAGGTCATAAGCTAAAAGAGTGTAATAAGCCACCAAAATGCTGCTTGTGCTCGGAAGCCAAATACACTGAGCTGGATCACATCCCAAGCTCCATAAGATGCTCAGTATATAGAAACTGGTCCAAGAAATGAATGTCCTGCAAGCCAACATGCACAGAAGTAAAACGGCTGACGCGCTACTGACACAGATGATCACTGAGCGGCATTATGACCTTGTAATCATAAGCGAACAGTATAAGAAAAAAGAAAACGGGATCTGCATAGAAGACAACAGTGGCACCGCTGCTATATGGGCTCCCCCCGTAAGCAGCATACACATCTCTGAAAAAGGACATGGAAACGGCTTCACCTGGGCCAGATACAACCATATAAAAATAATAAGCTGCTACCTGACACCAAACGATAGCATACAAGACTTCCAAGATAAACTCGACGATATCGAAGATACGGCCATGAACTTGGAAGGACCCTTTCTGATGGCAGGAGACCTAAACTCAAGAGCCACGGAGTGGGGGATGCCAATCACGGACTCCAGAGGCAAACGCGTGCTAGAAATGTCAGCCCGACTCGGATTTATAGTGCTAAATACTGGCGCAGCAACAACCTTCCAAAGACCAGGATGCGAGGAAACCACGCCAGACATCACACTAGCATCAGAAGGCATAGCAGGCACCATAAAGGAATGGAAAGTATTGGAAGATTACACTGGTAGCGATCACCAATACATCTCTTTTATAATAGACTCCAAAAACGATGGTTTACGAAAGAAGATGCAATGTAGCACTCGCAAATGGAATGTCTCGAAATTAAATAGTGAAGCACTACTATCTGAAATAAATGCGCATGGCTCAGAAGAATCCTCTCACAATAACGCAATGGAAATAGTAGAGACTACAATGAAAGTGATCTCCAGAGCCTGTACCAAAGCGATTCCGACAATTGAAAGCAATCGACACAAAACACCTGCATATTGGTGGACGTAAAACATAGCTCAACTAAGACGAACGTGCCTCCACCTGAGGCGTACTTACACCAGGGCCAGGCGTAGAAGCGCTGCAATCGAAAAGGCACAACTATACCAAGCTGCTAGAAAACAACTCAAACGAGCAATCGAGGCCAGCAAGAACAGAAAGTGGAAAGAACTGAGTGAGGATATAAACAGAAATGCCTGGGGTCTCGGATACAAGGTGTTAATGAAAAAACTTGGGGCCATGGCAAAACCACCAGAGCTTAGCGCTCAAAAAATGGACTACATAGTAAGCGAACTCTTTCCCACGCATGAGGCATTAACCAAAGAAATGGAGCCTATCATCGCTCCTCAAGAAATACCACCATTTACCGCAGAAGAGCTCAAGTCCGCCACTAATAGAGTAAAGGCCAAGAAAGCACCAGGCCCAGACGGCATTCCAGCAGAAGTCCTAAAATAATCGCCACAGAACGCCCTCCAGTGCTTCTAAATATGTACAATGCCTGCCTCAAGGACGGAATATTCCCAGAAATTTGGAAAAGGCAGCAGCTCGCCCTAATCACCAAAGGAAAGGGAAACCTTGACTCACCATCAGCGTATTGACCCCTCTGTATGCTGGACACGACTGGAAAACTCTTAGAAAGGCTGCTAAAACCTAGAACAGAAGCGGCTATCGCTAGCGGTGGCGGACTTTCCTCAAGACAGTACGGATTCAGGCCCGGTAGATCAACAATTGGAGCTATAAAACACGTAACAACAACAGTAGAAGCCGCATACCAACACAAAAAGCTAGTCCTGCTTGCAACCTTAGACGTTCGCAACGCCTTCAACACCTCAAAATGGGAAAATATGATACACGCACTAGAAGAAGTCTACAACATACCCACGTACCTTAGACTCATGGTCAGAAGCTACCTAGAAGGCCGGGAGTTACTGTACCATACCACCGATGGACCCCGGCAAATGACGATCACGTCGGGCGCAGCACAAGGCTCCATTCTTGGGCCAGACCTATGGAACGTCAGCTACGACGGAATACTAAACCTCGATATGCCAGATGACACATATTTAGTAGGCTACGCTGATGACATTGCCGCAGTGATCACCGCAAGAGACACCGAGACCTCTTTAATTTGATACCTATATTGTAATATTTTATTTATTTTATCAATGTAATTTAGTTAAATTTTCAAACAGATGGCGACCCGTGACATGATGACCGTGACATACGAACACAGCATTTTTATATATACAGATATACATAGAAGATGTCCAATGTGTGCTTTCGATTTTAATCTTTGACCACAACAAAAATTCCACATTGTACATTCGTGAATGAACTTTAAGTTTCTCGATTACTTTTACAATTCCTTTGAGTAATTGAAAGGACTAAAGTACTCTTGCAATTCCAGGTGATGGAACTAAAAAAAAAATCATTACATTTTCAATTTTCAAAAAAAATTACATTACTATCACGTAATTTATTCCAATTACAATATGAAATTCCTTGTAATGGAATTAAAGAAAAAAACAAACAATTACATTTGAAATTACTTCTAGGAATTGAAAAAGTAATCGATTCCTTTGCTGTGGACTGAAGGAATTGATAATTACAATTCCTTGTAATCTGTAATTGGGAGTAATTTAATTCCTAAAGGAATCATTACGACCCAGCTCTGTAGGCAATTAGCTTAAGTATAATTTGGATCACTTTCTTCATCCGTTCTGAAACTTAGTTTCGTCAACCCCCTTTTTGAGATTATGCATTAATTTTCAGGTTCATCACATTCGACTTCTTTGAGTGGACTGATGAAATCTTCTGCTTAAAAAAAAAAATTACTGCTCGTGATCAGGTAGCATGAATGTAATGAAATGTCATAATTTTATTGAAAGTCAAATGGTTAACAACAACAACGAATGTAATTAAATGAAACTACCTTCTTTTTTGTATCATGGTTGGTCCCATATTCGAACTCCGTCAAACGTAACTTCAAAATGATAATATGAAATTTCGATGTTCCTTTTACTTGTCCTCAACGCGTTTGTCCAAACGCGTTTAAAGAAAACAATCTCCTTTATTACTCCTGCATAACTTGTCAACTAGTTTCAAGCTAGCTTTTTGTAGCTAACTACAAGTTATATATTTTATAGAAATCCCGCAAAAAAGCTAACTACAACTGGGTTATTTTTTATCAATTGATAATTTTTTTCTGCAGGACAGATCCGTATGTACTATTTAAATTTAAAGAAATAAAAAATTTGGAAAGTTAAGTTATTGGGATAAATGATGTCGCTATCAATAAATTTTTGCAATATTCTTATCAACCGTTATGTTAAATTATGGAGTTCTTACGATTTTTTGCGGATTACATATTGAAAACAAGGTTGGTCTACTTTTTCAATAAGTTTAACCCATCAACTCGAACCAGAATTTGTCGTTTTGACCCACTGTTTAACAAAATGGCTTATAGATGGTTAAAATGTCCACTAAAATATTAAGCGCCAAATTTTTCTAAGGAGAACCGAATGTAAAGAAAAATAATACTAATTTTTACCAAAAAGGGGAAACTTAAACCATTTGTAGAAAACGTTGCGATGCGAGGGAGCAAAACCTTCCTGGGGTTTGACCACCATTAAGGAATGCTAACGTAATTTTCACACAGCCACCTAGTACTTGTATACGTATGTGCGACCCCAGAATAAAATAACTTACGAATGTAAAAATTAGCAAAAAAGTGTTTGCTCTTTATTTAAAGTCTGTTTAAAATATAAAAAAAATACTCAGGAAAATCAACTTGTATTTGGTTTATCTCTAATAATGAGTTAGATGAACAGAAGCTGCTTCGGTTAAAACTGCTTTTTGAGATATAGGCGTTAAAGTTTTTGATGTGTTATAACTTTATTGTTGTTGTAGTATTGGAAAGAGTTGTCTACTGCGGAAGAAAATCGTTAGATTACCAGTATTCGACACTAATTTAACTGTAATAAACGCTTTCGATCGACAAATATGTTACCTATGTTTTTTCTGAGTTACGTTCTTTTTTGGAAAAATAAAGGAGATCATATTCTTGTCCAGTGACCCAAATATGCAATAAAAAAACTTCCTTAAAAAAAGTAATTTTCATTTCGTAAATTTGTGTTTTTAAACGAGTAGTATTTAGTTCCTTCAAACGATGTATTTCAATGTACATACATCATGAAAATTTTGTACAAAATTCCTTAGGCGCCGAACGCCACCGCCGCCGCCGCGCCGATATTTTTGTAACTCGGCCGCGGCGCGGGAGGAATGACAAAAATCGGCGGCGGTGGTGGCGTGGCTCGGCGGTGTATACCTATAGTACATATTTAAAATTTCTTAAAGGCAAGGTATTATTTTTGTTTATTAATTATTCCCAGAGAACTCCAGCATACATATATAAGCACCTATGTAAATGCACATGCTGAAACCAGTTATTCTTAATTCTTTCTTTTTATCCTATTTGCTCTCTTTTGGTTAATTTACATTTATTT
>NW_023458555.1:90129453-90138902 GCF_013731165.1 Rhagoletis pomonella | reverse complement strand
AAATAAATGTAAATTAACCAAAAGAGAGCAAATAGGATAAAAAGAAAGAATTAAGAATAACTGGTTTCAGCATGTGCATTTACATAGGTGCTTATATATGTATGCTGGAGTTCTCTGGGAATAATTAATAAACAAAAATAATACCTTGCCTTTAAGAAATTTTAAATATGTACTATAGGTATACACCGCCGAGCCACGCCACCACCGCCGCCGATTTTTGTCATTCCTCCCGCGCCGCGGCCGAGTTACAAAAATATCGGCGCGGCGGCGGCGGTGGCGTTCGGCGCCTAAGGAATTTTGTACAAAATTTTCATGATGTATGTACATTGAAATACATCGTTTGAAGGAACTAAATACTACTCGTTTAAAAACACAAATTTACGAAATGAAAATTACTTTTTTTAAGGAAGTTTTTTTATTGCATATTTGGGTCACTGGACAAGAATATGATCTCCTTTATTTTTCCAAAAAAGAACGTAACTCAGAAAAAACATAGGTAACATATTTGTCGATCGAAAGCGTTTATTACAGTTAAATTAGTGTCGAATACTGGTAATCTAACGATTTTCTTCCGCAGTAGACAACTCTTTCCAATACTACAACAACAATAAAGTTATAACACATCAAAAACTTTAACGCCTATATCTCAAAAAGCAGTTTTAACCGAAGCAGCTTCTGTTCATCTAACTCATTATTAGAGATAAACCAAATACAAGTTGATTTTCCTGAGTATTTTTTTTATATTTTAAACAGACTTTAAATAAAGAGCAAACACTTTTTTGCTAATTTTTACATTCGTAAGTTATTTTATTCTGGGGTCGCACATACGTATACAAGTACTAGGTGGCTGTGTGAAAATTACGTTAGCATTCCTTAATGGTGGTCAAACCCCAGGAAGGTTTTGCTCCCTCGCATCGCAACGTTTTCTACAAATGGTTTAAGTTTCCCCTTTTTGGTAAAAATTAGTATTATTTTTCTTTACATTCGGTTCTCCTTAGAAAAATTTGGCGCTTAATATTTTAGTGGACATTTTAACCATCTATAAGCCATTTTGTTAAACAGTGGGTCAAAACGACAAATTCTGGTTCGAGTTGATGGGTTAAACTTATTGAAAAAGTAGACCAACCTTGTTTTCAATATGTAATCCGCAAAAAATCGTAAGAACCCCATAATTTAACATAACGGTTGATAAGAATATTGCAAAAATTTATTGATAGCGACATCATTTATCCCAATAACTTAACTTTCCAAATTTTTTATTTCTTTAAATTTAAATAGTACATACGGATCTGTCCTGCAGAAAAAAATTATCAATTGATAAAAAATAACCCAGTTGTAGTTAGCTTTTTTGCGGGATTTCTATAAAATATATAACTTGTAGTTAGCTACAAAAAGCTAGCTTGAAACTAGTTGACAAGTTATGCAGGAGTAATAAAGGAGATTGTTTTCTTTAAACGCGTTTGGACAAACGCGTTGAGGACAAGTAAAAGGAACATCGAAATTTCATATTATCATTTTGAAGTTACGTTTGACGGAGTTCGAATATGGGACCAACCATGATACAAAAAAGAAGGTAGTTTCATTTAATTACATTCGTCGTTGTTGTTTACCATTTGACTTTTAATAAAATTATGACATTTCATTACATTCATGCTACCTGATCACGAGCAGTAATTTTTTTTTTTAAGCAGAAGATTTCATCAGTCCACTCAAAGAAGTCGAATATGATGAACCTGAAAATTAATGCATAATCTCAAAAAGCGGGTTGACGAAACTAAGTTTCAGAACGGATGAAGGAAGTGATCAAAATTATACTTAAGCTAATTGCCTACAGAGCTGGGTCGTAATGATTCCTTTAGGAATTAAATTACTCCCAATTAAAGATTACAAGGAATTGTAAATAGGAATCAATTCCTTCAGTCCACAGCAAAAGAATCGATTAGTTTTTCAATTCCTTGAAGTAATTTCAAATGTAATTGTTTTTTTCTTTAATTCCATTACAAGGAATTTCATATTGTAATTGGAATAAATTACGTGATAGTAATGTAATTTTTTTTTTCAAATTCCTTTGAAACGGATTGAAAATGTAATTTATTTTTTTTTTAATTCCATTACCTGGAATTGCAAGAGTACTTTAGTCCTTTCAATTACTCAAAGGAATTGTAAAAGTAATCGAGAAACTGAAAGTTCATTCACGAATGTACAATGTGGAATTTTTGTTGTGGTCAAAGATTAAAATCGAAAGCACACATTGGACATCTTCTATGTATATCTGTATATATAAAAATGCTGTGTTCGTATGTCACGGTCATCATGTCACGGGTCGCCATCTGTTTGAAAATTTAACTAAATTACATTGATAAAATAAATAAAATATTACAATATAGGTATCAAATTAAAGAGGTCTCGGTGTCTCTTGCGGTGATCACTGCGGCAATGTCATCAGCGTAGCCTACTAAATATGTGTCATCTGGCATATCGAGGTTTAGTATTCCGTCGTAGCTGACGTTCCATAGGTCTGGCCCAAGAATGGAGCCTTGTGCTGCGCCCGACGTGATCGTCATTTGCCGGGGTCCATCGGTGGTATGGTACAGTAACTCCCGGCCTTCTAGGTAGCTTCTGACCATGAGTCTAAGGTACGTGGGTATGTTGTAGACTTCTTCTAGTGCGTGTATCATATTTTCCCATTTTGAGGTGTTGAAGGCGTTGCGAACGTCTAAGGTTGCAAGCAGGACTAGCTTTTTGTGTTGGTATGCGGCTTCTACTGTTGTTGTTACGTGTTTTATAGCTCCAATTGTTGATCTACCGGGCCTGAATCCGTACTGTCTTGAGGAAAGTCCGCCACCGCTAGCGATAGCCGCTTCTGTTCTAGGTTTTAGCAGCCTTTCTAAGAGTTTTCCAGTCGTGTCCAGCATACAGAGGGGTCAATACGCTGATGGTGAGTCAAGGTTTCCCTTTCCTTTGGTGATTAGGGCGAGCTGCTGCCTTTTCCAAATTTCTGGGAATATTCCGTCCTTGAGGCAGGCATTGTACATATTTAGAAGCACTGGAGGGCGTTCTGTGGCGATTATTTTAGGACTTCTGCTGGAATGCCGTCTGGGCCTGGTGCTTTCTTGGCCTTTACTCTATTAGTGGCGGACTTGAGCTCTTCTGCGGTAAATGGTGGTATTTCTTGAGGAGCGATGATAGGCTCCATTTCTTTGGTTAATGCCTCATGCGTGGGAAAGAGTTCGCTTACTATGTAGTCCATTTTTTGAGCGCTAAGCTCTGGTGGTTTTGCCATGGCCCCAAGTTTTTTCATTAACACCTTGTATCCGAGACCCCAGGCATTTCTGTTTATATCCTCACTCAGTTCTTTCCACTTTCTGTTCTTGCTGGCCTCGATTGCTCGTTTGAGTTGTTTTCTAGCAGCTTGGTATAGTTGTGCCTTTTCGATTGCAGCGCTTCTACGCCTGGCCCTGGTGTAAGTACGCCTCAGGTGGAGGCACGTTCGTCTTAGTTGAGCTATGTTTTACGTCCACCAATATGCAGGTGTTTTGTGTCGATTGCTTTCAATTGTCGGAATCGCTTTGGTACAGGCTCTGGAGATCACTTTCATTGTAGTCTCTACTATTTCCATTGCGTTATTGTGAGAGGATTCTTCTGAGCCATGCGCATTTATTTCAGATAGTAGTGCTTCACTATTTAATTTCGAGACATTCCATTTGCGAGTGCTACATTGCATCTTCTTTCGTAAACCATCGTTTTTGGAGTCTATTATAAAAGAGATGTATTGGTGATCGCTACCAGTGTAATCTTCCAATACTTTCCATTCCTTTATGGTGCCTGCTATGCCTTCTGATGCTAGTGTGATGTCTGGCGTGGTTTCCTCGCATCCTGGTCTTTGGAAGGTTGTTGCTGCGCCAGTATTTAGCACTATAAATCCGAGTCGGGCTGACATTTCTAGCACGCGTTTGCCTCTGGAGTCCGTGATTGGCATCCCCCACTCCGTGGCTCTTGAGTTTAGGTCTCCTGCCATCAGAAAGGGTCCTTCCAAGTTCATGGCCGTATCTTCGATATCGTCGAGTTTATCTTGGAAGTCTTGTATGCTATCGTTTGGTGTCAGGTAGCAGCTTATTATTTTTATATGGTTGTATCTGGCCCAGGTGAAGCCGTTTCCATGTCCTTTTTCAGAGATGTGTATGCTGCTTACGGGGGGAGCCCATATAGCAGCGGTGCCACTGTTGTCTTCTATGCAGATCCCGTTTTCTTTTTTCTTATACTGTTCGCTTATGATTACAAGGTCATAATGCCGCTCAGTGATCATCTGTGTCAGTAGCGCGTCAGCCGTTTTACTTCTGTGCATGTTGGCTTGCAGGACATTCATTTCTTGGACCAGTTTCTATATACTGAGCATCTTATGGAGCTTGGGATGTGATCCAGCTCAGTGTATTTGGCTTCCGAGCACAAGCAGCATTTTGGTGGCTTATTACACTCTTTTAGCTTATGACCTGGTTGACCGCATTTTATACAGAGGCCTTGCCCTCTTTTGTCTGGGCCTTTGCAGCCCCCGATTAGATGGCCAGGTCCAAAACATCGAAAGCACCTCTTGCAGTTTTCTTTGAGTCGCACTCTACAGTTAATACAGCCGATTTTGATCCTTGCTTGCTTTATTATTATTTCAGCTTTTTCTTCATCGAGCGTGACGAAGGCCCTCACCTGTTCTCTACTGTTGGGAGCGGAGATGTTGATCTTCATAGCTTTGTCGTATCCTTGCAGCATACCCCTTACTGAGTCTTCGACTTCCTCTTTTGTCGTTAAGGAATCGAGGTCTCTTATTTCGACTGTGGCCCTTGGTTTAAGGTCTGCTACAGTAGCGGTCTCTCGTAGGGTGCACTTTAATACCTCGCAGAAGCTTGAATTCGCCGATTGCCCCTTCTCTAGCTCCAGTAGTACTGCTCCAGCCCTTGTTTTCCGGATACCCTTCAACTTGATTTCAGCTTACTGCGAATATTTTTCAGGACATCTGCGTAGCTGTTCCTTTCTGCCGGCTTAATCACTACGGCCTCTGAGAGTTTTTTAGACTTAGTAGGGCCTTTTCGCTTCTCGTTTGCCTTTTTTTTCCGGAGATTTTGGTTTGCCTGGCGTGTTTTCTTTCCCGTCCGGTTTCTTCGCCTTTAACTTGTTGTTCGTCACTTGTTTCCATTCCCCGTCCTTTTCTTTTCGCGTTTTCTGAGTTGGCTGCTGTTCTGGTGGGCTTGCCGCTCGTCTCTTTAGTGGTGTCGTGGTGTCTGTCAGGTTAGCCTGGGCAGCACTTCCGATCTCTTTTTCTTTCATTTTCCAGTTTCTGCGGTAGCTTTGGATGATGTCGAACATTTCTTCTAGTTGTGCAGCTCCATTCTTGACCTCGAGGCTGACATTCCTTTGTTTCGCTATAGCTTGCTTAATTTTTTGGACGATGCTTTTGCATTTTTTCAAGGACTCCTCTTCTGCGAGTCTCATCTTGATAATAAAGTCCTGTCTTGGGTAGATAGGACCTGGCGTTGTCGGGTGTACAGCTGGCGAAGTGTTTTTCTCCTGTCTTGAATTTTTGATGCCTTCTATCTCTGGGCGTGTTAAGTCGACCAGATCTGTTGCTTCTGGGGCATGATCAGCGTTCGTAACTGCTTTCGCTTGTTTTGCCTGCAGCGTTGCTGTGCTCTGCAGGATTGGCGAGCGCAAAGTCCTGCTGCTTCTGCGGAATATGCCTACATTCTCTTCTTGGATAAGAGCGCTGTGTGCTTCTTGTTGTTCTTTTTGTTGGTTTGGTTTTGGTGTGTTCATTTGTGCTTTTGGGTCTCCGCTTCTCCGCACGTAGCACAGTCGCCTTTGAATGTCCCCGAAGTTCCCTCCTCAAAAGAGCAGGCCATCGCGAGGGTTGTCACAATTCCTTATGGGACATTGTGTTCAGAGCCAGGGACAGCGCAAAACCAGGAGTGCATCTCAACTGGACCTGTGCGACCAACTGAATAGCGACGTGTCTCGAACGTACTTGAAGACCTGCCAGGGCTTTAACGAGACGGAGGCAATTGCAGCATTAGCCTGCCAGCCATTTCAGCGAGGTGACAACCTCGCTTACTAAAGTGACAGAATACTGCTTTCACCAGCCCATGAGTCGTAAATTCAAAATTGTTTTTTCCAGTATACCGTAATCAAGATCTTACTGGTCTCGATCTTGATGGGCGTTCGCCCAGAGTTATCCCTTTATCCAACTAATTTTGTTGGTCCGTCGTTGCACTGTTGCCTCCCTCTCTGGCGTAGGTACTCCCTCGGAGCAGTCCCTGATAGGGTCTGGGAACGCTTACCTAAAGGGCGGCGAGTACTCGCCCTGGCACCGGAGTTTCCTTGGGTGCGTAGGGCCTTTTCAGCCAAACCCTCCACTCTAGCCGCTCTTGGTCGGGGGCTGCTAATAGGTTATTAGCGGCTAGCCTAACAAGTTAGGACGCCACGCTGTGGCCCCGGGGGGGCCTGAGCTCAGCCATGAGTATGGAATTGGTCTTATATGTGTGAATATCACCATACCCAGTTCTAGTCCTCTACCACAAATATATGCAGTTTGAAAAATTCGGTTTGTATGGGAGGTGCCACGCCCCCTTTCTATATCGAAACTTTTTTTTTAGCCTATAACCATCCTTGGAAAGTCTGCAGTAGATTCCGAAATTAAAAAAAAATCGGTACGGCCTTTCTCGAGCTTTGCGAACAGAAAAAAACGCCTTTCAAAATATATATTAGTATAGACTAGCCAATATCTGCATGTTTTGCGGCTTAAAACACTACTACCGATGAAAATCGATGGATAAATAAACACGTTTGCAAGGATTAAGTGAAAGTGCAATAATTTTTTGTATGAAATAATAGCAGGAAATAATGTTACCCCTACGCCATATCGTACATGACCGTATGACCATGTTAAAGTTTGAATTTTTTTCATTCGCAATGAAAACTTAAAATGAAAATAACTTGACTAAATAAGCTTACCTAAAAAAACGGTATACAGATCCGTAACATACTACTTAAAATTAATTTTACGTCTCTCGGCGTTTTTTGTGTAATTTTAGCGTCGTTACAGTGTTATCATCAATATTTATCCATAGCAATGAATTTTGTTTATAAAACTCTTAGGAGGTAGGATCTCCAGTCCCACAGGGCTCGTAATTCAAGCGGACTCTACCTCATTTGTAACGCAGGATACCAGTAAGAGTACTTCAAAGGCCCCTGAAGGCACGCCATTTTGGGTAGAATTAAGGGTACCATAATATACACAATTAACTCAGTGCACTTTTATAGATACGCAGGGATTAGTCCAAGAGAACAGCAGTGCCCAAGGCAGCAACATTTATGGGTCTCATCTGCCGCGAAGCCCGTTCGCGGTAGGAATTGGGAAAAAAAATTACATTTTCAATTCCTTTCAAAGGAATTGAAATAAAAGAAATTACATTACTAGCACGTAATTTATTCCAATCACAATATGAAATTCCTTGTAATGGAATTAAAGAAAAAAACAATTCCATTTGAAATTACTTCAAGGAATTGAAAAAGTAATCGATTCCTTTGCTGTGAACTAAAGGAATTGAATCCTAATTACAATTACTGAGGAATGTAATTGTAATTGTAATGTAATTGCATTTACCGAGCTCTGATTGCCTATCGGAGGGCGGTCTGCGCAAGCCGAATTCAAGTTTTTTGCATACATTGGACATTTTAAATTCGAAATTTGTTGAAGTTAATGGTGATACGCTAACCACATAGCCTAATTTTTTGCAAAATCTGATGAGAAATTTAAAAATAAATTTTCTCGAATTTCATCACGAATCACGAATTTCATGTGAACAAATATTCTCAAAATTATAAAGTAAACCAAAAATAATTTTTCCAAATTTGTTTTTGTGTTGTAAGTTAAATTATGAGAACAATTTATTCACACGGAATTGGCGATTATAAAAAGAATTTATTTGAAAAGGGAGTTCTTTAGAATTAGATAAAAGATGAAAGATAGATGAAAAAATAACAACAGCATGCTCTCGTGATTTTTATTATAAAATAAAAAGAACAATTTCAATGAAGTCTCCTTTAACATTACATATTTTGAATATTTTTATTGAAAAAAGTGCGAACCACGTAAGTAAAAAACTTAACAAGCACTGACAATGATATTTCATTTGAAATATTATTAAATTGGTGTAAATGTGGGAAGGAAAATGCTCCGATTTATTGTTTTAATATTATCAAAGTGGTAAGGCCGTTGATAATACTCACAATTTATGAAACTTCAAAAAATTTTATTATCCGTCAAAAGTTGTTGATTGAAACTGCCTTCTTTTTTGTATCATGGGACCAACTACAGAAAAATATGAAAACAAATATGAAATGTAATAAAGTAAATAAAAATAAAAAATAAACAATAAAATTAAAAAAAAATATTTTGTTTTTCCTATTGATATTTTATGTCCAAAAGTAGTTACAAGTTAGTTACGTCTATTGACTATTTCGCGGCCATCGCCATGGAAATATAGTTAGCTTTCCTCAAAGAAAATATGCAGATAATAAGTGACTTTTAGCTTCTTCCTAATCAACTTAAAGTTAGCTTATAGTTAGATACATTTCCTGCAGGGTGTAGAGGACATATAGAGCCATGTATGTATGTATATATATACCTCGACCTTCTTCTGCTCGTCCATCGTAATTTAAACTTAAAACTAGTTCAATAAATAAATAAAATAGAATTATAGTCTGAATTCGCTTGGTGAATGCCTAACGCTGACGAGATGACATGATAAAAATAGTAGCCTCATGGCTCTTTGGAATCTAACTCATGGGCAGTAGCGCCGGCGTTACCAGACGCCGCAAGGCCTGTCTGCGTAAACCTCTAATATGTACATACATACAAACTTTGAAATTATCAAAAGTAAAGTGAAAAAGAGCTAATCAGTCTCTGATATGTATGTATATTTATACATCTATGTACGTACATAAGAATTAAGCAGTAAGAATCTACTTACACACTTGTGTTCATATGTAAATGCATATACATACATCGATTATAAAAAAAAAGACATTCCAAAAACGTATATAAACAAAATTAACTCACTTTGATCACAATCCCACGAAGCGAAGAGGCCTACTTGCTTCTTTGTTGATGCTGCAGAAAAATTATGTTGCCTTTTGTCACTTCATAAACTGGTTTATGAAAAAGTACAAACAAAAAATAAAATTTTATCGAAGATCATCCAGCAAACTAAGGTTGCTCTATTGTGTGGTCGAACACAGTATATGTGTATATTTGCGAGAGCGAAAGCCGACAAAACGGCTGGAGTTTTAACATGCTCTCACGCAAAAAAATATGAATAAAGCAATAGTTAAATAGGAAAAACAAACTGGGCATTTATATACATGCATATGTTACATTCTCTTAAATGTCATTAATATTGAAG
>NW_023458555.1:90126240-90129353 GCF_013731165.1 Rhagoletis pomonella | reverse complement strand
ACAAGACGAAGTATCTCCTGTCATCAAACAAACAGTCAGCACATTCACGCCTTGGCACCCACGTCACTGTTGACAGTTTCAATTTCGAGAAGGTAGAGAATTTCGTTTACTTGGGAACCAGCATTAACACCGATAATAATGTCAGCATTGAAATCCAACGCAGAATCACTCTTGCCAACAAGTACTACTTTGGACTGAGTAGGCAATTCAGGAGTAAAGCCCTCTCTATAAGTCACTCTCTATAAGTCACTCATCATGCCCGTGCTGGTATATGGCGCAGAAGCATGGACAATGACAACATCCAATGAGGCGGCTCTTGGAGTGTTTGAGAGAAAGATTTTGCGGAAGATTTACGGGCCTTTACGCGTTGGCGACGGCCGCAGACGATGGAACGATGAGCTGTATGAGCTTTACAACGATATGGACATAGTGCAGCGAATTAAAATACAGCGGCTCCGCTGGCTTGGCCATGTCGTTCGAATGGACACCGACGCTCCAGCTCTGAAAGTATTCAACTCGGAACCCGCTGGTGGTAGCAGAGGAAGAGGGAGACCCCCACTGCGATGGAAAGATCAGGTGGAGAAGGACTTGGCTTCACTTGGCGTTTCCAATTGGCGTCAGTTGGCACAGAAGAGAAACGACAGGCGTGCTTTGCTGAACTCGGCCAAAATCGCTTAGGCGGTTACAGCGCCAAAAAGAAGAAGAAGAAGGAACCATTAAATCAGTTCTAACAACAAATAATGCTTAGTAAAGGACGATTCACAATACATGAATCTCTTATTAATTTTGATAGAACTAGGCATATTAATGAATATCATATGCCCGAAAATTTAATCAACATTCAAAAAGAATTTTTACAACGAAATACTATTGTAACTGGAATACATTGTAGACCGGAGAACCTATATGAAATTAAGGCTAAATTAAAAGAAACATTTACAAATAAATTTTTGTATGGAAAACCAACTGTCGCTTCGTGCGGACGTGTTTTTTGATCGCTCTCTGCTGTGATAAAACTGTTTAGCTGTTTACTGTTTACTGTTTAACTGTTAAATGCCTATGGCTTTGTAGACTTTTTCGATTTTAAGTTAGTGAGATAGTGACTCTTATCAAATCTATTAGTGTTCTAATTAAATTTTCATCATGCCGTGTCTATACGGGCAAAAAGTCGATCGAACGCAGCTGCATAAAATTCAATGTGTTAATTGCAATGATTTTTTTCATCTTTCCAGTGCCAAGCTGAGTTTTTACCCAATGCCATTTCACTGCAAAGAATGCGCTTTTGATCGCCGCAACTCCCTCCGTACGCCGCCTCATATCGCCGTTTAGACGACAGTGTTGCCACCTATTTGAACATTTTAATCTAATTTGATTATTAAATACTAGCAAATATCCGGCATGCTTCGCTGCACCTTAAAAGTATTTTTGTTATGTTACTCCGTCTCACATCATTTGAAAATATTAGTTAATACTGCAGAACATATTTGTATAGTAGAAGATTTTTTTTAAATTAGATAAATATACGGGTGCGATAGTAGACCTCAGTTATAAGATTATAAATTAAATTTCCAAGAGAAAGTCGGTACTTTAAATATTTTCTAATTACCTCCAAAAAAGAGATTAACTAACACCCACACTCAAATAAAATAAACGATGCTTCATTGGTCGAATTTTTTTTGTTAAATCTTACTTCATAAAGCTCTTTAATATATTTTATTAATGAGGCCATAAGACTTTTGGGAGAGAGTTACAACACAAAAATACATTTAAGGCGCAGCGAAGCACACCGGGTAATTGCTAGTCTTTTAATATTTTTGGGATCTGGTTCAATGTTATTTGGTTGTTCTTCTCTTCGCAATTGAATACTTGTAGTATGAGGACCCCACCAAAAAAATAAACCATATTTTTATGATTACAATACCTAGAGAGCTAGCAACGTTTTCCAGAAAGAATTTTAGGTCAGCTGGTTTTTTTGATATTTCTTTCCTTATTGTAATTAGAAAGGGAGAGCATAGGTTTGGCACCTGGGACCGGTTGCATATAACTCTCTGCAGTTGAAAATAGCGGATTTTAAAATAATTTTCAGATAAATAATCTTTTTTATATAACGTTTTATATTTCTTGAGCAACACAAATTTGTAATTGCTAGACAGTTTTGCAGTTGCACACACCATGCCACACGCAATCTACATAATGATATTTTTATTTTTCAAATAAATATACCGTTTGCTGAACCCTGATATCTTAACGCGAACCGAAGATCTGCTAGATTAAGACTTAACTTAGCAGATCACGAGTATCTTTTACACGTAATGAGCTACAAAATCGGGAATATTTTGTAACAGATGAGCAACTAAAAAAATAAATATGCTAGATAAGACTTAACTTAGCAGATCACGAGTATCTTTTACACGTAATGAGCTACAAAATCGGGAATATTGTAACAGATGAGCAACCAAAAAAATAAATATGCCGTTTGCAGAACTCTGATATCTTATCGGGAACCGAAGATATAGCAATGGTCTGCTAGCTTAGCGATCACACTTATATTTTACACGTAATGGGCTACAAAATCGGGAATAGTGTAACTAATTAGCAACTAAATTTTCCGCTTGCAGAACTCTGATGTTTTATCGGGAACCGAAGATATAGCAATGGTCTGCTAGCTTAAGACTTAACTTAGCAAATCACTCGTATCTTTTACACGTAATGAGCTACAAAATCAGCAATAGTGTAACAAATGAACAATTAAATATACGGTTTGCAGAAGTCTGATATCTTATCGGGAACCGCAGATATAGCAATGGTCTGGTAGCTTAAGAATTAACTTAGCAGATCACACATCCTTTACACGTAATGAGCTACAAAATCGGGAATAGTGTGACTAATTAGCAACTAAATTTTCCGCCTGCAGAACACTGATGTTTTATCGGGAACCGAAGACATAGCAATGGTCTGCTAGCTTAGGACTTAACTTAGCAAATCACTCGTATCTTTTACACGTAATGAGCTACAAAATCAGGAATAGTGTAACAAATGAGGAACTAATAAGCAACTAAATATGCCGTTTGCAGAACTCTGATATCTTATCGGCAACCGAAGATATAGCAATG
>NW_023458555.1:90123240-90126140 GCF_013731165.1 Rhagoletis pomonella | reverse complement strand
TTTCCCCTGATAAATGTTTGGTTAAGGGTTTTGCTATTGCAGCATAATCCTTTATCAATTTCTTGTAATATCCAGTAATTCCTAGAAAACTACGCAGTTGGCGTACCGCTTTAAGCAATGGGAAATTGCTTAAATTTTATGCGGATCGGTTTTGATCACATTGTTTGCAACAATATGTCATTCTACTTCTCTTTTGCAAAAATTTTGATTTTTTCTAAGGAAACTTTCATATTAGCTTTCTTAAGGACACTGATTACTTGATTCAAATGTCTTACATGATCTTCCAAATTACGTGAAAAAAAAACAGTTATATCATCAATATACATTTGACAAAATTTTCCAATAAATTCCTTATTACATCATCCATGGCTCTTTGGAAAATACTTGGTGCTTTCTTCAGTCCAAACGGCATTCTTAAAAATTAGTACTTTCCATTATTAACTGAAAACGCTGTTTTTTCAATATATTCAGTCTTCGTCAAAATTTGGTGAAATCCAGATTCCAGATCGATTGTAGAGAAATATTGTTATTCTTCTAGATACGAAAGTATAACGTTTATACCTGGTATTGGCTAATTATCTGCAATCGTAACTTAATTTTTTTTTTCGAAGTCTAGTACCATTCTTAGTTTTGGTGTGCCATCCTTATTACCACCCAAATTGGAGAATTCTAAGTGCTTTTACTTGGTCGTAAAACTTCTTTTTTTCAAAAGATCTTCAATTTCCTTATTCACAAAAACATTTGCTGCTAAAGGATACTGATACCGTTTGCACCAAATTGGAGTATTTACGGGAGTTCTTATATCCGCATGAATGTCCGTTGTAAAAGGTAGACTAATGTCAATCCCTGAATGAATGTATTCAATTTTCTCAAGAATATCATTTTCTAAAATCCCCATTTTACTTAATCTTCTTGTAAAGGCTTGTAATTATTTTTAATAAAACTACCGGAATACACATCGGCTGCCGCTTCAAAGGATTTTTCCTCTAAAGTAATTTTGTTTAAATATTCAATTTCATTGTCGGTAAATTCATCGACTGGCGTTGTAAGACTTTTTTGTCCCATAGTTTTAATTTTATTTATTTTGCCATTTTTAAATTCACTTTCATATTTGCCGGGATATGCTTCGGCGGGCTGTTCAGATTTAGTTTCTGAACTATATAGTATTTCCTCCTTTCCGTTATTTCTTGTAAATGATTTATTTTTTAAATTTATTACCGCATTAATTTTCTTTGCAAATTTATAACCTATTAGAAGGTCTGATTCCAAATTATCGATTTCAGAAAATAATTGTCTAACACCAGATAAATGGATTATGTGATAATATTTCATAACTGCATACCAATTTATCTTATTTACGTGTTTGTAAATATTAAGTTCATTTTTATTCTTATACATTCCTGCTTTTATGTGCGTATATTAAGCTAGCAGACCATGGTCACGACGCTCAACTCTAACCTATTGGGTATTTAGTTGCTAATTAACAGCTAATTAGTTACACTATTCCCGATTTAGTTGCTCATTACGTATAAAAGATACGTGTGATCTGCTAGGTTAAGTCTTAATCTAGCAGACCATTGCTATATCTTCGGTTACCGATAAGATATCAGAGTTCTGCAAACGGCATATTTAGTTGCTTATTGATTGATTGATTACGTGTAAAAGATACGTGTGATCTGCTAAGTTAAGCCTTAAGCTAGCAGACCATTGCTCTATCTTCGTTTCCCGATAAGATATCAGAGTTCTGCAAACGGCATATTTAGTTGCTCATTAGTTACACTATTCCCGATTTTTTAGCTCAGCACATGTAAAACATAGATTAGCAATTAGTGACTATTTTTGTGACTTGAGACAATTTGGGTAATCAGAAGGAGAGAGTCACAAAAAGTTTACCAAAAATGTGTGGTGAAAGCAAACACAACCAATCAACTGATAGTGTTTATGTATGCATTTCGCCCGCGCCGCTCAAAGAGTCGCAATGGCCGAGCGGTCAAAGCATTAGGCTGGCAGCCGAGAGGGTCCGGGTTCAAGTCCTCCTCGGCCGTAGAGGATTTTTTTAATTTTTTTAATTAGTATTTTTTTATTAGCTAAGATTTTAATGTTTTAAAAACAAAAAAATAATAAATTTTGTTCAATACATTTGTATGATATTAACATATATGTAATACATCTATATTGGCAGTAAGCTAACTTCTCAATGTGTTAGCATTCCGAAATCAAAGCGAGACAGTCTAGTACCGTTTTTATCAATGTATTGTGTACTTCGGTGCCGTTTTCGTATATGTGTTGTGTACATGTTTATTTATAAACGTATTTGTTCCTTTTCTTTCGTACGTGTTTATTAATATATCTGTACTGTAGTGTTTTCGGACGGTACTAGCTCGTACTGCCAATATAGGAGTATTACATATATGGGTATTAAAGCATTTTGGTTTATTTGCTAATGAAATTGTTGTTTAACAAATTTCCTCTCTTCATTCTCGCTTTTTTTCTAATAAAATGGAAGGATGTTATCTTTTCCTCCATATTTTTATTGTTGTGACCTGCTCTTAGCCAGCTGACAAATTAGTGACTTATTTTTGAGACTATAGACGTGAGACAGCGTACTGAATACCAAATAGTCTCAAAATCGGAGTTCACCACCAAAAGTCACTATTAGTGACTAGAGACTGCTTATTGAATGCCAGCGTAAATCTTAATCTAGCAGACCATTGCTATATCTTCGGTTCCCGATAAGATACCAGAATTCTGCAAACGGCATATTTAGTTGCTTATTAGTTGCTCATTAGTTACACTATCCCCGATTTTGTGGCTCATTATGTGTAAAAGATGCGTGTGATCTGCTATGTTATTTCTTAAGCTAGCAGACCATTGCTATATCTTCGGTTGCCGATAAGATA
>NW_023458555.1:90110294-90123140 GCF_013731165.1 Rhagoletis pomonella | reverse complement strand
TCTTTGGAGAGGCAGTCATGCAGCGGTGCTGCAATTGTCGCGTAGTCCTGGATAAATCTACGATACCAGCCTGCCATCCCTAGGAACCGCCTGAGTTGCTTTGAGGTTCTCGGTTCGGGGAAGTCTCTCACGGCTGCCACCTTATTGGCGTCGGTGCGGATACACCCATTGCCTACTACGTAACCCAGGTACCTAACTTCTTTCAAGCAAAATTTGCTCTTCTCGACGTTTATCGTCAGTTTTGCATCACGCAGACACTTAGCGACCTTTTCAAGGATACACAAATGACACGAAAAATCAACTGAACACACAAGCAAATCATCTAAATATACAAATACGGACTCACGTAACGAAGCGGGTATAATCTTGTCCATAAGTCTGCAAATTCGTTGTGCCGCGTTGCAAAAACCGAATAGCATTACCGTGAAATGGTAAAGGGGCCTACCAGGTACGGTGAACGCCGTTTTCTCTCTGAATTTTCTCTCAATCGGGATTTGCCAAAACGCGTCCTTAAGGTCAATCGCAGATATATATCGGGGGTTTTGTAATCGGCTTAAAATCCCGTTTATATGTAGAACCGGGCACGCATCTTTGATCGTACGCGCATTAACTTTTCGAGCATCCAGACATAAACGATTTTCGGTTCCTTTAACAACTAGTGATTAACAACTACTGAAAACTACGATATCTGGACACCCTAGTAATCAGGAAGAACAACCGATTAAAAATTGACTGGTATGCAAAACCTACGTCGTCGGGGAGATTAATTAATTATAATTCGAAACATGAGAGGAAAACTATTTTAAATACCGCAACCAATTTTATTAGAAGAGTTCTCACTATTAGCGACAAACATTTTCATAAAAAGAACAAAAATATTATCCAACAAATTTTGGAACAGAACGAATTCCCCTCTTGCTTAATTAGGAAACTCATTCAGAATTATTACGTCAGGACCGATAAAGAAAATACTTATAATGAGAATAAAGTAGACAAAACCGCTACATATGTTCCGGGGATATCTGAGAGGATTAAACATTTTAATATATATGACAAAGAGAAGGTCCAATTAGCTTTTACATGCAGCAACACACTAGGAAAAATGTATAGCAACACTAAGGATAAGATTCCTAGATACGAGAAATCTAACGTAATATACAAAATCTCATGTAATGGCGACGGGTCCCACTAATGCGATAAAGTATATGTGGGGGCAACAAAAACTAAACTCAAGACAAGGATTTCCGCACAAAAATCAAATATAAAGTAAAGGAACAGCTCAACTGACAATAAGACGGCCTTGTAGGACACTGTGTCCCGCACTATCTCCATTTCGATAATGTTGCCATTCTACAAGAAGAAAAGAACTATAATAAACGATATATTTTAGAAATGTTACACATTACGAACACCCCTAATGAGAGAAGCATCAACTTTAAAACGGCCACATACAATTGTGCACATGTGTATCGCAATTTGGTGTTAAATCGGCAACAACAACCCTCAACGTAGGTGTTCCGTTCCGTCTTCCATAATCAACATTCGTTCCGTTTCCCAACATACCATCACAGAATAACAATAAAATGCTGTGCTTTTACATGTACATATGTTTGTACATATACATATTCACCCCTATGCTGTAATCCGTCGTAGATTCCATTTTGCTACGAATCTTAAAATTGGTATGCTGTAATCCGCGTTACCGTATCGTAATTTCGAAATTCGGAGACCATCTTCGAAATTCGTAATGTTGGTATGCCTGAATCACGTAGCTGTAATTTGTATGTATTTGTCGGAAATTTTCTACGAAGACCAACTGGTGTCGGAGCGAAGCGAATTCTTTTAAAATTTCAATAAAATAAAGTGTGGAAACGCAAAAATATGTATGTAAGTTGAAGTGTGAATAAAAAACAATGTATTATTAAATGTTTACAAAATTATCAAGTCGACAATCACAACAAATCGCTCGCAATACGAAAAACTGGTGAAATGCATGAGCGAAAGGCCGGACATTGCCCGAGGCTTTGTAATAGTTAAAGAGGATGTGGTGGAATTTTGGGAAAGCGTTGCAAGATTTAAAGCAACACAATATTTAGTTGAATGGACGCCCTTAAAAAGAGGGAGCATATATTTATAATTTAAGCTAAATGGATCAGAACTGTCTCGTAGCAATCTCCTTTGTATATTAATGCAACAGTTGACTGCAGCATGTTCTTCCTTCTGAGACAAAAGTGCACCGGCCACTGAATACATTAGGGCTATTCGCGATTCGGTGCATAAGAGCTGACAAATTTATGCAATTGCAGAAATATGCCATGGACTGTGAGCGACGTTTATTAAACTGTCATGGTAAAACTTTTTTAATCAGTTGATAGAAATGTCAACCAGAGTTGCAATGCATAGCATTTTTATGCTATGGATTTTCGGTATTGCAAATTTGTCAAACCATGACAAATGCAAATGCGTGTATTTTGTTTTTGTATTGCAAATAATTTGCAATACAAATTTGCAATGCAATGATGCTAGGCCATTTGCACCGGATCGCGAATAGCCCTATTCTATTTTACTTAACTAAGGAAAAGCTTTTTCAAATACGATTAAACAATTTTTTTTTAATTTCACTGTTCACTTGCGATTATATTTATTTTGATTTGTTTCTGTCAAAGCAGCTGATTAAGAACTTCGAATTTCACTATTTTAGTTGGCAACGCCGTTGATAGTTACGATCGGATTACAGCATACCAATTTTCGAATTTTCGGAACGGAGCTGCGAATTCGTAACTACGAACTCTCGGATTACAGCATAGGGATGATTGTCTTACTGCTCAATGTTCCGTGTATTGTTGTTTGTATGTATTTGATGTGTATACATCTTTGGTTTCGGTAGGGGTAAAATTTGGGAAGCTGTAACGCATATCCCAGCACCAAATTTCGAACGGCTTAGCATGTGTATTTCAGCATAACATTTCTTTTCATTAGAAGCACCCTGTGTTCGCTTGCCCAATGGTTGCATACATTTAGGCATAAGCATAGTAAGAGGAAATGCGTACAATTGATTATTACTTCCGGTTATTTAAACTCCAACATGCATACGGCTTTGAACCTATGTATGTACATAAATATGTATGGACTCATTTGTTGCAACTAAAAAGCAAGGCGAAAATTTAAAAAAATACTGAAATCATTTTAACTGGGACCATTGATAACTGATGAACATACATGAATATAAGTATGTATAATATGCATATGTATGGATGATATAATAGCTCTGATCTAATACTTTTCGTGTAAAATCCTGGAAAAAGGTCAAACGGCAAAATCACTCAGTGAAGTGAGAGTAAAAAGTGAGTAACAGCAAAACGTATGGAACAGAAAAGCATCGGGTAAAATGCTGCAACATGAACTGCTTTTACATGAACCACAGATTACATTCCGAAAAGAAATACTAAATTTAGGAATATATACAAATAGAAATGCTCAAACTATAACCTCAAAAACAATAACCGATGCGGTGTTTCCAAGTTATTTTAACGCCCTTAAGTCACAAGTATATACAAATATATTTTGCAATCATACCGATAATTTCATGTATTAAAAGAATTAAAAATGAGAATGAATAAAAAGATTAAATCAGCAAAATGAATAAAATTAAGTGAAATTAATGTTTAATTTCCAACCTAACCTACATTTGTATGTATGTAACTGATTCGCCTAATAATAGCTTTACATATAAAAAGGTTATCCTAATTTTCAAGCTTAACTCCCTAATCTGTTATTAGAGATTAGCAATGCAAAATTATAATTAAAAATATCTCAGATTAAACCGATAACTTTTTGGTGTCTAACCTAGTTTTATCGATTATACTTGCGAAGAAGAGGAGGAATGTCAAATGTTAAAGTAAACAAAAATTTACGCTAGTAAGGAAAATAGGGTTGTAAAGGTATTTTTGATAAAATATTCAGTTAAAATATATTTAAATGGCATAATATGTGTTGCAGAAAAAAGTGACCACGGTGGCACAGAGAAGAAGTTTAACTTTTCCTCGAGTTGTGTGAATAACAAGCACAACCAATTTGACAGCTAACGAGCTTTGATTGAGATTATATTTATATGTAAACGTACTTTTACATAGGTTTACACATCAAATTTCATGATCACCTAGTACTCACGCCTTTTTTTTTTGTTTACAATTACGGTATTTTCAGTTGTTTACTTCTTATGTTTATATTCATTTGCCTAAAATTTCACTTGTTTAGCTTTTATTTCTGTACCCCTAATCAGTCCACCAGGCATAATCAGGAGTGTAAGTTGTGTTTAATGTATTTTTGTAATAATTTAAAATTAATAATAAGTTATCGTGATTGTATATTTACAGGCCTGAAGATGACCTCAGATTGAGTTCGAAATATCGACAATTAAAATATCAATAGAACGAAGTTTTGCGTTTTATTTAATTGTTAAAAATGATTAATAATTTAAAATTCAAATGCCAACAACAAAAACAAAACAAGTTTTTTTTTTATATAAAGTACACAGGATTGGTTTATGTCTGGAATAGCACATACGTCGAAATTTCCCTGATTTTCAAAATAGTATGCGCAATGATACTTCAGTGACATATTGCGGATGCATTTGTATTTTGACATTAACATTTTGGTGCTCTGAACTCCAAATGGGGTTGTTTCCGAGAGAACGAAAATGAGGCTGACTTCCAAAACATCAATTGCATACGTACAAAGTGTAATGTTCCATAACGCCGAACATAAAAATATTGACAATGTATACTTTTCCAAACCGCATCCGAAAAGTTATCGAAACGCATCGCTAGAGCAATCAGCGGAACAGAAACAAAGTTGATACTTCGTTTGTTATTGGTGTAATAAATATGGTAAATTCAGAAAAATTGTTCAGTCCTCGTTCGCGCACTCCGGGCAACGTGAGCAACCCATGCGCCAGATGCGGTAACCAATCCGAGTGGAGCCTTGGGTCACGGCAGAAAGGTAGGGAGCTTCGGTGGGGCCACTCCGACTTATTCGGTTTAAGGGCTCCCTGAAGTCTGCAGCGTCTGTTCACCAGTAGGTGCGGCTCCAAGCGGGTGTCTGCTTGGAGCAAGCGGCTCGCTATATAAACGTGTATTTGGGTGCGAAATCACCCCCGTCCCAGCAATGGGTTGTGCGCTGGGTTTGGGACCCGCCACGTAAAAACCACTTCCAGTGAAGAAGCAAGGCAAAGTCTCGGATGAGACCCGCCCTTATGATGACGACCACGGCAAACGTTTAAAGGACTACGATTTGAGGGCATGCACTTGGAATGTCCGGACCCTAAATGGGGAAGGTCCCTCTGCCCAGCTTATTGATGTCCTCGTAAGGACAAAACTGACATCACCGCCATCCAAGAAATGCGTTGGACGAAGCAAAGCAAGCAATTTCTGGGGCCTTGCGACGTCTACTACAGCTTCCATGTAAAGGAGCGCAAATTCGGAGTTGGATTTGTGGTGGGAGAGAGACTCCGTCGCCGAGTACTGTCGTTCACCCCGGTGGACGTGCGTCTAGCCACAATACGCATCAAAGTGAGATTCTTCAACATCTCGCTCATCTGCGCCCATGCCCCGACGGAAGATAAGGATGAGGCATCCAAGGATCTTTTCTATGAGCGCTTGGAGCGCACGTACAACCGCTGCACCCGTCATGATATCAAAATCGTGCTTGGCGACTTCAATGCCAGGGTGGGCAAGGAAGAGATCTTTGGAACCACCTTCGGAAAATTCTGCCTCCACGACGAAACGTCCGACAACGGATTAAGGCTGATCGACTTCGCCGGGGACCGAAACATGGTGGTATGCAGTACTAGGTTCAAGCATAAAAAGATCCGTCAAGCTACGTGGCTGCCTCAGAAACAAAAAACGAGAAACCAAATCGATCATATTGTAATAGACGGAAGGCACGCTTCCAGTGTTTTAGATGAACGCACACTCCGAGGCCCAAACATCGACTCGGACCACTATCTTGTTGCAGCCAAGATATGCACCCGCCTCTGTACAGCAAAAAATGTGCGCCCAAATATGCAAGGAAAGCTTAACGTTGAAAAGCTGCAATCACAACAGACAGCCAGCGGTTTCGATACTCGACTCTCACACCTGCTCTCTTCAACAAAGCGACAAATGCGAGCAGTGCAACCACAATTCCCACTCATTAAATACCGCCACCGAAAAAGTAGTCCGATTTCAGCGAGCCCGAAAGAACAACTGGCACGATGAGGAGTGTCAGGAAGCTGCAGAGAAAAACGATGCCGCCTACAGGGCCACGCTGCGATCGGGCGCCACGCGCGCTATGTGGGACCGAAATAAGAATAGAGAGGCCGAAATACGTGAGTGCGAAGAGCTTGAAATGCTGGCCGACAGGAAGAATGCCCGAAAATTTTAACAGAGAGTTAGGAGACTTACGGAAGGTTTCAAGACCGGGGCGTACTCCTGTAAGAACAATAATGGCGACCAATAACTGATGTCCAGAGCGTACTTAAATTATGGAGGGAACACTTTTCCACCCTACTAAATGGAAGCAGGGAAAGTTGGGGAGAAGGAGAACCCGAGCCCGCAGTCGATGAAGACGGAGTTGACGTTCCACCACCTGACTATGGAGAGGTACGTATAGCAATAACGCGGCTGAAAAACCACAAAGCTGCTGGAGATGACAGCCTGCCAGCTTAGCTATTCAAGTACGGCGGCGAGGAGTTGATAAGGTGCATGCATCAACTCTTGTGCAGAATATGGTCAGATGAACGCATGCCCGACGACTGGAATTTAAGTGTGCTGTGCCCAATCCACAAGAAAGGTGACCCCGCCATTCGCGCCAACTACCGCGGGATCAGCATTCTAAGCATAGGTTACAAGGTCTTATCGAGCGTATTGTGTGAAAGACTGAAGCCCACCGTCAATTAACACTGATTGGGCCCTATCAGTGTGGCTTTAGACCTGGCAAATCCACCATAGACCAGGTATTCACAATACGACAAATCTTGGAAAAGACTCGCGAGAAAAGGATCGATACTCACGACCTATTTGTCGACTTTAAAGCCGCTTTTGACAGCACTAAAAGGAGTTGCCTATACGCCGCTCTGTCTGAATTTGGCACCCCCTCAAAACTCATACGGCTGTGTAAAATGACGTTGAGCAATACCACCAGCTCCGTCAGAATTGGGAGAGACCTCTCCGAGCCGTTCGCCACAAAACGGGGTTTGAGAAAGCGCGACTCCTTTTCATGTGACTTCTTTAATCTGATGTTGGAGAAGATAATAAGAGCTGCAGAACTGAACCGCTCAGGAACAATTTACTACAAGAGCGTGCCATTGCTGGCTTATACCGATGACATCGACATCATCGGTAACAAAAACCGCGAAGTCTATTCTGCGTTTTCCAAGTTGGATAAGGAAGCAAAGCGAATGGGTCTGGTGGTAAACGAGGACAGACGAAGTATGTCCTATCATCAAACAAATAGTCTCACATTCGCGCCTTGGCTCCCACGTCACTGTTAACAATTACAATTTCGAGAAAATAGAGAATTTCGTTATTGCGAACCAGCATTAACACCGATAGTAATGTCAGCATTGACATCCAACGCAGAATCACTCTTGCCAACAAGTGCTACTTTGGGCTGAGTAGGCAATTCAGGAGTAAAGTCCTCTCTCGACGTACGAAAACCACGCTCTATAAGTCACTCCTCATGCCCGTGCTGTTATATGGCGCAGAAGTATGGACAATGACAACATCCGATGAGGCGGCTCTTGCAGTATTCGAGAGAAAGATTCTGCGGAAGATTTACGGGCCTTTACGCGTTGGCGACGGCGAGTACCGTAGATGATGGAACGATGAGCTGTATGAGCTTTACAACGACATTGATATAGTGCAGCAAAATAAAATACAGCGGCTCCACTGGCTTGGCCATGTCGTTCGAATGGACACCGATGCTCCAGCTCTGAAAGCATTCAAATCGAAACCCACTGGTGGTAGCAGAGGAAGAGGGAGGCCCCCACTGCGATGGAAAGATCAGGTGGAGAAGGACTTGGCTTCACTTGGCGTTTCCAATTGGCTTCAGTTGGCACAGAGGAGAAACGACTGGCGTGTTTTGCTGAACTTGGCCAAAATCGCTTAGGCGGTTACAGCGCCAAAAAGAAGAAGAAGAATGTATGTGATTGCAATGTGTTGCAACTCTGCATATACAAACAGTTTGAATACCGCAGTATAACAGGATCTAAGAATTGCAATGATACGTTTTGGAAGTCAGCCTAAAACTGAAGATGGCACAACGCCGAAACCGGTCTTTCCCCAAACCAAATTTTACATGGGATGACGGAAAGTCGTTCTAAAATACATCATTTAGAAACATAATTTTTCTCTTAAAACTAAGAAAATGAAAATAATAATAGTTATAATGTGTACACTAAGTATATGCAAAGTATAACTTTAAAATTAAACATGACAAAATACTTAACAATTTTGATTTAGACCCTTATAATAAAATCACTTTTCCAACTATCTTAAATGAAATTTTGCGAGTTACATTCAAATTTTTTTGGTACACGGAAGGGCGCGACGCGGCAATTCAGCCGCATATATGAGACGCCAACTTTCAAATACAAATATCAAATGAACTACTTAACGCAGCAAGTAACAGCTAACTGTGAACCATGCTGCATCTCAAAACTTACAAAGTCATTAATTGGCAGTGGCAGGCTACTACAATTAGTATTTGAAAACCACAAAGTAAAATTTTTGCTGATAATTTGCCGCGGCGCGCCCTCCGAAGGGTTAATGGTAGTTTGTAAGATTTGATAACTTATTGTTAGTTTCACATACATATTAGTATACACATACATATTATAACAAAAAAAATCCTTTTTTTATAAAGACACTTTCCAATTTTATAATTTCCTTCACAATAGTCACAAAAGTACAATTTGTCATATTTTGGACCACTTTGATGTTGTTTTAAAATTTACCACTTTTTTAGCTACCTGAATCATTGCTACCGTTTAATGACTCTCTCTAATAATAATTTGCTAGTGTGGCTTTCTTATTATTTTCCATATATTTAAATACGGCTTCCATACGCTTTATCCTTCCTTCATCACTACCTTCATCAAAAATATCCCTTTCTCTGAAAACCTTTTCCTTGAACTCGTCAGAATTCTCTTATATTTCCAATTTTTCCACAATTCTATCTATTTCGTCTAAGTCAGGTGGTAGAGCGTCTGCCATTTTACAATTTAAAAAAATATATATAATAATATAAAGTTAAATAATCCTTACATTAAATATGCTGCTTCACCTCCTTGTTGTTATCGATTTGTTCTTCAAATCTATCCCTGCTACCACTGTGTTGTTTTTCTTGCCACTGATGTTGACTTGTTTTATTTATCAACACTGCCGCTTGGTTTGATTTTTATTACAGCTGTCGCTTCGTTGTTGTTTTTATCAGTGATGTATTTTGGTTAAAAATGTCCTCCTTCAATGAGGATATTTTTTTACAGTTTTAATTCATTTCCTCCTTCGGTGAGGATACTTGTCTAAAAGTTTTTTTACTTGTTAAAATAATTCTCGTTTCCTTCTACATAGTAATAGGCCAGTTAGAGCATTTGAAATGCACTTTTGTTTCATCTCCCTCACTTCCGGTTTCCGATTTATTTATTTTTTTGTTCAGACATGACCATCCTGTGTTAAAGATTAAACACAGCTACCAAAGTTCCCTTCAAGCAATTCACTGATCATATGATCTAGTTATCGAATTATCGATAAAACGATGAAACTCATGGTTGGCTTCGAAGCAACTTCCGCAAAACCTATTCGTTCTTTTCTTTCGGAACCTTGGAGCGGAGAACACCTACAGTTATAGTTTTTGTGTAAACGTGCTGGCGTATAGCCCCAACAAGAGGGAAGAAACCCCTTTAACAAACACCCTAACTGGTAAGAAATAATCAAATAACAAGAACTATTTTGTGTCAGTGTAAAATCTCGAGATTTGGTCAAAGAATGATAGCCCCTAATTTCCTATAGGCGTTGCGATTGTGGCACGAAGGAACTTGTCATATCCTCAACCTAGAGCTACTCGGAATCCTTTTCGAACAACAATCAACCTACATCAGCGATCCGCGGGAAAATAGTGTGGCCGTAATAGGAGAAGTTTTTAGCGAATATCACATTTTGTACATAAGCACGTACATAAGCCGGCACCCAACTTTTGGGTACTTATAGCCAGGCATACGTTTTCCTAGGTCGCTATATGATAAATTGCAATAAGTCAGGTATAAGTCATGTATAAAAAGGGGACAAATCTGCCCCAACATTAAACTCTTTAAAGCTTCCGTTTCGGTCTCTTGTGACAGCGATTTTCTAGCCACCCCGACTTAACCTAGTAAAACGAAGTCCAAGAAGTTTATGCCATGCATCTATAATGGATAAAAGAATGAAATAAATGTATTAAGAAATTAATAATTATGTACTTACATACCTTTTAAATACTTACCTTTATACTTACCTTAAATCCTTATGTTATAAAGTTAATATTCTTTTTAAATAGTGAAATAACTATATAGATTTCAACCACATGCTTTTAGTTCCAAATTAGGTTCTTTCTACTTACCTCTTATATTTACGTTCATTTTACATACTTTAGAAAGCTGTACACACTTATGTATGTACATATGTATGTACGTACATAATCGTGTTAGCTATTAAAGAAGATCATATTCATAGGTACCATGCGATGAGTCCACATGGTCACCTAACCTAACTCAACAATAGAATCTCAGTTTAGATTTGCTCATACATATGTATAATTCTTAATATGCACTCTTCAATATTAATGACATTTAAGCGAATGTAACATATGCATGCATATGAATGCCCAGTTTGTTTTCCCTTTTTACAAGCTTTTATTTAACTTCACTTGTATGTATGTATGTATGTATCTTTGTGTGTCCTAGAACTTTGAAGTCAATATTTAACAAACTTCCCGATGAGCTACAGACTTGAAACTTCAAGCTTGGCTCAGTACTCGAGGACAATGCAATATAAAAGAAGACTTAATCCGCTAGGTGGCGCAGGAGTCGAGATATTTGTAAAACCCGCATTTATAGTCTGATCTGGTTCATATTTGGATCATATATTACTTATATGAAAAGAAATAAATCCGCAAATTGCTGATACGTGGCGCAGGAGTCGAGATATTTGGAAAAACCGTATTTATGATCCGATTAAGTTCACATTTCGAATGCATATTGCTTACATGAAAAGAAATAACTACACAAAAAATTGTGGCAGCTATGTGCGCGAGTCTATATAATTAAAAAATCGGCATCTGTGCTTTGATTTGGTTTATATTCAGAATATGTATATTCCCTATTTAATTGAAATACATTGAAAATTTTGTTTTGTTAAGGTCAAATCTAGCACGTTAGGTAAAAAGTGTAGCTAAAAAGCAGGGTGCGGAAAATTTTCTTCGCATTGAAAGAAATGGACAGAATGAGAAATATACAGACAGTATAATATTAATTGCAAGATTTCAAAAACCTAAAAAGTAGAAAATAAGATTATAGTTAAAAAACTAAAAACACGCTTCTATAACAAAAAGAACTAAAAAGTATAAAATAATTTATAGATATAGCGATTCCGTTTAAGAAGAATAGGAAGTTCCCTAACTTGATTTAATTTAACTTTTTTAAATTAGCTAAAAATGGGATTAAAGTGATTGGACCATAGTCATAGTCAAAATAAAGTCCACTGTAAAGTTTGTTGCTATTTTGTACAGATATCGCATTGAAAATTATGTCAATATGCTGCAACTAACTTTATAGTGGACTTTATATGATGAGAACGTCGAGCTGAGTTGATTTAGCCATGTCTGTCCGTCCGTCTGTCCGTCTGTCTGTTTGTCCGTCTGTTTGTATGCAATCTAGTCTCTCAGTTTTCGAGATATCCGTATCAAATTTGGTAGGTGGGTGTATTTTTATAATGTATTAATCATTTGTCGGAAACGGAAGAATCGGACCACTATAACATATAGCTCCCATACAACTGATTGTTCAGACAGAGAACGTTTATAAATGAGAAGGCGCATTTTCAGTGTGAACTAATTGCTGCCAGAAATTTTGGGGTGCAGTCGGCCAAATATACCACTCGTCGGCTGCCACCATACCAAAAATTTTTCCGTGTCACCACACTTCGGCAAATTTACCATAGTTCAACGCAAAATGAAACAAGTAAGAAAGTCTAAGTTCGGGCGGAGCCGAACATTAAATACCCGGCGCAAGTATTAAATATATGTTTTCCACCTTTCCGAAAGCTACCGCTACATTTTAAGTAAATTAGCGTCCTTAAATTTCGAAATATTGAAATTTCAAGCATATCTGAAATTTACCGTTATATGAAAAGCGGCCTCAATTTTAGTCCGATTTCAACAATTTTCAACGGTTTGCTTTTATGTGGCAAGCACAATAACCGTACCGAGCTTGGTGCAAATTGCTAGAACGGTTAGCGAGATACATATATGTGATCACAAGTAGGCGGTGCTACGCCCATTTTCCAAAATTTTGTCATAAACGTATTTCTTGGTAAAGAATTGTTGTAATCATCAATTTTGAATAAATTAGCTTCAATATTTACTGATTTATCGAAGATTTTGTATTTCTCGAAATTACCGTTATATGGGATGAGGGCGTGGTTATTGTCCGATTTTAGAAATTTTCGGCCAGTTGGTATGCTGTACCAGGACCAACAACTGTGCCAAGTTTGGAAGAAATTGGTGTAGCGGTTACCAAGATATACACATGTAACCATAAGTGGGCGTGGCTAC
>NW_023458555.1:90108852-90110284 GCF_013731165.1 Rhagoletis pomonella | reverse complement strand
CCAAGATATACACATGTAACCATAAGTGGGCGTGGCTACGCCCATTTTCCAAAAATTTATAATATTCATGTTTTGCGTCTGAAACTCATTGTAAGTGTCAATTTTGAGTGGATTATCTTCAGTAGTTACTAAAATATCGCAGTTTTCGTATTTCTTAAAATTACCGTTATATGGGAGGTAGGCGTGGTTATTATCCGATTTCGCCCATTTTCAATACCATCCGTCCCACGCCCAAAAGAATTTCACGTACCAAGTTTCGTTAAGATATCTCAATTTTTACTCGAGTTATCGTGTGCACAGACGGACGGACGGACGGACAGACAGTCACCGCTTAATCGATTTCTCTTTTCATTCTGATCATTTATGTATACATTTGTCTATATCTATCTCGATTCGTTTTGCCTGTTACAAACAACCGTTATGTGAACAAAGTTATAATACCCTTGTGCACAAGTGCGCTCGGGTATAAAAATAAGAACGAAACAGGAAAGAGGATCAGCAATATAATAAGCACTAGGCAGAGGGGATGCTTGCGGAGGCAGGCGCGTGCTTGTGTCGGATCAAAACAAACTCTAAAATAAAAATGGAAGTCAGAACGACAAGTGTACAGAAAAAGCGGGGAAACGGGGAAAGGAGCGGGCTTTTGTACATTTGCTTGCTTGCCGAAAATATGATATTTGCGTGAAATCGGTTTGCTGATTGCAAATTGATTTATGCAAACATGTATGAATTTTTCTATTTCAGCTGAACTCTGGCTAAACTTATAAGATTTTTTGAGGCAATATTTTGTCGAATTCGAAACCATTAAAAAAATTATAACATGCAACTGCATAAATGAATTGAAACTGAAAGTATTTACAAAGAAGTTTTTCGCAAATATATGTGGCTATGAAACATTTTTCCATAACTACAATTTCATAGAATCATATTATGCTGTCCTACTTCTTATGGGAATTTTTATGCATACATTTTTAAATAAAAATCAATTTATAAAATAAATCCCGAAGGTCAACATAAAATTAAAAAAGGAAAATTTAATTACATTAAAAAAATAAAAACAAAAAAAAAAATTTCTCCAACTGGGATTTGATCCCCAGCAAAAATGCAACACGCGAAAATAATCCCGCGGCTCTAGCGCATCCGCCACACTACACATTGAAATCCTGGCGCTTAAGCAGTGTTTTACGATGTCGTTCAATTTCATGCGCAAGCTTGCGACGCTCGAATTTCGTGTAAAACCACCATCGTTTTGCCAAATTTTATTAATTGATGAATATTTTTATGTTTAATCAAGAAATTGAATATTATCTATCAACCTTGAAGATATATTAAATTAAATGATTATGATCATATGTTTAAATTAATATTTACTTGTGAATAATACATAGATATAAATGTGCATATGTACAGGTAAACAAACTATGTACATACA
>NW_023458555.1:90108017-90108752 GCF_013731165.1 Rhagoletis pomonella | reverse complement strand
TAGTGAACTAATTAATTTAGTAATTGTTTATTAATAATTAATTATTGTTTATAAACAAAATTTTTATTTGTTTTCAAATTGCCACATCTTTTTTTCTCTCAAATTTTTTTTGTCTATTAGGGAATAGTATAAACTATTTTCAGTACGAGTAGCAATATGCTTAAATTCGTCGTTTTCGAGTTATGATTTTTTTTCTGAAAATGCACTTATATGATGCTAGCAGATTTTCGTGCCAGTTGAGGGCGCAAAAATCGTTGCCCATTATGATAAAGTTTCCTTGCTGGAAATTTTTCGAGGTTGCCCGATCAGAGCCAAAAGTTTTTCCCAATTGGGCTCTAATTTTGGCCCAATTGGGGCCCAAAAAGCGATTTGCCCAATCTACCGAAGATTTCCCCAACCAGTGCTCACAATTTGCTCAAAGTGAACATGCATACGCAATTAAAACGTTTTTATCGATAAAAATAACACATACACACATAAAAATTCCCTACGAAAAAAAAAATTTAAATATTTTTTCTTGAAAAATTTTCCACATACAATTTTTTTGATAAAAAAAAATTAGTTTTTGAAAATATGCCATCTCAAAAAAAATTGGAAAAAATCACAATGGTAGCTCTGAGTATTGCGCAATATTTAAGTATAATTTTATGAGGTACACTCTACAATAATTTGAGTTATGCATTTTTTTTACACCGAAGTTTAGTAAAATGAGTACATTACAATTAAAAAAAAAAA
>NW_023458555.1:90106795-90107917 GCF_013731165.1 Rhagoletis pomonella | reverse complement strand
AATGCAATTTTGTAGCCCATTAAATTTGAGTATAATAAAGTGCAAGTGTTAAGCTACTGCAAAATTGCGTTGATTTTTAATATTGTTTATGCTCACGGCTTCTTGCACTTTTTCCTTATAGATGAAAATGCCTAAAACCGTTTTCAAAGAAAATTAAAAAAAAAAATTAACGGCAGTTTTGCAATCTCTTAAAACTTCCACTTTATTATACTAAAATTTAATGGGCTATAAAACTGCATATTCAAAAAAATTCCAAAAAAGTTTAAAAAATTTGTAAATTGGTAATGTACTCTTTTTACTCAACTTCGGTGTAAAAAAAATTCATAACTCAAATTATTGTAGAGTGCACCCCATAACATTATACTTAAATTTTGCCCAATACTCAGAGCTACCATTGTGATTTTTTCCAATTTTTTTTTAAATGGCATATTTTCAAATACTAATTTTTCTTACCAAAAAATTTGTATGTGGAAAATTTTTCAAGAAAAAAATAAAAAAATATTTTTTTTCGTAGGGAATTTTGATGTGTGTATGTGTGATTTTATCGATAAAAACGTTTTAATTGCGTATGCATGTTCACTTTGAGCAAACTGTTAGCACTGGTTGGGGAAATCTTCGGTAGATTGGGCAAATCGCTAATTGGGCCCCAATTGGGCCAAAATTAGAGCCCAATTGGGAAAAACTTTTGGCTCTGATCGGGCAACCTCAAAAAATTTCCAGCAAGGAAACTTTATCATAATGGGCAACAATTTTTGCGCCCTCAACTGGCACGAAAATCTGCTAGCATCATATAAGTGCATTTTCAGAAAAAAATCATAACTCGAAAACGACGAATTTTAGCATATTGCTACTCGTACTGAAAATAGTTTATACTATTCCCTAATAGACAAAAAAATTTGAGAGAAAAAAAGATGTGGCAATTTGAAAAAAAAAAATAAAAAATTTTGTTTATAAACAATAATTAATTATTAATAAACAATTACTAAATTAATTAGTTCACTAAATCGATTCAAAAAGATCAATATCTGCAATAAAAAAAAAATCGTTAAAATCCTTGCTTTTTTGCGGCAGTTATAGCGATTTCATCAAAAGTTGCTATTAAGAGAGGAAAAAAGAAGCGTT
>NW_023458555.1:90098576-90106695 GCF_013731165.1 Rhagoletis pomonella | reverse complement strand
AGCGATTTCATCAAAAGTTGCTATTAAGAGAGGAAAAAAGAAGCGTTCGTACTCAAAAAGAAAAAAATTCATTATTCGAAAAATTCGCATTTCTGAGCAAAAAGAAAAAATACGTGGCTTCTTAAATTGTTCAAGGAACAATCCTTGTGAGTTTTATCGCAAACTTAAATTCACTTTCCCCCGGCCTGGGTGATTTGAGATGGAATGAGCCATACATATATAATACGCGAGGGAATTTTTTGTCCAGGACAAAAGATCTCCGATTCGTTCTCTCGATTTTCAAAAATGTGGTGTGAAATTGAAAGGCTTAGATTGCAGATATGCAATAAGGTTTCCTTTTTTGAAAAGAGTTTCCAAATTATTTAAATAATCTATTATTACTAAATGGGTATCAATCGAAATCGTTTTAAAAATCTTTGTTTCTTAACTCAACTTTCAGAGGGCCACCTGTTTAAAAAATTAAACTCGATTTTAATTAAGGGAATTAGTTAGGAGAAATATGTTTAAACATATGGGTGCCAAACGAAAGGAGCTCAAAAGGTAGTAGTTTGAAAATATTTTGAAGAGGGTTTCCACCTGCTTGAACTGACGAATTTAGCTAACTTATCCACAATTTATATATGTCAAAATATGGATGTCAAACAAAAGAGTGCTGAGAAGTCTCTAATAAAAAAAAAAATAAAGTTCGACTTCATTCATTAGTTAATTAAAATATGTATCGCAATGTCAGACGAAGGATAACTAAGAATGTCTTACTGCAAACCATTTTTGAGGAGGGTTACCACCTGTTCAAAAAGTCGAATTTAATAATCTTCCACGCAAGTTGTTTGAAATATGAAGCGAAAGGGTGTTAAGAAAACTTGAGTTTGAACATTTAGAATGTTTGAAGAGTGTGTGTGCGTGTTTATAAAAGGACATTCAAATTATTTAACAAGTTGAATGAATTTTTAAGAAGGGTTAAACACTGTTTAAAATATCCAACTCAACCTAAATTAAGGCAATTCCCTAATTCAAATATGTATTAAAATTTGGGTGTGTATATTGGCGTTAAACGAAAGTGTTAAAAAGTGTTTAGTTTGAACACTAGAAATATTGGCGTCAAAAGAAAGTGTTAAAAAGTCTTTCGTTTGAACACTAGAAATATTTTTAAGGTGTTTGAAGAGGGTCGCCACCTGTTCAAAAATTCAAGTTATTTAAAAAGTTAAATGAACTATTAAAATATGGATGTCAATCGTAATGGGGTTGAAATGGCTTCATTTCTGGAATATATTTAGGAGGGTTGCAACGTATTTTTTAATCTGCTTTCAAATAATTTAATAAGTTAAATAATTTTTTTAAAGGATGGATATCAATCGAAATGGGTTCGAAAAGGCTTTCAGGTACGTCCCGCAATTCACTTCCGAGTGAATTTAAACCAAGTTCACTTCGAACACAAACTGATCTTTGTAGAAGTTCACTCAGGAATGAATTGTATTGTCTGTTTATTTCTAAAATATGAGGGGTTAAAATAAAGACCTTGGCCTGTAGATGCGCGAAAGGGATTTATTTTTTATTAAAAGCCGACTATGCGAAGAAATGTGACTCGAATCGCTTATACCCTGACACGGAACGATGGAATTTCCGATTAAACTATTTTGGGGGAGTGTTCCCGAGTTAAAATACGTGAAGTTCAAAATCGTGGCAAGTGCCGATTTCAAAAACGGTAACTTTTTCGATTTTCAGCCGACATTTTCGCATTTAAGTATAGTACAAATAAGACTGTATATCACAGTATAAGGCCTGTATGCAGCTCTCAAGAAAAGCAAATACTATCCCTATAAAATGACGTATAAAGCTGAGATCACACGATTACCGCAAATGCACCAATCTGGAACAATTTTTATTGTGCTGTATTGGAGCACAATATAAAAATGTCCCCAATCAAATTCTTTACAGCCACACGGTTGCCTCTTTTTATACAATTTTGATTGCCGCAAGTTGGCGAAAAGCAATATAGTGACAATAATTGCCCCAAACTTATCACACGATTGTTCTAGCTTGCAGCAATTGTGACAATAAGATGTTGCGCTGACTTCTAAATTCTGTTTTGTTCTTTGTTGTGTAAAAATGGCGTATTCTTTAAAAAAAAATTAAGAAAATTGCACCTGCTTTGTATATTGTGGGCTCATTGCATATTTGTTGCTGTTTCAAAGCAAAGAAACAAAAACTTTAGTCCAATGAAAACTGACGCATTTATTTAGAAATTTGAGTGTACAGTTTTTTATTTTTCGACGATAGTGTAGTTTTTTATTTTTCGACGATAACTGCAACGTGCTATGTTGAGTTCAAGTTGCAAGTTTTCTTTTTAATTTTGGTACGTAGAGGTTTTTTATTAAGTACAAGTAAAATTGGTAAAGTGAAAAGTTGCTAAGTCCCAATTCAAAAATTGTGCAGGAGAGGAAAAAAAACTTCTAAAGCCATTTTCTTCGAGTATTTCGCAAAACTTTGAATACAGCATTTTGCCTGTTTAAAGCGAAGCAAAACTCCATACGCACCAGAGGAATTCGATCTTTATCAAAAGATTTTGTACTATTTTCGACTTATCGAAATTATCGAAATAGTTTTTTTTGGACTTAGCAAATTTTCGTTTCATTGAATATAAACGAGAAAACGTAAAACAAGGATCTTTATCCTTTTCAAAACGTTGCATTGTTAATTTCTCTAGCCTCCTGTATCAAAATATGAGTTTTCATTAAAAGCAACTTTTCATTCTAAGCTAGCGATAATTATGTTTGTTTAAACGAATTTTATAATTATATGTACAGCTCGCAACAAAAGATAGCACCTGAACATTTTGACCAGTCTTGCCTTTTTTCTTCTGTTTGTTTAATGTTAATTTTTTTCTATAAAACCATAACTCGTTGTTTAGCAAAAGCCACATAAATCCAAATTTCAAACTTTATACAAAAAATTATAAACATTTCTTAAACTTTTGATCACAATTCAATGGTTTTTAACTTGGATTTCTAGAAAAAAATTTTGTTATGCAGTTTACAAAGTAATTTGCATAGAAGAAAGTGCATAATACCGTCAGCTAAAAAAATTATAAAAAATATACAAGAATTTTTAGCAATTTCAAACTTGCACCTTATTGTACTAAATTTTAATGAGCTATAAAGCTGAATAACAATTTTTGTTTTCTAGAAATCCAAATTAAAAACCGTAGAATTGTGTTCAAAAGTTTAAAAAAATTTTATAATTTTTTTATAAAGCTTGCGTTTTTTGATTTATGGGGTTTTTGTTAGACAATGAGAAAAATAATGAACACCAAACAAATAGAAGAAAACTAGTCAAAACTGGTCAAAATGTTGAGGTTTTACCGTTTCGTCTAGAGCTGCCGCACAAGAACACAATAAATTTGGCCGCAATTTTGAAATTTTCGTTGCCCCATGATTGCCAATCGAGCTATCACATGATTGCCGCAATCGGTTGTATTTGATTGGGCATTGTAAGCACAATATCGCCCTCTATTGCCGCATGAGTCAATTTATTGTGAAATCACACGATTGGGGCATAAAATGAGGCAATAATTGCTGTATTGCGGTAATCGTGGGATCTCAGCTTAAGAAATTTTCTTGTGTAAAATTTTCTTGAGGCAGTACGCAGTTCTTAAGAAATTTGTTACGCTTCCTACTATGGCTTTCTAAAGTTTTTTGTGAAAAAAGAGCACACGGCAACCCATGCTTGCACGAGAAATATATGCCCGTTTCTTTAATTCTTGAGGAAAGACCTAGGCAACAGGCTGGTGAAGTATCAGTTGTCAAAATTCCTTGGACATACACATGAAATAATGGCAATTTTTTTCTTGACCATTTTCTTGAGAGCTGCATACCACCCTATACCAGTAGAAAAGGTTTTTGGTTTTTGTAACTGCTTTGTGGTGAAAGACCTTTATGGGGACCATATTTCCCCACAATAAATTGAGCGCTTGGTTGCTTTTGCATGCCAAAAGAACGAATATTAGAAAACATTGAAAACAAGTCTGAGATAATATAATTATATTCTACTAAAAATAAACACAATAGTGTGCACTAATTAAATATTGAGATAATTATGTTTAAAAACTCTTTTCGATTCTTATTTTTCACAAAATAAGATTGCGGATCAGATTGCTCTGAGCGCTTGTGTTGTTTACCAAGAAAATGCAGCCCATCCTGTGTTGAACATTAAACACAGCTACCAAAGTTCCCTTCAAGCAATTCAGTGATCATATGATCTAGTTATCGAATTATCGATAAAACGATGAATCTCATGGTTGGCTTCGAAGCAACTTCCGCAAAACCTATTCGTTCTTTTCTTTCGGAACCTTGGAGCGGAGAACACCCACAGTTATAGTTAAAAATAAAATAAAATAAAAAAGTTTTTTTAAGTGAAAGTACTATTTTTTTGTGTAAACGTGCTGGCGTATAGCCCCAACAAGAGGGAAGAAACCCCTTTAACAAACACCCTAACTGGTAAGAAATAATCAGAACTATTACACTATGCGACAGTCAAAATCGGGATGGGATGAAACCAACGGGAAATGTTATATCGGTCAAAAACAAGTTAAACGTGGCCCGGCGTTTCGCTGGGTCACGTCTAGGAATCGAGATATATCGATTTGAAGTTAGTAACTATCATATAGGGGAAATATTCTTGTCAAAATGAGATACCTTCTTTTAATTGTGAATAAAAGCGAAACGCGTCCATCGATTTTCATGATCTATGTCTCATTTTGCTTAAAGGTTATGTGACTTTGCGTGAAAGTAATACGACTTGCTTTTTTTCCGTTTTGGATTTTTTATGAATTTAAAAAATAAAAAAATTTAATATTTTAGGCAAAAAATATTTTTTTTCTTCATACATTTATTTTTACCGGCAAAACTGTTGATTATATAGAAAAATAGATTACATAGATTAAAGGAATTGTAATTTTTAATTTTTTTTAATTTGTTTGAGCAAAATCGGACTAGTGGTTATCGAGTTATGTCAAAAAAAGACCACCAAAGGTGACAATTTCCCCTATATGATAGTTACTAACTTCAAATCAATCTCACGCCAATATTTTCGGTCGTGCAGTGCGGACGTATTTTCTCTTCTCGTCAGCTATAGTTGAATAACAAAGTGGATCTTTGTGTGATATACTCTATCTTCACATTCTCTATGATGGATCATTTGGTGAATGTGAACTCTATAACAAATGAGACAGTGACCCTTTCGTGATCATTGAACATAAAAATAATAAAAATTCATTGATTTGCCGTAATAAAAAATGCCGTGCATATGTGATCAAAAGGTTGATCGGTCTCGACAAACGATTCAGTGCGTTAAGTGCAATGAACTTTTTCATTTAACTTGTGTCGGTATACAACCCGCTGATGCACAATTTCTTGCCAGCTCAGATAGAGGTTTTTTTTTTGTAAAGTATGCGCGGACAGGCGCCGAGAATCAATTCGTTCGCCTCCCCTGTCCCTAGCCACCTTAGATGGCAAGCAAAGTGGTACATCTTCTAATATGACGAAGTCTGACTCTCTTAAAAGTGCTAATAAATCGACAACTTCGCAAAAACAATTTACTACTAATGCAAGCGGTGATAAAAACCTAAAACAACAAATAACGCAAAAACAATCTACTAGTAATGCAAACGATGCTAAAAACCCACAGCAACAAATAACCCTGGGATCTTTATATAGTGTCATCGTCTCTCTTCGAGCCGACAATAGCCGAATTCTCAATTCCATTACTGCTCAGCGCGAAGAAAACAACAAACTAATGATAAAAATTAATAATATGCACGATGATATTATTTCTATGCAGCGTGTTATGCATGAAAAAGATGATGCGATCGCTTCACTAAAGGCCGAGTTGAGTGACCTACGCTCTTGTATGATTACTGCTGTGGAGAAGTTTAACAGTGATAACATATCCAAATGTTTTGATCATGAAGCTGTCACGTCTTGCGCTAATGTCAACAATGTTTTGTTGTCGGCTGCTCCTCCACCTGTTCCTGTGTGTGACGCTTCGCAAATCGATGATAATAATAGTGCTGCTCTCATAACGCTTCCAATATTACTGTGTCTGCTAGTTCCTCTGTTTATGATAAGTCGCGACTTACTCCTACCTACAGAGATGCTCTCACTAACACGCCTACTGCTGCTACCTACGATATTGAGCGATCAATTCATACCACACAGTTAACTGCAGCTGCTAATACATGTTACGATACTACTGCGATATCCACTTCCATTGGTACCAGTACAGCTCTCCTGAAGCCTGGGGCTAATGCGGATAATCTAGCAGTTGCCTCTGCGGATGCTAATACTAATGTACGTCCAGCTAATATACACGCGGGTACTGCTAATATTGATCAGGTTATAACCCCTGCTGCTAGCTCAGCGTGTTCTTCTGGATCTGGAGGCGGTGCACAGTGGTCTACTGCTGGAAACAAAAAGCGTATGTAACGAGTGCTAGTCGTAGGTACAAATGCTAATGATGACTTAAATGTTGCTGTCCAATATAAATGGCTTCATCTTTCTTCGTTCCCAACAACTGTAACTACAGAAAATATAATTGAATATGTTGCTAATCACGCTTCTGTGAGTAAAAAGGCTTTAGCGTGCTATATGTTAGTGAAGACCAATACTCAATTATCAACTTTAAAAAGAATAAATTTTAAGTTGGGGGCGTACCACTATCCTCTTATGAAAGAATATTGAGTGCTGATATTTGGCCAGTAAATGTTTTCGTTTTTTCGAAAAAAACCGAGTCAGCAAACCCACCTACTTAGCTTCACCTCAACATGCCAATAAAAGCCTAAAAATTTATTTTCATAACGCCTCCGGAATTAGAACTAAATGCGACGATTTTAAAATTTATAACGAAATTAAAGATATGAATGACTCACTTGTCCTTCAGGCTGATTTGGACAGGCTGTATTTATGGTGTGTAAAAAATAGGCTTTTTCTTAATATAAAGAAATGTCATCAAGTAACCTTCTCCAAGTTGCTGCAGCCCTTCCAAACTTCTTACCATATTTGCAATACCTGTTTAGATTCGCTTAATGAAGTGAAAGATCTCGGTGTCTTTTTCGACCTCAAGTTTACTTTTGTCACGCACATAAATTATACTATTTCTAAATCGTTTTCAATGCTTGCCTTTATTCGTCGCAATAGTAAGTGTTTCTCCAATCCATATACTCTTAAAACCTTGTACACTGCTTTTGTTCGGTCTAAATTAGAGTACGCCGCCTTCATTTGGAGACCGTATCATCAAGTACATATAATTCGGCTGGAATCGGTTCAGAAGACATTTTTACGGCATGCTTTGCGTTCCCTTAATTTTTCCGAGCCGATCCCATCATACTTAGAGGGTTTTAATTGATCAACCTAATGACGCTGAGCAATAGAAGAATTTTCTTATCTGTATCTTTTATGCTTGATATTGTCTCGGGCACTGTCGACTGCCAGAATCTTCTTAGCAGAGTTAAGTTTAACGTCCCCGGAAGAGTTTTACGCAATTACGAGGTTTTTGCTATTGGTTTTAGTAGAACGCTTTATGGCAGTAATGCACCAATCAAAAGAACCCTGTCTGAACTGAACAAACTCTCAAGTTCTTTGGACCTAGATCTCTCGCTCACGAAGAATGTCTTAAATAATAAACTTAAGCTTTTCTTATTATATAAATCCATTGTATAAGTAATAATATACATATTATTATTTTTCTATTATGCTTTGGTCTGTACCTGTAATTAGACTATAATGAATAAATAAATAAATAAACAAAAAAAATCGATATATCTCGATTCCTAGACGTGACTCGCGAAACGCCGGGACACGTATAACTTCTTTTTTACCGATATAACTTTCCCCGGTAGTTTGAACCCTTCCCGATCACTGACCCCTACCATTTGTCTCACAGTGTTATTATTATAAAAAGAACTATTGCTCAAAGAATGATAGTCCCTAATTTCCTGTAGGTGTTGCGATTGTGGCACGAAGGAACTTGTCATATCCTCAACCTAGCACTACTCGCATTCCTTTGCGAACAACAATCAACCTACATCAGCGATCCGCGGGAAAATAGTGTGGCCATAATAGGAGCA
>NW_023458555.1:90068112-90098566 GCF_013731165.1 Rhagoletis pomonella | reverse complement strand
CTTATAGAAGTTTTAAATCAGAGGTTGAGATTGGTTGATATTTTCCTCTTAATAGCTAGTGTGGAAACAATATTATCTTGTAAGGGCTTTTCACTATTTTTACGTTTTGTTTTTTTTGAATTTTTATCGAAATCTAGGAGGTATATTGGCCAAACTGACTTCAAATTCGAATTCTGCGGGTCGAAATACATAACCATAGGTAGGTCCGTTCAAATGCATATCTCACTAATCTGTTTTGTTGTGTGCCGGTGTATTCGACACAAATTTATCAAAGCATCAGTATCGTTTACTTACTGAGGGCCATTATCTAATGTAAGCAGTAAAGTTGACTTTACTAACAGGGCAGATAAATTGTTCCTCAGTTTAAAGTGTTTTGGGGATCTTATCTTACCGGTAAAAATAAATTTGTTATACCTAGAGTGAAACTTCACTACATTTCCGAGAGTGAAACTTCACTACATTCGTCATATACTTTCAAAGGTTGCAATGCCACATACGCAAATATAGAGCAAGAGCAACTGTTAGTAAAAACCAAAACCTTGGTGGAAATATCTAATATATCTGGCTCATGAACCAAAACCGAACCAAAATTTAAAGTTGGATACACATTTTTAGAGGTTCCATTGGGTGAGCAACAATTTAGCGATTCGAGAGATGAGAAAACGAAAACTCGTATATCGAGACAATAAAGTGGCCGGTAATCTAAAGGTTAGATGAGGAAACGGCCCTAAAAGTTGTTGGCCTGATCTGACTTTTTAACATTTTTTTTTATTTTATACATATATTAGGTGCCTGATTCGGATCTGGCGTCAATACAGTATATACATAACGGACTTTATATTTTTAATTCATCCCAAATAGGTAAAAAAGTTTTAGGTATGCAGGTATCTTTAACCGTGCGCAAATGCTTAAAAAGTATACCAGAAATTGACGAAAAATTTAACGATTTTTTAATTATATGGTTGGTAGGCGTGTTCGCTATTCGATCTTGCCCATTTTATGAGCAGAAGTTGTTAGCCATTCAGACATAATTAGTGCAAAATTTCATCCCGATATCTATCTTAGTTCTTAATATAATAATTAAATTACCCTAATAGAGCAGATTGGACCACTGTGCGCCGTCGGTGCAATGATTTCGATAGCACAACAAACGCCATCTCCTGGGCATTCCCACAGCTTGCCGACACCAGCTATTAATTACATATATCACGTGTGAATGCAACTACGGCTAAATTTGGTTGTAATCAGTGCAATAGTACCATGTCATTGGCAACAGCACTAAAGGCTGCTGGCACAAATAAATCGCCTAGAGATATAGCCAACGAAATAAATAAACATGGTGTTCAATCGCTACTTGTGGCTTAAACTGAGGTTGGAAGTGCTTGCTTCATTTATGTGTTTCTCAAAAGGTATACAGTTTATGGTTATGTTAGTGCAAAAAAGTACAACAATTTGTATATCAAATACTAGCTGTACCCTGCCACGCTTTGCTGTAGCATATTCCTGTTATATGGATGATAAATTATTAACTAACCAAAGCATATGTTTCATGCTGTTGGTTATGTAATAAGTACTTCTGTCCGCAATCCGCATCTAAATCTAAACCATACTTTTCCAAAGTTCGACCTGGAGCATTATTGATTGTGATTCCGAATGCCAATCGAATTGGGAATTGCAATCTATTAAATTGAAATGGTGTATCGGTCGGTATCATGGGAATTCTTCACCTTTGAAAGGCCACGTTAAAATCTTTGCTTACACTACGTTCTTCATCAATTTCTTTACTGCGAGTCACGTGCCGTTGCAAAGTCTTGGCTGATTAATATTCCGCAACATGATAATTGTCACACCTATTTTCAATTTCAGTATGTGGGGTCTCCCTCGAAGATCAATCGAGTTCAAAAATTCGCTGGATGGTCTTTTTCCGCAACGGTGTTTATCGAAGTATATGCAATTTCCTCACGTTGAATGCTGGATTGAATAACATTAGTGGTATTCACCAAAGTGAGCAAGTGGCCGCCTGGCAGTCTGGTAAAAGAGCAGATCAGCTTAAGCAACGACTGTTGTCAATACCACTATTATTTAGTTGATAGTCATTCTTATTCTTCGCAGCAAGGATAGCCCGTTAACTGAGCCAATCGTGATTCCTATAATTAATTTTCTTAATAAAGAAACATTCTTTCGATCAGTTCTCCTTTCTATGTTTCTAAGTTACAAAAATTATCAGGCCATAAAATTCGTATTAATCTTTCATTGACTGGCAGCTTCCCGTTCCGAATCTCCAGTAATTGTCGCGAGAATAGGCTGACTTCCAAAACGTCAATTGCTTTGCATACGTACAAAGTAGAATGTCCCATAACGCCAAACTACAAAATGTTGACAATGTATACTTTTCCAAAAGGCATTCGAAAAGTTATCGAAACGCATCGCTAGAGCAATCTGTGCACCAGAAACAAAGTTGATGCTTCGTTTGTTTTTGGTTACTATTGCTGTTTTAAAAACGGAAAATTCAGAAAAATTGTTCAATGATAAATTGAATATTTAAAATATGCAATGTATAAGGTTGCAATATGTCGCAACTCTGCATATACAAACAGTGTGAATACCGCAGTATAACAGTTTCCAAACATTGCATGGATAGGTTTTGGACGTCAGCCATACTTCGGCTGCAGTGTATGTATGTTCATCTTGTCGCAATGTTGACTATTTCAGGCAAGCATTTATCTCGCCCGCTAGTGTTAATCGAGAAACTACAGAGAATGTTTGCGTAAAATCTCCTGCGAGCAATATCAATGCATTCCCGAATGGTTGAACGTTTCCACGCAAATCTCGCAACAATCGATCAAGAACCTCAAGCGATTTTTTATGTGCTATGGTGCACTCATCCTAAACAATGAGTTAAAATTTGTGTTATATGTAATGAACCGTCTCCGTAGATTTCCGGGCGTCTTGATTTCCTCGAAGCCTTTTTGCTAAGATCCAAATAAAGATCACCACGACTTCACATCCTAGAAGGCAGTTCTCCGAATTGGTTTAGGGGTTAAGGAGCGAGGCACTCTGCTTAGATTTACCAGCTAGACTTCAGCGTATACGGGTGGGAACATGCTCCTACTCCGACTTTTCCTCGGAACCATAAAAAAAATTAAGCAGAGGTTTACAGGTTACTCATCAGAACCAATGATAAAAAAATTTGAGACCGTAGAGAGTTAATCATCAGAAAAAAAACGTTAACATTATTAAATTACCAGAACCTATTAAAAACTAAACTGAATAACCATCACGTCACCACGGAAACTAAAAGTGTTGTTGCACTTCCGTCTCTACCCACCCAACCTGCTAAAAGGAAAAAAAATGGTTCTTTTAGCCCAAGTCATACCCATCAATGCCTCAGCAGCAAATATTGAATGAATCTACTCCATAATTTCTTTAAAACGCTATACAACCTTACTTTTTATTTCATACTGGCTTAAAACTACTTACCCAACTAATTTGGTTAATAGGTATTTTCAACTTCAAACTTATGTGTGTGACAATTTATATGTACTAACAAATTCTCTTTACTAATATGTACTTTTGTGTACGTTTATCTAGTTCTTTGAGATCTTTATTTTTATGTTATTTTTTTTCATTTTTGTGTATTTCTCTTACTAATCTTACAGGTTTATGTTAAATGACAGTTCTCTGATAACATTATTCGGTTTAACAAAATTTAATTTCCATGTGTCTTACATTTCTAACCTTCATACATCAAAATTTGTACGTATGTCTGTATATATGTATCTTCGCTCTTACTCTCTAACAAGAAGCTCTACCATACAATGTTCAAATTCATTAACGCATTTTGGTGAGCGAGTGAGTGAGACCGAAATTCCGTATTTCCTAATCTTAATTACCCTTACTCTACCTACACTGAGGGAAATAATGCATAGTAAAAATGATTACTTTATATTTGATTATCGTTTAAAAATGTTCGTATTTAAAAATAATATTTTCATACAAAATTTATTACGCACGTATTTGAGTGTTCACATCTGAGTATGTATATGTAAGTGTACATACGCACCCCAAGCATGCAGAGCGCCGCTCTGAGAGCCGTGACAACACACACATACATACATAGTACATACATATTTATCCGTACAAATCGCGTGCTGTGGTGTTGATGGATATTCATCATTTGAAAGCAAATTTATATGGCTGGGTGTAGCTGAGTGCGCAAAGATGCTTGCCACAAGTTGTTGATATCCGGAGATGGTCGGGTTCGAATTCCACTGCCGGCAAGATGCAAATTAATTTTTTTTTTAGTTTTTGTCTTGATTATTCACTTCAATATGCGCGTAATTGAATTGAAAATTTACCAATATACAGTACTTTCGTTGACGTTTATAGTAAGATCATTTACGTTTCTATTTGATTTTAATATTATTTTCCCTCAGTGTACATATGTCTAAGCCGTACTTGGTTCTCGCCCAGCTTATCTGCTGGGGAGAGCTTTCCTCCTACTCATCACACTTCGAATTCATGTACATATGTTTGGGTGTGTTTAATAATTACGCGTACTCGTATGGTCGTGGCCCTATTTCAGAACTTCTTTTGGTAAACCAAAACTAATTTAAATTAAAGAAAACAAAAGATATTAAATATATACTTTAATAAAAAAAAAATAAAAGGCTACTTCCTTCTTATCGCCCTAGTTACGTAATTCATTAATTTTTCATATAATGCAATATTTTATAAATTTTTTGTTTCCTTAAATTCGGTTTCCCTCACCTACATATGTTTGTATTATGTATGTATGTATAAGAATATACATATTTACCTATAGGTATACTTGGCCTATCAGTGGTTTGGAAATAAAAAGGTGAATAACTGGTATAATGTTACGACTTACCGACTTCTCCTCCTTCCGCTGGCCAGTTGATGGGGATGATGACGGATGAAATATTATTGCTGAAACAAGAATCACTTTTTTTCTACCACATTAGGCACTCCTACCTTAGTTTAGTTTTTATCTTAAACGTTTTATTTATTTAACTAAATATTATTATAATAATTTTTTTTTTCCTTCTCAGTCAACTCCCTACTCACTCGCTAATTTATATGCGTGTTCTTTCATATGTACATTAGACTGCTTCACCAAAAAATGTTGCGGTTTTTCCGCCAGGATTACAAAATCTAATATATTTTAAGACGTTCACCAAAATATTTCGGAAAAATTTTAAGATTTAAGTGAGCTGGACCGATTTGAAAATACCTCCAAAAATGGAGTTTTTAATGAATAAAAATAGTTTTTTAAAGAACTTTTTGAAAAAGCCCCTTCAGATGACAAAACAGATTAAGCTTAAAAAATCTGCATAAAAATATTTAAAAATATTTTTAACGCAATCGTAAGAATGAGATTTTTGATGCGGTTTTTTTTTAACTTTTTTCAAAAATTGATTTACGAAAAACTTGAATAACTGGCCCAAAACTACTCTGATTTAGACTTATGGGATCTCAGTAGAGAGGTATTTTCACACTGTTTTTATTTCTATCCAAAAAAGTCATTTGTGTCCCAATTTTTTTTTTCAAACACCAAAACATCTTAATTCAACTTTGAATGACGTTCGTTCATCCTACTTTTCTCTTTCATCCTTTGAATGAGTTTATTAGCAAATAAATAAAAAGGGTGAGAAAATACCTTTCTTAAGTCTACAACGGAAGAGTTTAGGTTCAGTTATTCATGTTTTTCTTATACCAATCTTTGAAAAAAGTTAAAAAAAACAGCATCAAAAATCTCATGGCGATTCCGTTCAAATTTTTTTTATTTTTTTTAAATATTATTATGCAATTTTTTAAGCTTAAACCGTTTTGTGATTTGAGGAGATTTTTTCAAAAAAAATCTTTAAGAAACTATTTTTATTCATAAAAAACTCCATTTTTGGAGGTATTTTCCAATCGGTCCAGCTCACTTAAATCTTAATATTTTTCCGAAATATTTTGGTGGACGTCTTAAAATATAGTAGATTTTATAATTCAAATGGAAAAATAGTACCGATTTTTTTTTGTATGGGGAGTCAGATGCAGTCTAATGTATGTACATACTAGGTAACTTTTTGTTTTCTCCATTATTCATTTTTTTTTTTAAATTTAATAATTTAAAGTTGGGTAACGAAAATAAACTAATTTTTTTTCCACGGCGTTACAAGATCTTTATGTTCTCACACTTTGTAAATTTTATTAGTATTATAATTGTTATTTTTAGTTAATTTTTTTTTTTGTTTAATGTTATTTTTAAATTCTCATATACATAGGTAGTCCTTCGGCTTTTGGGGTGGTTTAACCTTGCCCTTAGCTTTAAAATTTTCAAGACAGTTGGTTCCGTTGTTGGTACGGCTCACTTTTCCGCCTATAAGCTGGTGGTCCACCTTCTGGTCTGGGTTCCCCGCTCCTTCCTTCCTTAGTCTGACACTTGGAGGTTGGCTTATAATCTTTCCTGGCCAAATATCGTTTCCCAGAATTCGCACCGGGAGTTATACCATAAGTATGACCTCGGCTGGTCCGGACGCTGTTTTTTTTCTTTTTTTCGCGTCACGGCTGCGATTGTTCTGCGCTATATTTAATGATTGCAACTCCCGGTTTCCTATTACCGGACTCAAAAATTCGCGCTTCACGGGCCGACCGTCTTCCTTTATCGTCAAACAGCAACTTCCCAATGCCTTCTTCAAATTTTCATATCCTAAGCTCGGCTTGGAGTAGGATCACGCCACCGCCACAAGAAAAAACTTTGTTTACGAACTATATAGCGAAATTTGCTTACGAACTAGATATCAAACTTGTTTACGAACTAACTATTTTGCCCAAAAAACTAGTTTACGAACTATTTATTGCCTGCTATTGTAGCTATGCTTAATGTCCGGTATCAACCAAGCTACGCTTTATCATACCCGAAGGCTTCTTAACGTGCTGTTTGCTGTCTTCTTTTCTCGGGGGGTTTCCTCTCTGTTATCATCTGTTCCCACTGCACATGTCTTCGAAATTATGGTAACAACATGCCTTTGTATACATTTCCGCCGCCTCGCTTACGCCCAAACCTCAATGTTAACTACAGATTTTAACATGGACACACATACCGATTTATTTATTTCCGATGGCTACCGGAAAGGGATGTTGCCCAAATGTTCGCCGCATAAATCTCCACTCTCACAAATACTATTTCCATACCGGATTCTCTGGAAATATTGCACGTGAGAGTTTTGATGATTTATATGTTCAATGGCAGCTCAAGAGCTGAATTGGCAATGCTTCCACCTGGTAACAATTTCGCAGAAATTCCAGACGAAGCGATAGCCAAGGTAATGAAATTTTTTGATCGAACCGTTGCCAGAATCCATCTCATAAGGAATATTTTCCTAGTTCCTACTGGCGCATCCGAGAAGATGGTCCCCATCATTTATCATTTGCATATTCTTCTTCTACTTTGGCTTTGTAATCGCCTAAGCCATTTTGGCCGAGACCGACTAAGAACGTCAGTCATTTCTCTCTGTGCCAACTTGGTCTCTCCATTGCAGTGGGGGCTCCCTATTCCTCTGCTACCACCAGCGGATTTTGAGTTGAATTCGTTCACACCTGGAACTACGGTTCCTATTGGACGGTATGTCTAAGCCAGCGGAGTCGCTGTATTTTCATTCGCTGCACTATGTACATTTCGTTGAAAATCTCATACAACTCATCGTTCCATCGTCTACGGTAATCCCGACTCCGGGAGGACTTTACTCCCGAATTGCCTACCCAGTCCAAAGTAGCACTTGTTGGCAAGGGTGATTCTGCGTGAGTTTCCCATGCTGATATTCTTATCGGTGATAATGCTGGTTCCCTAGTTAACGAAATTTTCCACTTTCCTGAAATTATAACTGTCAACAGTGATGTGGGCTCTAACGCGCGAATGCGCTGACTGTTTTTTTTATGACAGGAGATACTTCGTCTTTCCCTCGTTTACCACCAGTCGCATTCGCTTTGCTTCCTTATCCAGCTTGAAAAAGGCAGAAGAGACTTCGCGATTTTTGTTACCGATGATGGCGATATCATCGGCACACGCCAGAAATTACACGCCCTTGTAAAAAAATGTTCCTGCATGGTTCAGTTCTGCAGCTCTTATGTTCTAACATTTGCATCATGCGATCGTAAGTGCCCTTCTGCTTTCTCTTAAATTTGGGAATTCTTGATCGGGAACAGGAGTTCACAATAATGATAATCATAATCATAATAATATTATCTCATGTTATTCAAAATTTCTTTACTCGCAATATACGTAGTAAGCTATGGCGACCCCAAACGAAATTGTTTACGATTAAAACTTAACTGATTTATAATGCTTGGGAATGGTGTCAACAATTTTAAGCTTTCATTAAATATTTTTTAAACAGTTTTCATGCGATAGTTTTTTGTCTCGTTACTCTTTTATCATTTTGTTATTTGTTTCAATAGTTTTTAGCCGACTTCAAAAAAAGGAGAAGGTTATCAATTCGTCGGAATATTTTTTTTTATGTATGTTACCGCATAACTTTGGACCACGTCAACCGATTTCCAGGTGATCCCATACTAATTTGGTTTAGATCCGATCATTGGATCATGAAAAAATTAACGGTACTATTAAATTTTTATATGAGAATTGGAATCGGTATGTTTTTTGCTTAAAAATTACTTGTTTATTATTTTTTTACATTAACTAATTTGTGTACCAGCTCTTCGTTGATAATATGATCACTTCGTTTGATAAGATGTTGTAAATTCTGTATTTATTTAAACTGTTCGGATTTTTGATAAGTTTAAGATTAAAAAAAAAAATCTTTAGTAAAGCTTTCCCAAACACTTTTCGTTTGGAACCAGTTACGTAATATTTCATTTAATTTAATAATTTTCAGCCTGTACTTTTAGATAGGTGATAATCCTTTTAAAAATATTTCCAAATCAAGATTTTTTAAATACCATTCGCTTGGCACCCATATTGTACCTCAAACATATTTTCGATTGTAAGTCTTCTTAAAACTCTTTAGTTTGATACCCACTGCAATATTTTATTTATTTAATCAATCCAAGACGGTCCACCTTAATGCTTAATAATATACATATGTAAGCACAAATGTACACATGTATTTATGCGAAACTGTCATAGTTTTTTCCCGCCAAATTAACAACCTTTCAACTTCCCATCCAAACAGTTTTACTGCTTTGAGGTTGAACTAAATTCTATTTTCCCGTATTCAACCAAGAACGATCATCAGCCACCACCACTTATCGTCCGTATCCGCTTTACATTTGTACATATCTATAAATAAATAATAATAAATGAGACACAAAGGACAAATTTTTCGTTGGTTTATTTATTTTATAGCTTTACATTGAAAATACATTGGTGCAACCTGCGGCAACATACTAAGCTTTCGAGTTCAAATTTTCAAAAAGGTGGCAACTCAAATATCCCTCCTCAAATATATTTTCGGCCGTAAACCTTAATAAGAATCTAAAGCTTGTTACCGACATTGCAATATTTCATTTATTTGATCAATTTAAATGAATTAAAAATTTCAAATAGTTGGCAGACCTCAAAAATATTTCCTACTTCATAATATTTATTTATTTACTTCATTTATTTTATCTATTTAACTGAACTCAAAATTTCAAATAGATGGCAACCCTCCTCAAAAATATTTCCAAACGTCATATTTCCTAGATCTCTTTAATATACCTATATTGTAATAGGTCATTCAATTTACTTCTAAATTGAGTTGAATTTTCAAACAGATGGCAACCCTCCTCAAAAGTATTCCAGCAGATATCTTTCTTAACCCTATTTAATTTTATTCCCACCTTGCAATATTTTATTTACTTTATCAATTTAATTGAGTTAAAATTTTCAAATAGGTGGCACCCTCCTCAAAAGTATTCCAGCAGATATCTTATTTAACCCTATTTAATTTTATACCCGCATTGCAATATTTCATTTATTTTATCAATTTAACTGAGTTAAAATTTTCAAATAGGTGGCAACCCTCCTCAAAACTATTTCTATCATCCATCCTTCTTAAACCTAGTTAATATGATACCCATATTATAACACTTCATTTATTTTATCAATTTAATTGAGCTTAGAATTTTAAAAGCAGGTGGCAACCCTCCAAATTTTTATGATATAAATGATCCTGGTATTATACCGAATACAAAAAAAATAATATTCAAATCGGTTCAGCGGTTCTGGAGTTTTGACGATCGTGACATACGAACATAACATTTATATATATATAGATTTCTAAATGAAGATTTCTCATAGGCCTTTAGTTTGGTGCGGATATTATAACGTTTCATTTATTTTACCAATTTAATTGAGTTAAATTTTCAAACAGGTGGCCACCCTGCTCAAACATATTTTCTACTGTAGCTCTTTTAAAAACTCTTTAGTTTGCTACCCACATTGCAATATTTCATTTGTTTAATCAATTTAACTGAGTTAAAATTTTCAAATAGGTGGCAACCATCTCAAAAGTATTTCCAAAAGTCTTCTTTCTTAAACCTTATTAATTTGATACCTATATCAATTAAACTGAGATAAATTTTCAAACAGGTGACAACCCTCATCCTTGAACATATTTTCGGCTGTAAGCCTTCTTAAAAATCTAAAGTTTGATACCCAAATTACCGTGTTTCATTTATTTTATCAAAATAACTGAGTTTAAATCTTTAAAGATGTGGCAATTTTACTCAAAAATATTTCCAGCAGTTATCTTTCTTAAAGTTCTTAAATTTAATGTCTATATTGTAATATGTCATTTAGTTTATCAATTAAATTGCGCTAAATTTTTTAACAGGTGGCAACCCTCCTTTAAAATATTGTCGACTATAAGCCTTCTTAAAACTTTTTAGTTTGATACCCACATAGCAATATTTCCTTTACTTTATCAATTTAACTGATTTAAAATGGGTGGCAACCCTTCTCAAAAATATTTCCAACAGTTATCCTTTTTAAACCTCTTTAAAGCTCTCTGATAAACAAAAAAATTTCAGGTAAAAGTGTCACCGTTTTTGAAATATTTAAATTTTTTTGAATTAAAAAAAATCGTGCCTTTTCATGTATTTTCTTTAACTGCATCTACAAACCAGGCTATACTTAATAAATTTTGTATGTAAAATACTTCCAGATAGTTGCTTCTCCATACTCAAATGCAATGTGGTTAAAATATATTAAGTAGCGATGAGCCGGGTATCCGGTAGATATCCGGAATCCGGCTTATTTGGCCTTTTTTTCGGTTATCCGACTATCCGGCCTTTTTTCGGTTACCCGACTATCCGGCCGGATACTGCTTAAAATCCGGCCGGATTTCCGGATTTCGATTATAGAAGATTCTATGTAAAAATATAGTTCAGGTATTTTTGTTACATCTTCGTAATCAAATTTAATAGTATCTAATTAGTAATTAAGAGTTAAAAATTTATATATTTTTCCCTATGAAAATAAGCATTTCCGCAACCCCGCTCAAGAACGCATTTCAATTTTCAACATAAATGCTACCCGGTGCACTAAACCAGACCTGGGCGGCGCCTGCCCCGCGGGCATATTCACATACACGCTCTGCTTTAGAAGGCAGCGAAAGCTTCATTCAGCCGCACGATCCTGCAGAAAAAAATTATCAATTGATAAAAAATAACCCACTTGTAGTTAGCATTTTGCCGGGATTTCTATAAAATATATAACTTGTAGTTAGCTACAAAAAGCTAGCTTGAAACTAGTTGACAAGTAATGCAGGAGTAATGAAGGAGATTGTTTTCTTTAAACGCGTTTCTATTTAAATAACTTGCACTTCGCAAATACTTTTTCGAATTGAGGACAAATAAAAGGATGATCGAAGTTTCATATTATCACTTTGAAGTTATGTCTGACGGAGTGGAATATGGGACCACCTGCAGCAGAATATGAAAACAAATATGAAATGTAATAAAATAAATAAAGTAAATAAAAATAAAAAAAATATTTTGTTTTTCCTATTTTATATATTTTATGTCCAAAAGTAGTTAATTACAAGTTAGTTACATCAAATGCAGAGGTAACCACCCTTGACTTTTTCGCGGCCATCGCCATAGAAATATAGTTAGCTTTCGTCAAAGAAAATATACAGATAATAAGTGAATTTTAGCTCCTTCCTAATCAACTTAAAGTTACCTTATAGTTAGATTCATTTCCTCCAGGGGACTTGTTCGCACGCACACAGTGACATCAATTGCACGCACACTACACTCTGTCGAAGCTGCCCACCTCTGCACTAAACACTATTTTTGAGTTCACCGAGGAAGGTGGTTCACAGAGATAATTCATTGCCAAAGTAAAAAAATGTTTGGAAATTCTTTGCGACTATAATAATAATAGAATTGGTGCTTACACATTTGTTAGTGATTGGCCGGGCTGCTCCTCCGATTTGTGGCGTGCGCATTGATGTTGTCAAACAAGGGGAGGACCTACAATTTTCCGCCGACTCCGAACGGCGATTGTATTTTTATGAGAGGATGTTTTCATGGCAGAAATACACTCGGAGGTTTGCCATTACCTGTCGAGGGGCGACCGCTATTACAAAAAAAAACTATTTTTCTTTTTTGTTTTTTATGTTGGGTTGAACCGCTACACCACAGCGGCCGTCATGATTCCACCCAATTAAAGGATCAGTACAAAAACTGAAATCAGTATCAGACCCGTTGGCGATTTCCTCAAAGCATATCCTGGTTCAATAGAAGCTTTCAGTAGAGTTCGGCGTTTTTCATATGATTCGGCAGATTTCTCCAAGCTAACTGATTTCTATTTTCGAGTTACTTAGTTCACCATCTACCCAGTTTTTAGATTTACTGATGTCAGAAAATAAAACGAGTTTTAAAACGTGTGTCACAAAATATTGCAACAATGAAGCCTTACGGGGCGATTCGGGAAGCGAAACGATATGTAACCATGCATATTAGTTCGATTTTCATCACAGTTAAAAAAATAAATTAAACACGCGTTTTTTCTTAGCGGCGTTCATTGCTGTTTTTCTTTTGTCTTTGACTTTTCTCCTTTATTTACCAAAAATAGTCGGAGTTATCTATTTAACGCAGGATTATATCATAACTTGGATTTCAGAGTGGACATTTTGTATTCTTAATTACGTATTGGATAGTTCAACTCGAAAAAGCAGAAATTCTAGCTAAACAAAAAACCTATTATAACATTATGAAATTTATTAAGGGCAAGAGTCTACCGGATATCCGATCGGATATCCGAATCCGGATCTTATTTTTTACAGGATATCCGGAATCCGGTTATCCGGCAAAATCTCTATCCGGCACATCCCCAATATTAAGGAACCATAATAAAATTAGGACTATTTTGGGATTTTTAACTTTTTGATATTTTCTTCCCCAACTTTGACTATCTCTGGTGAAAAAAACTGTACTGAGCTATAACTTTACATTACACAAAAAAATTGCTCATCTAATAAAGATTTCAGAAAGGCGCCACTCTAACTGTTTCGAATAGAAAAAAAAGTTATAGCCGGTTTTGTGGGCAAAGGACGGAGACACGCTAGAATGTATTTAAATGACATGCTAAATAGTACAAAGGTACATTATTACCTGCTCCTGAACTTATTTTATGTTACTTACCGGAATTAGTGAAAGTGGATTTTGTGAAATTGGACCCTTCGAACATTGTGTTATTAATACTATGACAGAGAACACGTAGTATACGTCGCATGGAACCGGTTTAGTTATTTGTACAATGACTTTCGGTTGTTGTGTCCAAACGCATAAACCCGAATGCAAAAGCTTTAACATACACGTGTAATGAAAGGATTAAACTCTTATTTAAAATAAATGTTTAAAATTTCCGACCACCAGCTTATTAATAAATTCGGTTTGCACTATGCACTTTTTTGCAAATTTCGATGTGGGTTCTGCGCAAAAATACTGTGGATGGCGTAGTCGGAGTGATATGCACAAGAAATGTTGTATACCTTTGACATGCGGAAGCCCCTCTTCTCAGGAAACACAGAAAGGAGGATTCTACTTAGTAGGGGTTATAATTCTTAAGCGCGGCCGAAGGCAGAAGCAAGCGCAACAGGTGGTGGACCTAACAAAGTGCATGTTTTCAATGGCTTGAAAGAAGCTGTTATTGCATTAACTGGATTGTGAAACAGTTCTTCAACCAGAAGCTGACACAGATGAGCTGGCAATGCTGCACATGTTTCCGCAAAGGTTGCAGCATATGGATTTTTCGTTTTTCGTAGCGTAGCTACGAATTACAAATTACTAAAATTAGGGTTCTAGAACAAGGGGGTGCACCATAAAATCATGGATCTAGGTTAATGGATTTCTAAGATTAATTAGAAGAAAATCGTTTTTCTGAACGCGGGTATTTTGTTTTTACCTTACTAATTATACCTAAAGGAAAGAAGGAAAAAAAAAACTTTTCATAAAAAAAAATTGCGAAAATATTATTCCTAACCCGAGTTTTTATAGTGAATTAAAATATCTGAAATTTCCGATTTTAACAGTTTGTAAAGTATTTTAGTTCATTGCCTAGTTTATATAAGTATATACATACACATGAGTTTTATAAGTGCCGTATCAATGAATTCGCCTATATACACCTTATTTTGGTTTACAATTTTTTTTTAGCACTTAAACTTATAAAATTCGTTATTTTTATTAAAATTCCGGAAAATGTAAAAACAACCTTACGTCAATAAATGCTCAACCTAAACAAAATCTAGCTCTTCATTTTAGCTACTATTAGTATTATTTAGCTCTTTTTAGCCCTTTTTTCGGCTGTGTTAGCTCCAAACGAAAGATTTCTCTGGCAACACTGGTATTAACCAAGGTGACATTGACAACACACTGCGACTATCTTTTAAGGTACTATTATGTCAAAAAATATAAACAAACGATTCAAAATTCATACACATTTTTTCAATTTGACTTTATAGGATGGTTCTTCTGAGAGCATTGTCAAATTCAATCACACTTTGTTAAATACATTTTAATCTCTACCAAATAATATACTTCCCCTGTAAATCTTTTATGAAGTGTTTCAACGTTCACTGTTGATCATTTGATTTAAATAGTTTGACAAACAATCATTACAATAGTTTGATCGGAATTAATATTATCTTCAGTAATTATTCATATTGTATTAAAACATAAGCTTATAATAGGTGAGAAATTATTTAGTCTTAATATGCTTATTTTATATCGTGTTTCGAAATTCGTTAAGATCGGAGTTTATTTATTCTTCAGTAATTAGTCATTACACAACAATTGATCATTTGATTTAAATAATTGTTTCTCAAGCATTCAGTACTATAGTTTGATCGATTATTAAAATATATAAACCTATAATAGGGTAGAGCGCAACAGGGTATAGTCGTTGCGCTGGGTATGCAGTTACAGTTGCATGGCTATACTCAATCCCGACTCTTGCGTACTCGTTCGGGAGCTCTGGCCAACGTGAGCAACCCATGTGCCAGATGCGGTAACCAATCCGAGTGGAGCCTTGGGTCACAGCAGAAAGAGAGGGAGCTTCGGTGGGTCCACTCTGACTTATTCGGTTTAAGGGCTCACTGAAGTCTGCAGCGTATGTTCACCAGTAGCCGCAGCTGCAAGCGGGTGTCTGTCTTGGAGCAAGCGGCTCGCTATATAAACGTGTATTTGGTTGCGATGCAATGGGTTGTGCGCTGGTTTTGGGACCCGCCACGTCAAAATCCCTTCCAGTGTAGAAGCGAAACAATGCCTCGGATGAGACCGCCCCTTATTACGAAGACCACAGCAAATGTTTAAAGGACTACGATTTGAGGGCATGCACCTGGAATGTCCAGACCCTTAATGGGGAAGGTGCCTCTGCCCGGCTGGTTGATGTCCTCGTAAGAACAAAAGCTGACATCACGGCCATCCAATAAATGCGTTGGACGGGGCAAGGCAAGCCTGGGGCCTTGCGACGTATACCACAGCTGCCATGTAAAGGAGCGCAAATTCGGTGTTGGATTTGTGGTGGGAGAGACTCCGTCGCCGAGTACTGTCGTTCACCCCGGTGGACGAGCGCCTAGCCATAGTCCGCATCAAAGCGAGATTCTTCCACATCTCTCTCATCTGTGCCCATGCAACGACGGAAGGGAAGGATGAGGCATCTCATCTATGAGCGCTTGGAGCACACGTACGAGCGCTGTCCCCGTCATGATATCAAAATCGTGCTTGGCGACTTTAATGCCAGGGCGGGCAAGAAAGGGATCTTAGGAACCACCGTCCGAAAATTCAACCTCCACGACGAAACGTCCGACAACGGATTGAGGCTGATCGACTTCGCCGGGGCCCGCAACATGGTAGTATGCAGTACTAGGTTCAAGCATAAAAAGATCCATCAAGCTAGGTGGCTGTCTCCGGATCGAAAAACGAGAATCCAAATCGATCATGTTGTGATAGACGGAAGGCACGCTTCCAGTGTTTTAGATGTACGCACACTCCGAGGCCCAAACATCGACTCGGACCACTATCTTGTTGCAGACAAGATACGCACGCGCCTCTGTGCAGCAAAAAATGTGCCCAAATATGCAAGGAAAGCTTATGTCGAAAAGCTGCAATCACAACAGACAGCCAGTGCTTTCGCTACTCGACTCTCACACCTGCTCTCAGAGAGCACTCTTCAACAAACCGACATATGCGAGCAGTGGAAGCACATTTCCCGTTCATTAAGTACCGCCGCCGAAGAAGTAGTCGCATTTCAGCGAGCCCGAAAGAACAACTGGTATGATGAGGAGTGTCAGGAAGCTGCAGAGAAAAAAGATGCCGCCTATCGGGCGCAACGCGCGCTATGTGGGACCGCTATAAGGATCTAAAGAGGGAAGCGAGACGTATTTGCCGCAATAACAAGAGAGGCGCCGAAATACGTGAGTGCGAAGAGCTTGAAATGCTAGCCGACAGGAAGAACGCCCGAAAATTCTACCAGAGGGTTAGGCGACTTACGGAAGGTTTCAAGACCGATGTCCAGAATATACTTAAATGGAGGGAACACTTTTACAACCTACTGAATGGCAGCAGCGCTGAAAGTAGTGAAGAAGACCAACCCGAGTCCCCAGTCGATGATGATGGAGTAGCTGTCCCACCGCCTGACTATGACGAGGTACGAATAGCGATTACGCGGCTGAAAAACAACAAAGCTGCTGGAGCTGACGGCCTGCCAGCCGAGCTATTCAAGTACGGCGGCGAGGAGCTGATGAGGTGCATGCATCAGCTCGTATGCAGAATATGGTCAGATGAACGCATTCCCGACGACTGGAATTTAAGTGTGCTCTGCCCAATCCACAAGAAAGGTGACCCCGCCCCGCCCGGTGGGATTAGCCTTCTAAGGATAGGTTACAAGGTATTATCGAGCGTATTGTGTGAAAGACTGAAGCCCGCCGTCAATGAACTGATTGGGCCTTATCAGTGTGGCTTTAGACCCGGTAAATTCAACATAGACCAGGTATTCACAATACGCCAAATCTTGGAAACGACCCGCGAGAAAAGGATCGACACTCACCACCTATTTGTCGACTTTAAAGGCGCTTTTGACAGCACTAAAAGGAGTTGCCTATACGCCGCTATGTCTGAATTTGGCATCCCCTCAAAACTCATACGCCTGTGTAAAATGACGTTTAGCAATACCACCAGCTCCGTCAGAATTGGGAAATACCTCTCCGAGCCCTTCGCTACTAGGCGGGGTTTCAGACAGAGCGACTCTTATTTATGTGACTTCTTTAATCTGTTGTCGAAGGAGATAATAACAGCTGCAGAACTGAACCGCTCAGGAACAATTTACTACAAGAGCGTGCAATTGCTGGCTTGTGCCAGCTTATGACATCGACATCATCGGTAACAAAAACCGCGAAGTTTGTTCTGCCTTTTCCAAGTTAGATAACGAAGCAAAGCGAAAGGGTCTAGTGGTAAGCGAGGACAAGACGAAGTATATCCTGTCATCAAACAAACAGTCAGCACATTCGTGCCTTGGCACCCACGCCACTGTTGACTGTAACAATTACGAGAAAGTAGAGAATTTTGTTTACTTGGGAACCAGCAATTACACCGATAATAATGTCAGCATGGAAATCCAACGCAGAATCACTCTTGCCAACAAGTACTACTTTGGACTGAGTAGGCAATTCAGGAGTAAAGTCCTCTCTCGACGTACGAAAACCACGCCCCATAAGTCACTCATCATGCATGCAGAAGCATGGACAATGACAACATACGATGAGGCGGCTCTTGGAGTGTTCCAGAGAAAGATTTTGCGGAATATTTACGGGCCTTTACGCGTTGGCGACGGCAAGTACCGCAGACGATGGAACGATGAGCTGTATGAGCTTTACAACGACATTAACATAATGCAGCGAATTAAAATACAGCGGCTCCGCTGGCTGGCCATGTCGTTCGAATAAACACTGACGCTCCAGCTCTGAAAGTATTCAACTCGGAACCCGCTGGTGGTAGCAGAGGAAGAGGGAGGCCCCCACTGCGATGGAAAGATCAGGTGGAGAAGGACTTGGCTTCGCTTGGCGTTTCGAATTGGCGTCGGTTGGAACAGAAGAGAAACGACTGCCGTGCTTTGCTGAACTCGGCCAAAATCGCTTAGGCGGTTACAGCGCCAAATAAGAAGAAGAAGAAGATAATAGGGTAGAAATTGTGAAATTATTTAACTTTAACGTGTATAGTCGGCCAGAGACAATAGCAGAAAACTGCAATTACTCGTGTAAACATACAATAAAAGCAATGTAGATGAAAGTAATAAACATTATTATTAAAATTAGATCGATATATAAAACATTTTACACCAATTATTTTAAATAAATCAGAATATATTTTTACATATAACATACTTTCCATTTAACTGATAAAGTACATATTTCACTACAAATATTTTTAAGATCACTTCGAATTGCAAAAACAGTGCTAATTTGTTGTATTGAAATACAAAATACTTTATTACGTTCATGTTTACTTCTAAAGCGCAGAACAATATTTCTCTCGCCATTTATCCGATGCTAAAATTTTTCACCACATTATTTTGCTGCACAGCACCCTGAATACGGCAAAACAGTTGCTCGCAACCCTGAAGTCCATTATGGCGACCAAATTAACAGCCACAACAACAAAAACCTTTTCTACTGTGCTATATATGAGTATTTTTTTAAATATCGAGCCCTAACCGCCGAAATAACGTAAGCAAAATTTTTTTCAAAATTTTCTTTTTCAGGCAGAAATATTCCCAGAGCATCTAGATGCATTTCTGTATCAAAAAGAAAATTTTGAACCAAATGTCGCCTACGTCATTTTGGCAGTTAGGGCTCGATATGTACATACATGTATAGCCTGTGGGGAATTTCGTAGTCGTCTACTACAATAGCCAACTTTTGGTTCACTTATAATGGCCAACTTTTATCTGGTTTCAAAAAAATTAACTATAAACACTTACTTTACAGGTGTTCTTTTATTAGTTAGTTTTTTTCATTTAATAATATAAACTTGTATTATCGTCCGGGGCCGGTACTAAATATGGGACGGGCTTCCTCTAACGATAGAATTTTTGTTTTTATTTAAACGAATTTCCAACGTTATCACTACATCCTTAATCAGTGCTTTTGAAAAATACCAAGTATTTTCGTAGTATGTGGAGAATGTCTTCTTTTTATAGAAAAACTTCGTCTAACGGCAGAATTTGTTTTGCTGTAGTGTTGTACGGATCAAGTGAATGCCTAAAATAGTTTTTATTGTTTTAGTCAACTGCCTTCCTTTAAGATCAGATTGGCTGTATGCAGGAAAATCGTCTTCTGTTGATTTCCGATTTTCCCCTGTTCTAAATAACCTCGAATCTCTTTGAAGGTCGCTCTACAATTTCGAGCTCAAAATGTTTCATTAACCATGGGAAAATCATTAAGAGGACAACATATAGACAACACGTGTTGACTTCGGAGCTTTCCCTGAAGGGATACCCCGAACTGGTGAACTAAATTTGTAGTTCCGTACTAGATCTTTATCGCCAAAAACGAACCAGTCCGATGGGAACTAGATCGTCACCAGCTCAAAAGCGGCGATATGTGGTACTTTTAAAAAATCATTTTAGAAAACTATATCTAAAATGACGAATTTAGAACTGGTTCAAAACTATAGAAAAAGGGATGCAGAACGAACTAGATCGCATCTGGCGAATTTTGAACTAGTTCGAACCTACTGAAAAAGGGACGCAGCGGGGGGCTTGTTTTCTTTAAATAGATTTTTGTTTGGTGGGTTTTTCGTTCAAATACGCATTCAGTCAGCACGTCGTAGATGCTTTTTCATAGTTTGGTAATACAAAACTAATATTTGTGTTAACATCTTAACATTATGGGACCTTCTGGAATATAACCAATAACAGTCAATATATTTGTGTTAACATCTTAACATTATGGGACCTTCTGGAATATAACCAATAACAGTCAGCACCTCTGCAAATTCAGCTACAGCCAAAGGTTGTAAACGTGTTTTCAAATGCAAAATCAAATTTACATTCATTCAAACAAATTTGATTTCAGATTGAAAATACATTTCTCTGCAAAAAATTTAAAATTGCTACCATGGTAACCCAAAAAGAAAACATCTTGTTACTTTTTTCGTTTACAACTAGTTCGAAACTAAAGAAAATGGGGTGCAAAGAGAACTAGATCCCATATGTCGAATTTAGGACTGGTTCTGAACTATATAAAAGGTAATGCAGCGGGGGACAATTTCCAATTCCTATGACATCGCTGTGTTAAATTCGCTAGTTGTTTGCATCCAAAAGAGATTTATCGCGAACTAGTAGTGGTTCCAAATGTACTAGAAGCGCACCAGTTCAAAACTAGAGATTTACCCCACAGGGTTTCTATGCTTAATATTCGACCAGATTAACGGTCGTTTTGACTAGCACGGAGATGACCGTACCACACTTGCATGTGCATCTAGACATGCGCTTTCGCATTTAATGGATACTATAAAAGCTATGTGAATATTAAATAATCAAATTCAACAAAATTGTATAATTTTTATCTTCCAACTAAATTTAAGGAAAAATCCGGGCCTGCACATATACATTTGTATACAATCGACTTGTAGATATGTAAATATATATGAGTAGTCCACTTGCAAAGTGCGCTATGTAAATTTTTTTAGGTTTTTAGTTTTTGGTGATTAACGTACCAGTATTTAAAGAAGTTTCATCTCCGCTAACAATACAGTGCAAAATCCTTATATATTCTGAAAAAAAATAGCATCAAATCTTAGCTACTCTAGCAAAAGTCGCTATAATACTTACTGTATACACTTTCAAAAGTCGCTATAATATTTATTGTACGTATTTATACAAGTTCAAAAGTCTCCATCTTCTGATGAACTTAGAAAACTGCCTTCGGTGCCTAGTGGAAGACGTCTTAAAAAAAGAAGCAGTCTAACCTACATGGAAGAGAGAACGCGAAAAGCTTAAAAGAGCTGGCTATATAAAACTTACTGTTTCAAAACTCGCTATATTTAATTTCTATATATAAAATTTGCAAAAACTACCACACTGCGATTTTGATTCTTAATGTTATTAGGCTCTTATTTATCCAAATTTTCCGATAATAAAAATAAATATACAATTTGGATGTTACTTGTTGTTGTAGACGTTTTTTTAATTTATGGCTTACTATTATAAAATCACATAACGCTGTTTGCAAGGGGACTACTCATAATCAATCATTCATCTATAACCTTATCGAAAACCTACCTGAAAATCGAAAAACTCACCGCTTTTGAAATCGGCACTTGCCACGATTTTGAACTTCACGTATTCTAACTCGGGAACACTCCCCCAAAATAGAATCAGAAATTCCATCGTTCCAGACAGATTCAGTTGAATCTTGTTCAACGACACCGTGCGACACATTTAGAATAGTTTGTAGGTTTTTTTAAATTCTATCTAGGGCGCCTTAACGTCCAGCAGGTGCACTAGTTAATTGATTAACCGCACAATCCGCTTTTAAGCGTTCAGCGCTAAAAACAAAATAAAAGCTATAATAAGACGAGTCAGCTATTTCCACAAATGAAATAGCAAATTTCACATTCAGTGGGAGTTGTCACAAATGGCGGTTTAATATTGGCAAATTTTCGAAATGCTACAATAAAATCCATAACAATAAAAGTGTTACCACATCAAAACTAAAGCTAACTCCACAACATACTTTTCACGTGTTTCGACGCATTTACATGAGTAGTATATTTATGCCGATTCTGGACCAGTGCAAGCAGCGCTGCTAGCAGCATATGGTTTGCTGCTTGCACCGGTCCAGAACCGCTATACGGTTTGCTGGTGCTCTGCCCCAAGCTTTGCTGCTCCGCCAAAAGATGTCGCCGATCGTAATCCAAGTTCAGAACCCAGATAAAAGCCGCAAGATGTCGCGGGTGACAAATCTGAGTCCGGAACCGGAACCGATCACAGGGTGTTCCGCTGATGGAAATCCAAGAAATCCGATACAAGGTGGTTTATATGTCGAAAATACATACGTATTCTCATACATACATCAATATGCAAACGTACATACATACATATGTATATACATATATAGATGCTCCACCCCTAGAAAAGTATGTTAATAATGTTCACATAGTTAATTGCTAAGTATTTAATATGTATGTGTATATGTCGGCCGCTGTGGTGTAGTGGTAAGCAGTGCGCGCTTCCACTCCGCAGCACCTGGGTTCAAACCCTGGTCAAAGCAACATCGCAAAAAATATAGAAAAAAGGGTTTTTCTTAACAGCGGTCGTCCCTCGGCAGGCAATGGCAAACCTCCGAGTGTATTTCTGCCATGAAAAACAGCTTCTCATAAAAATACAATCGCCGTTCGGAGTCGGCGTAAAACTGTAGGTCCCTCCGCTTTGTGTGACAACATCAAGGCGCACGCCACAAACCGGAGGAGAAGCTCGGCCAAACACTAACATATGTGTAAGCGCCAATCTATTATTATTATTATTATTATTATTATTATATGAATGGAAAGGCCTGTTTTTGTTGGGGATGAGAAAAAATAAAATTTAATTTGAAATAAAAGAAAGTTTTATAATTACTTATTTATTTTGATAATAAGAATTTTAAACATAAATGACCGCAATTATACGAATTATAGCTTTGCTGTTTATTACAGTTATATTTAATGTTTTTTCCTAAATACTTTATTATTTGCTTAGGAGGCTGTAAGTTTCCAAAGCTATCGAAGTAATCAATCTCATTATCGTTTTTCCAGTAAGCTACCCAATGCGTTCCCGCACCCTTTGAACTATCCAAATTTATTATTCCACTTTCTCTCTTAAATGGTTTACGGGGTAAAGTGTCAAACATGAATACCCCACTAAAATTTGGAATAATAAATTTTTAATACTTCTTTAAGTCTACATCAGTAAGAGGTCTTCTGGGTAGCTTCATGAAGAGTTTTTTTGATATGGTTTTAAATATAATCCGAATCCCTTTTTATAAGGCTTTAAAAACATTCCTTTTCCCATTGAAATAGCTTCCATTGTATTATTATGACGTTTCGCCTCCAATAACTGCTCCTTTCCAGTTTTTATAGCATTGATTGTTTTAATAATTCCTGCTGTACCGCCAGATGGACTTCCAAGTGCTCCTAATGCTACGAATAAAGGCGCTAATGGGAGAAATCCTCCAGATTTAGGTAATGGTATTACACGTGGTGCTTTTATTATAGATTTGTTTCCTATAAAAATATTATTTACAACCTTTCGTGAAATTTGTATTGCATCTTTTAAGTTATCACTTTTCTTTAAATTTTGTTTAGCACTTTTGAAAGCATGTTTGAAGAGATGATAACCAGTTTTTCCTCCCACTTTCTTAGTTTTACTATAAATGTTCCCCATACCAAATTTCGTTTTTGTCTTCATTATATTTGTAACTAACCAAGCATTTGTTTTCTCATTAAGATTGCTATCCTTCGGTTTAACTCTTTCCCAAGCCTTCTCAATTAATTTTTTAGCAGCAATATGTCGGTTATCTAAATCTTTATTATATAAATATGATATATCATGTTCTCTAAAAGCAGTGTCTAGTAGATTAATCCCTCGATCTTCTCTTACTAAAAGTTTCCGTAGCTTCGTTCCAGGTTCACAAAATTGATAACTAGGCAAATGAAGTTCAATAGGAAGCTTATTAATTATATTATTTATAAAACCTTTTCCAACGACTAACGATTTAAGAATAAGCCTATTTTCATAAATAACTGTCATATAAAATAATATTATATTCAAATAAACGCTGAAGTTTTTTTTAATAAATCTATGGTTCTATATAATTAAATTTTAAATTTCTAAATACCAATTCAACAGTTAATTTATATTCAAATACAATATTGTTATATGATTTAGAATAAACTTCTACATCATACATCGCTTCTTTATTTGTTCTACTATAATACTTTAATTTAGTCTTAATATCTAAACCCCTTCTTTCATATTCATACCCCTCAATTTCACCGCCACAAACGGTTAGGAATTTTCCATTGTCATCCTCTTCATCCCATTTTTTGTTAAAAAAAAGCATGGACTGCTCTGACTGGGATGCCCAAAACCTGTAACCGGGGACCCTCATCTTCATCTTCAATACATATATAAGGGTTTTTCATGTCTTCAAAGCACAACATCTCCAATTCGAAATCGAAGTTGTACTCTCCATGATGCTCGCTATTGAGGATTCGATTGATTCCAGGCATGATGTGTTTTATAAGAATCTTTAAACAAAGTAATAATTTCGAATGTACAGTATTAGCTTATTTATACATATTTCATAACTATATAAAAAGCATTGAGGTAAACTTTTGATAAAGAACATATTTAAATATACATATATTTTAGTAATCTATTTTGTACTTCATAATATGATTAAATTAAAATGTGGAATAATCTTGAACTCAATGTTGCTGACAAAGAATATATTTATTTTTAATTACCCTATTTAAATTTCATTATATGATTCAAATCAAATGCTAATATTATAAATAGCCTTGATCTAGATTTCATCATCATTGTTTGCCTAATAAGTATATTAACGCCAAGTGGACGATAACGAATCCCACATAAACATATAAAAAATAATGCTTATAAAAGTATGTGTATATTTAAATGTTTTATTCATCTGGAATTATTCATTCATTCATATATAGCTGACTTAGTGAGAAAAGTTGTTAAGCATACTTTTTATGAAAACTCATATTTTGATATAGAAAGCAGGAGATATTAATAATACATCGTTTCGAAAAAGGATTAAGATACTTGTTTTTCTTGTTTATATTCACTGAGAGACAAATTTATTAAATTCAAAAGAGTCACCGAATGTCTAACAAATTCAAAAATAATACGAAATCTTTTAATCTTTCACATAGGAATGGAAAGGTCTGCTGATGTTGATGATGAAAACAAAAAACATTTAATTTGAAATAAAATAAAGTTTTATAATTACTTATTTATTTATATTTATTATCAGATATTTAATGAAGAAATAAATTTTCTTAATATTGTTACATTTTTTTCAGCACATATCATAGAATTATTATGATATTTACAATTTTTTATTTTTATTATATAAATTCTTTAAATTTGGACAATTTAAATTATCTAAATTATATAAAATAATATCGTATCCGAATAAGCGTTGAATCCATCTGATTTTCTCCGATCCTTTAGCATAGAATATATAAAATTCTCTTTTCATTAATGTATGGATATATTCAATAACAGTCATTAAAGTCGAATCACCATCTTCCCATTTTAATCCATGATGATTATGATATAACCAGTTATTAGTTGTTTTATCCCGTATCGTCAACTTCTTCTTCTTCTTTTTTGGCGCTGTAACCGCCTAAGCGATTTTGGCCGAGTTCAGCAAAGCACGCCAGTCGTTTCTCCTCTGTGCCAACTGACGCCAATTGGAAACGCCAAGTGAAGCCAAGTCCTTCTCCACCTGATCTTTCCATCGCAGTGGGGGCCTCCCTCTTCCTCTGCTACCACCAGCGGGTTCCGAGTTGAATACTTTCAGAGCTGGAGCGTCGGTGTCCATTCGAACGACATGACCAAGCCAGCGGAGCCGCTGTATTTTAATTCGCTGCACTATGTCCATATCGTTGTAAAGCTCATACAGCTCATCGTTCCATCGTCTGCGGTACTTGCCGTCGCCAACGCGTAAAGGACCGTAAATCTTCCGCAAAATCTTTCTCTCAAACACCCCAAGAGCCGCCTCATCGGATGTTGTCATTGTCCATGCTTCTGCGCCATATACCAGCACGGGCATGATGAGTGACTTATAGAGCGTGGTTTTCGTACGTCGAGAGAGGACTTTACTCCTGAATTGCCTACTCAGTCCAAAGTAGCACTTGTTGGCAAGAGTGATTCTACGTTGGATTTCAATGCTGACATTATTATCGGTATTAATGCTGGTTCCCAAGTAAACGAAATTCTCTACTTTCTCGAAATTGTAACTGTCAACAGTGACGTGGGTGCCAAGGCGCGAATGTGCTGACTGTTTGTTTGATGACAGGAGATACTTCGTCTTGTCCTCGTTTACCACCAGACCCATGCGCTTTGCTTCCCTATCCAACTTGGAAAAGGCAGAACAGACTTCGCGGTTTTTGTTACCGATGATGTCGATGTCATCGGCATAAGCCAGCAATTGCACGCTCTTGTAGTAAATTGTTCCTGAGCGGTTCAGTTCTGCAACTCTTATTATCTTCTCCAACATCAGATTAAAGAAGTCACATGAAAGGGAGTAGCCCTGTCTGAAACCCCGTTTTGTGGCGAACGGCTCGGAGAGGTCTTTTCCAATTCTGACGGAGCTGGTGGTATTGCTCAACGTCATTTTACACAGCCGTATGAGTTTTGAGGGTATGCCAAATTCAGACATAGCGGCGTATAGGCAACTCCTTTTAGTGCTGTCAAAAGCGGCTTTAAAGTCGACAAATAGGTGGTGAGTGTCGATCCTTTTCTCGCGGGTCTTTTCCGAGATTTGGCGTATTGTGAATACCTGGTCTATGGTGGATTTGCCAGGTCTAAAGCCACACCGATAAGGCCCAATCAGTTCATTGACGGTGGGCTTCAGTCTTTCACACAATACGCTCGATAAGACCTTGTAACCTATGCTTAGAAGGCTGATCCCGCGGTAGTTGGCGCGAATGGCGGGGTCACCTTTCTTGTGGATTGGGCAGCGCACACTTAAATTCCAGTCGTCGGGCATGCGTTCATCTGACCATATTCTGCACAAGAGTTGATGCATGCACCTTATCAACTCCTCGCCGCCGTACTTGAATAGCTCAGCTGGCAGGCTGTCAGCTCCAGCGGCTTTGTTGTTTTTCAGCCGCGTTATTGCTATACGTACCTCGTGATAGTCAGGCGGTGGAACGTCGACTCCGTCATCATCGACTGCGGGCTCGGGTTCTTCTTCTCCACAACTTTCTGTGCTGCTACCATTTAGTAGGGCGGAAAAGTGTTCCCTGCATAATTTAAGTACGCTCTGGACATCAGTTACTAGGTCGCCATTATTGTTCTTACAGGAGTGCGCCCCGGTCTTTAAACCTTCCGTAAGTCGCCTAACTCTCTGGTAAAATTTTCGGGCATTCCTCCTGTCGGCCAGCATTTCAAGCTCTTCGCACTCACGTATTTCTGCCTCTCTCTTCTTGTTGCGGCAAATACGTCTCGTTTCCCTCTTCAGATCCCTATAGCGGTCCCACATAGCGCGCGTTGCGCCCGATCGCAGCGTGGCCCTGTAGGCGGCATCTTTTTTCTCTGCAGCTTCCTGACACTCCTCATCGTACCAGTTGTTCTTTCGGGCTCGCTGAAATCCGACTACTTCTTCGGCGGCGGTACTTAATGAGCGGGAAATGTGGTTCCACTGCTCGCATATGTCGGTTTGTTGAAGAGTGCTCTCTGAGAGCAGGCGTGAGAGTCGAGTAGCGAAAGCGCTGGCTGTCTGTTGTGATTGCAGCTTTTCGACGTTAAGCTTTCCTTGCATATTTGGGCGCACATTTTTTGCTGCACAGAGGCGGGTGCGTACCTTGGCTGCAACAAGATAGTGGTCCGAGTCGATGTTTGGGCCTCGGAGTGTGCGTACGTCTAAAACACTGGAAGCGTGCCTTCCGTCTATCACAACATGATCGATTTGGTTTCTCGTTTTTCGATCCGGAGACAGCCAGGTAGCTTGAGGGATCTTTTTATGCTTGAACCTAGTACTGCATACTACCATGTTTCGGGCCACGGCGAAGTCGATCAGCCTCAATCCGTTGTCGGACGTTTCGTCGTGGAGGCTGAATTTTCCGACGGTGGTTCCAAAGATCCCTTCTTTGCCCACCCTGGCATTGAAGTCGCCAAGCACGATTTTGATATCATGACGGGGGCAGCGCTCGTACGTGCGCTCCAAGCGCTCATAGAAGAGATTCTTCAAAAGGAGGTTGAATAAGAAACGTTGTTATATATGAATCATATGTTGATATGCTGACTTCTTTAGCAATAAATTTCCTATTAAAATAGAATCCCTGAACATCTATAACCAACGAATATTCCTCTGACATTATATAGCTTAAACTTTTTTTAAATTCGTTTCAAAAATAGTCATGAGTTTCTATAAAGGTTTATAATATTTTTTTAGAATCTAATGAAATCCTATTTAAATAATTGCAAACATAAGTATATATTAGAGCCACCAATTTTATTAACTAATCGATTACACTCCGCTGAATAATGAAAACAAAATATCAAATTAATCTTTTTATATACTACATTTACATTCTTTTTATATGTCATATTACATAATAAATCCATCTCATTCTATTAAAAGTTAAGAAATTTCCATAGTCATATCATGTTTATAACTTTTAATATCAATTAATGTGACATCTGAGCGTAGTGTAGTATCCTCTCCAGTAACAATTTCAATTTCACCGTGAATTCAAATTTTCTCGAATGCAACCTGACGATACTTAAAACAAGAAATATTCAGTTTGCGTTGAAGGAAATCACTATCATATAAACAACGAATTCTTAGCATAATATTATCCTCATATCTCAATTCCTGAAATATTTTTTTCTCTTTTTATATTAGATCTTGTCTAAATACTTCTATGGCTTCCTGTGTTGTTAATAACTTTTTCGGATTAGATGTAGGTGCTTCTGATGTTGTTTCAGGGATAGATGTTATATTTACGTCCTCTTTTAATCCATTTTGATCACTTTGAGTCCATTTCATTAGTTTAAAGTTCAGTTTTATGTTTATAGTATCATTATTAGGTAGTTTTAGAGAAAACTCTGTATTTTCAAATTCATTTTGACTCAAATCAATAAAAACCCTCATTATATTTATTTTTTTATTTTAATTGTTTATTAATAAATTTAGATTTTCCCGTACGGGGTTTTAATTTAAAATATTGATATCCATAATAGACTATAAGATATTTTTTTCCTGACCAATAATATTCTACTTCAGGAAGAGGGTCTGTAGGTATCTCGTCACAAAACACCTGTAGGTTACGCGATTCCACACCTTCAGTAGATATTCCATTCCATAGGTTCTCCATTTATATAAAATTCAGTCTATAAACGTATATAAAAAATAGAATATCAAGTATGTTCTGAAATTCGTTCGATTTGAAATCGATACGATTTTAGAAATATTTTTATGGATTTTTAATCATAAAACTCATAATTTGGTATTGGTATGGATGATATAACATCGCTGATGTTTCTGTTATATTTTTTATATAAAATATTCAATCTTTTCATCAGAAATAACGATCAATATTTAGCAAATCATATCGATTTCAAATCGTTCGATTTGCAGAACATGCCTGTATATGTATATATGTATACATATTTTAAAATTAGAAAACATTTTTTCTATTATTATTAGATCTTTTTAGTAAAAGCTTACCTTCGCCCTTTGTTTAATTTATATATGTTTACATAATTTACTTAATTCACAAAAATGGACCTTATTCACAGCAAATTTCTTTGATAAATGAGAACTCATCTCAATAAAGAGATAAGTTTATATACTACATTTTCATTTCTCTAATAAGCATAAGAATTCAAAAATTGGCGAGCTTTCAAAACGTCAATCACATTTAATAAATCAATGACAATTTAAAAAGAATTTAAAAATAGCCAAACAAAAAATTCTATGCTATACATATATATTTAATATCTCTGATAAGCCCCAAGTTGTGGTGTGATTTTTTAAAACATTAATATATTAGCCTATTCATCTATTTATTAATATAAGAATAACCTTGATCTTGATTTCATCATAATAGTTTGTCTAATAAGTATATTAATGCCAAGTGGACGATAGCGAACCCACATAAATATATAAAAAAAATGCTTAAAAATGCTTGACTT
>NW_023458555.1:90034428-90058112 GCF_013731165.1 Rhagoletis pomonella | reverse complement strand
AGGCCCCCACTGCGATGGAAAGATCAGGTGGAGAAGGACTTGGCTTCACTTGGCGTTTCCAATTGGCGTCAGTTGGCACAGAGGAGAAACGACTGGCGTGCTTTGCTGAACTCGGCCAAAATCGCTTAGGCGGTTACAGCGCCAAAAAAGAAGAAGAAGAAGTTGACGATACGGGATAAAACAACTAATAACTGGTTATATCATAATCATCATGGATTAAAATGGGAAGATGGTGATTCGACTTTAATGACTGTTATTGAATATATCCATACATTAATGAAAAGAGAATTTTATATATTCTATGCTAAAGGATCGGAGAAAATCAGATGGATTCAACGCTTATTCGGATACGATATTATTTTATATAATTTAGATAATTTAAATTGTCCAAATTTAAAGAATTTATATAATAAAAATAAAAAATTGTAAATATCATAATAATTCTATGATATGTGCTGAAAAAAATGTAACAATATTAAGAAAATTTATTTCTTCATTAAATATCTGATAATAAATATAAATAAATAAGTAATTATAAAACTTTATTTTATTTCAAATTAAATTTTTTTTGTTCTCATCATCAACATCAGCAGACCTTTCCATTCCTATGTGAAAGATTAAAAGATTTCGTATTATTTTTGAATTTGTTAGACATTCGGTGACTCTTTTGAATTTAATAAATTTGTCTCTCAGTGAATATAAACAAGAAAAACAAGTATCTTAATCCTTTTTCGAAACGATGTATTATTAATATCTCCTGCTTTCTATATCAAAATATGAGTTTTCATAAAAAGTATGCTTAACAACTTTTCTCACTAAGTCAGCAATATATGAATGAATGAATAATTCCAGATGAATAAAACATTTAAATATACACATACTTTTATAAGCATTATTTTTTATATGTTTATGTGGGATTCGTTATCGTCCACTTGGCGTTAATATACTTATTAGGCAAACAATGATGATGAAATCAAGATCAAGGCTATTTATAATATTAGCATTTGATTTGAATCATATTATGAAATTTAAATAGGATAATGAAAAATAAATATATTCTTTGTCAGCAACATTGAGTTCAAGATTATTTCACATTTTAATTGAATCATATTACGAAGTATAAAATAGATTACTAAAATATATGTATATTTAAATATGTTCTTTATCAACAGTTTACCTCAATGCTTTTTATATAGTTATGAAATATGTATATATCAATTATATAAATAGGCAATCATGTTTCCTTTACACCCCTTTTACGGCTAAACTGTACTTCTAAGGTATAAACAATTATATATCATTAGAAAGGTATTTTGATGCTGATGTGCAGACAATTTTTAAAATTTCAAATTAGTTTAAAATAGAGCGAAAAAATCAATTCAAAAGACCAAGACGAGGAAGAAGATGAAGATGAATATGAAGATAAGGATAAAGATAACTTATCTTAACTTAACCCCTTAACTTAACTTAACTCACCTCAACTCATCTCACCTCAGCTTAAAAACTTACTCCACCTGAGTTCGTTACACATTAATTCACCACATCTTAACTCCCCACACCTAAATTCACCACACCTTAATTCACCACACATAAATCCACCACACTTTAATTCACCACACCTTAACTCACCACACCCCAACTTTCTCACCACATCTTAACTCACCACACCTTAATCTACCACACCTTAATTCACCACACCTCAACTTTCTCACCACACCTTAACTCACCACACCTTAACTCACCACACCTTAATTCACCACACCTCTTAAGACCACCACACCTGAATTCATAACACCGTAACTCCCACACCCAATTCCACCACACTGCAACTCACCACCCCCAATTTCAACACATGACATGATATCACTAAAGAAACAATGTAAAGAAAAAGAGGAAGGAAAATTTAACTACCTAACCTAATAACAATGGTGGGGGTAAATACGTAAATGGAGAAAAGAATGAAGATATAGATCAGGATAAAGGAAAAGATAAATATGAAGACGAAGGTGAATATGAAGATGAAGATGAAGATGAAGATGAATATGAACATGAACATGAACATGAAAATGAAAATGAACATGAACATGAACTTGAACATGAACATGAACATGAAGGTGTAGATAAACATAAACATAAACATTAAAAGCGATAGAGACAAAGATAGAGAGGAAGAAAGTGATAGGGATAAAAAGGAAATACAACTGAAGAATGTGCGATGTTATATTGTGATGTGTTACGCTACATATGTTATGTTATTGAATCTAATGCTATTCTATGTTATGTTATGCTAAGTACTAAGCTAAACTCCCCTCCACTTAACCCATTCCAACAAATTTTATTTCAGCTCAACTCAACTCACATAAACTATCCTTAATTTTAGCGGTTGAATTTCAACCGCTGGGCGAACACTAGTATGTATAAATAAGCTAATACTGTACATTAGAAATTATTACTTTGTTTAAAGATTCTTATAAAACACATCATGCCTGGAATCAATCGAATCCTCAATAGCGAGCATCATGGAGAGTACAACTTCGATTTCGAATTGGAGATGTTGTGCTTTGAAGACATGAAAAACCCTTATATATGTATTGAAGATGAAGATGAGGGTCCCCGGTTACAGGTTTTGGGCATCCCAGTCAGAGCAGCCCATGCTTTTTTTTAACAAAAAATGGGATGAAGTGGATGACAATGGAAAATTCCTAACCGTTTGTGGCGGTGAAATTGAGGGGTACATAATGGAGCAACATCAAAACCAACATGAATATGAAAGAAGGGGTTTAGATATTAAGACTAAATTAAAGTATTATAGTAGAACAAATAGGGAAGCGATGTATGATGTAGAAGTTTATTCTAAATCATATAACAATATTGTATTTGAATATAAATTAACTGTTGAATTGGTATTTAGAAATTTAAAATTTAATTATATAGAACCATAGATTTATTAAAAAACTTCAGCGTTTATTTGAATACCATATTACTTTATATGACAGTTATTTATGAAAATAGGCTTATTCTTAAATCGTTAGTCGTTGGAAAAGGTTTTATAAATAATATAATTAATAAGCTTCCTATTGAACTTCATTTGCCTAGTTATCAATTTTGTGAACCTGGAACGAAACCACGGAAACTTTTAGTAAGAGGAGATCGAGGGATTAATCTACTAGACACTGCTTGTAGAGAACATGATATATCATTTTTATATAATAAAGATTTAGATAACCGACATATTGCTGCTAAAAAATTAATTGAGAAGGCTTGGGAAAGAGTTAAACCGAAGGATAGCAATCTTAATGAGAAAACAAATGCTTGGTTAGTTACAAATATAATGAAGACAAAAACGAAATTCGGTATGGGGAACATTTATAGTAAAACTAAGAAAGTGGGAGGAAAATCTGGTTATCATCTCTTCAAACATGCTTTCAAAAGTGCTAAACAAAATTTAAAGAAAAGTGATAACTTAAAAGATGCAATACAAATTTCACGAAAGGTTGTAAATAATATTTTTATAGGAAACAAATCTATAATAAAAGCACCACGTGTAATACCATTACCTAAATCTGGAGGATTTCTCCCATTAGCGCCTTTATTCGTAGCATTAGGAGCACTTGGAAGTCTATCTGGCGGTACAGCAGGAATTATTAAAACAATCAATGCTATAAAAACTGGAAAGCAGCAGTTATTGGAGGCGAAACGTCATAATAATACAATGGAAGCTATTTCAATGGGAAAAGGAATGTTTTTAAAGCCTTTTAAAAAGGGATTCGGATTATATTTAAAACCATATCAAAAAAACTCTTCATGAAGCTACCCAGAAGACCTCTTACTGATGTAGACTTAAAGAAGTATTCAAAATTTATTATTCCAAATTTTAGAGGGGTATTCATGTGTGACACTTTACCCCGTAAACCATTTAAGAGAGAATTTGGAATAAAAAAATTTAGATAGTTCAAAGGGTGCGGGAACGCATTAAGTAGCTTACTGGAAAAACGATAATGAGATTGATTACTTCGATAGCTTTGGAAACTTACAGCCTCCTAAGCAAATAATAAAGTATTTAGGAAAAAACATTAGATATAACTATAATAAACAGCAAAGCTATAATTCATATAATTGCGGTAATTTATGTTTAAAATTCTTATTATCAAAATAAATATGTAATTATAAAACTTTCTTTTATTTCAAATTAAATTTTATTTGTTCTCATCATCAACAAAAACAGGCCTTTCCATTCATATACACATACATATTAAATACTTAGCAATTAACTATGTGAACATTATTAACAGGGAACGGATTTTATGGAAATTGCCTTTTTTCTGCTAAAGAGATAGAGTATTTAAGAATGTCCACGCTTTCCCTGATTCCATATATACACATTTGATGTTGCCTTTTTTAAGATATTTGCCTTTTTTTGCCTTTTTTAAGATATTTGCCTTTTTTTGCCTTTTCTACCTTTAAAAAGTGATTATAGCATTTACAATTTTTTTTAAAGAATACAAAATATACACATGCCCATGCGGCTTATAGAAGCGCAGGGGCCTCTTGCCAAATTGGTGTTGGAAAAATTCAAAGCCGTTTTCTCAGCAAACGTAGGCTTGGAGACAATAAGGGGCGTGGATAAAATTGTAAAGGGCGAGGAAAACGCCCTTATTCCTGATAATATGAACGTTTCAAACGTTCCATATTTAAATTGGGCTCCACTTGTATTAACTTGCGTCGAGCGCACATTTAGTACATTCAAGGCTTTTCTTCGCGAAAATCGAATGAAAATGCTGCCAGAAAACTTCAAAATGCATCTTGTGGTTCAATGTTACTACAGCTATACAGATTAAAGTTTTATGAGTTAGAAACTCGAAAGGATAAAATAGTCAAAGATTCAAAGTACAAATTTTTCGTATAATGAAACTAGTTCATAGTTTTTCTCTTTTTACTTGTAATATAAACATTTCTAAAATAAATGTATTTTTTGATTGTTCTTCGTATTTGCTGTCTTTTTTAGTGCCTAATTTTGCTTTTTTTGCAATACCTAGTGCCTTTTCCTGCCTTTTTCGCTATTTGGTTTTGCCTTTTTTTGCCTTTTTTGCAATACCTAGTGTCCTTTCCTGCCTTTTTCGCTATTTTATTTTGCCTTTTCCAGCCTATTTCGTTATTTTATTTTGCCTTTTTTATAGGTTTTTAGGTCCTAAAAATCCGTTCCCTGATTATTAACATACTTTTCTAGGGGTGGAGCATCTATATATGTATATACATATGTGTGTATGTACGTTTGCATATAGATATATGTATGAGAATACGTATGTATATATGTATACCAATACACTTTACCAATTTTCGACATATAAACCACCTTGTATCGGATTTCTTGGATTTCCATCAGCGGAACACATAAATCGGCATAAATATACTACTTACATGGTACCGAAGAAAAAATTTATTTGAAAGGAAAACATGCGATTTCCTAAATTATTACGGGCAAATATCCACAACATAAATCGCCAAATTGGCGCTAAATCGTCCAATCTGGATACTACGAGTAGCTTCAAATATGGCCAGTAGCACATTCCTGTATCTTTGCGATATGAATTTTATCGCAAAATGCTACTCTTCTGCGGAGTTATCGCAAGGTAGTGCTTCTGTAAGTGTGGTGTAAATGTATTTGCGATATACCTTGCGTTATTTATATCGCAAGCTCTAAGTGTAGTGATATTTGACACTATAATCAAAATTAATGAATTGTGTGCTGATCAATTCTTTATATTTTTTTTTTATTAATTTTATTTTACAGAAAAAGATTAGAAGTGAGAAAACTTCTGGATTTAATGAAAATAAGAAGGTAGCAATGGATTATTTGGTCACCATTTCGCTTAAAAATATTAAATTCATTTCATTAATTTAATTTCATTCTCGTTTAAGAAGATTAAGAACTCTATGTATGCATATATGCATTAGGGTGTTCGATTATTCGCCTTTTTTTACAAAACCCGTTTTTCGAGTTATTCGAAAAGTTGCAATTTGAAAAAAAAAACGGTTTCCCGATTGAGAAATTAAGAAAAACCGGATAGATCGGTTTTCTTTTACTTAGTTTTCATACTTTATTGTATTTTTTCTCACTTTTCGCATTGAGTAGTAGGGCTAAGCAACATAAAAAAAGGTTTTTCAAATGGCGGACGCTCTTCGGCACTCCTGCCACAAAAAAGCTTATTCGGAGGTGGGGTAAAAGTGAAGATTTCCCCATTTGTGTCACAACATAAAGAAGCAGAGTACGAATCGTAGATCGCGGACGATTATGTAGATAACGTTTAAGCGGCAAACATTCATTTATTGGAATCAAATACGATAAACTATTCATCTCCAAATAAAATAGGATATAATTTTAAAACTATTAAAGTTTTCCTTAAACTGGAAAAGGCCTCTAAAACTTCGAAAAACTCTACATTATTATTGAGGGGTCAAGATTTGTGATGGAAAATCGGGTTTATTCGATATTAAAGAAGTAATGATTTCAAAAAAAAGCGCCTAAGTAATCGCCAAAAAACCTGTGGAATTTGGTTTGGAAAAAAGAGTCAATCACCATAATATGCATGTATGTATGTATTAGAGTGGTTCATAAAAACACTTTTTGGAAATTCATAAACGCTACATCAGAATATTGTTATTTGTGATAAAAAAAAGACACGCTATTTTTTTAATTAAGAAAAAAAAGATTTTTAGAGGTAGCGCTGGTCGGTTTTTTATAAAAACGCAGATGTTCTAAATTTTTTTTATTTTCTGCACAGTTAGGATGGACCTAGTTCCCGAAAATATGCTCTCGAAAACACACTATTAAAATTAAAACGTTGATACTGACCGATTTACGCGTGGTCATGGGTTGGAGCTTGTTGCCAGGGGGTTTCCAAGGTTGTTAATTAGGAATCTGAAGTCAGTTTATCGAAATTCTAAATGGCGGATCCAAAATGGCGATCCATTTTTTTTTTTAATTGTTGGATTTGTTCGAAACCCGGCACTCGAGAGTTTTTGGGGGCGCCGATTACGAACCTGAAGTCAATTTTTTTTAATTCAAAATGGCGGATCCAATATGGCGATCAAATTTAAAAAAAAAAATACTAAAAGTAAAACGATGATACCAAACGTTTTAAGCATTGTCAAGGGTTGAATTTCGTTTCAAGTAGGCCTCTGAGCTTGCTGATTATGAATCTGATGTCTGATTTTGAAAATTCAAAATGGTGACTCCTAAATGGCGACCGACTTAAAAAAAATGATTGGATTTGTGTGAAACTCTTAACCGCCATTTTGAGTTTTGAAAATCTGACATCAGAATTCGTAATCAGCAACCCCAGAAAACCACTGGAAACGAGTTTCAACCCTTGACAAAGTTTAAAACGTTCAGTTCAACGTTTTAATTTTAGTATTTTTTTTTTTAATTTGATCGCCATATTGGATCCGCCATTTCGAATTTAAAAAAATTGACTTCAGGTTCGTAATCGGCGATCCCAAAAACTCTCGAGTGCCGGTTTTCAAACAAATCCAACCATTTTTTTTTAATTGATCGCCATTCTGGATCCGCCATTTTGAGTTTTGAAAAACTGACTTCCTAATTAGCAACCTTAGAAACAACAAGTTCGAACCATGATAACGCGTAAATCGTGCAGTATCAACGTTTTAATTTTACTAGTCTCTTTTCAAGAGCATATTTTCGGGGCACTAGGCCCATTCTAATTGCCCAACACAGGTATGTAATTAAGGGAATGTAAACACCACATTTTGAGCTGCATTTTAACATGTCAAGAAAATAAAAAAAAATTGAGAACATCAGCGTTTTTATAAAAAACCGACCAGCGCGACCTCTAAGAAAACTTATTTTTTCCAAATAAAAAAATACGTGTCTCTTTTTTTATCACAAATAACAATAATTTGAGGTAGCGTTCCGAAAAAACAATTTTTTGAACCACTCTAGTATGTATGTATGTATGTATGCATAAGTATGGGTATATTATCTATCCCACTTTTGATCTCTTTATATGGAATGAACTGATCGCTTTTGTTCGAGAATGTCCTATGAAGAGACTAATTGTTCACCTTTATACCCAAACGGGTATAAAAAGCGACTAGTCACTTTTAAAAAATAAAAATTTTTTAACCAGCTGAGATTCGAACCGGGGTGCTCAGTTTTGTTAGGCGAATACTCTCTCTGTGTGCCAACGCCGAACATGAAATTTCATTGACTAAGTGTGTACATATCATTGAATCGTTAATAGTACCCGTTAGAGATGAGTTGGGGACTAATTGATCTCCAATTATACCCATAAGGGATGAGTCCAGACTAATTGACCTCCATTAGTACCCGTATGAGACTAGTTGGGACTAATTAATGCCCAACTGTACCCGGTTGAGAGTAATCTCGGAATACTCTCTTTAGAGATTAGTCGCACAATTTTTTGCAGGGATATTATAATAAATATTGCACTTATTAAACTTTTACTTAATGTCAGCAAAAAAATTTCGCGCTAGAAATTACAGGTGGTTCGTTTCATTCCAGTATATATGTTAGATATTTTAACAACTCACCACAGCCATATATGAATTTTTTGAGTTACAGAAACACTTTTCATAACGATTTTGATACGAGCCTTGCGATAACAAATCATTCGTTATTTTATCGCAAAGTTCCAGAAACGGGCTTAGTACAGATTGCAGAAAAGTGGGCTCGAAATAAAAGTTAATTTTAAAATGAATTGCGGAGAATTTCTTGAATTTTCAAAAAGTAATGATGGTTCACAATTAGTCAAAATGGAACAAAAATCCAACAAATTGTAGAAAAAATACAAAGGCTTGCGAAATGTTAATTTTGTTTGTTGTTGTTTTTTATGGGAAATTTTTCGGCAATGCGCCTATAGCACAGAAGGATTCTACTTTAAATATATAAATGACACTTAAGTTTAATTTCGGATTGTTATTTAAATGCCATTTATCTTTCGTTGGGTTTCAAATCCACCTTATTTAAATTTGCCAAACAAGTGGCAACTGTTGCTTGTTCCTTGAAATTTTTGTTGCATTTGTTTGTTTGTTTGTATTTGGTGCTGAACAGCTGATTGTTGTTTGGCAAGATTGATAAAACTACCTATCAATTGGTTATTTGGTGCAAACAAACATTTCTCATATTTAAATAGCCAATATTGGCCATTTAAGCGCAGATTAAATGTATGATCTGAAAATTAATTTTTGCAGTTAATCAATCTCTACTTAAATAGGCCGTCTGAAGTTCGGCCTTAAAGTCTCCGGAGTTACGTCCAATAAAACCAATCATTGCGAAAGATTTTAAAAGAATAATGTCTATGTGACTAGAAAAAGAGAGTTTGGGGGTCAAAAATTACACCCAAATCTTTAATCTCATAAGAACGGTTTAAGGGGTGAGCATTTAGTTGATAGCTAAAAAGAGTGGTGATTATTAAACGTAAACGTATTAAAAGTAAAAACATGATTTTAAGCGCTTAAAATATGCACGAAAAAACAAGAAATATTCATAAATATGCACCAATAAATATCAAAAACTTACTTAAAATATGAATTTAAAAAAATTAACATTAGCTCAATTTTCTTTGTAAAAATCTATTGAATTTTACTCAAAAATGTACAAAAAACACTGGTAAAAGTAAAACGTTACACATTCAGATCGTATTCACTTACATATGTATGTATAGAACTAAAAACGCAAATTTAAATTAAATATTTTTGTTTCCAAAAAAACAAAATATTCGGACAAATTTTCAAAAATAAATGATTGCCTGTTATCGCGGAATAAATTCTTAAACATGGAAAAGGGACGAGCTTAAATGCAGAAGTGGCAAAAAATTGTATTCAAATAAGCACAAATCAAAATAAAAATTGTTTCGAAGTTAAGTCAACATTCTAATTTGATGGCAGATTGGAAGATCGACCTATCTCGGCAGCCAGTTCAAAAACGTAATATCTCAGAAATTTTTTTCAAGAACGGCCTACTTTAGAATTTTATTGGAAAACGCCCTATTTCAGAATTTTATTGAAAAACACCCTATCTCAGAATTTGGTTGAATAACGCCCTATCTCAGAACTCGGTTCAGAAACGCCCTATCTCAAACGAAAATACATTGAAAATAAGCTGAGATGGGGCGTTTTTGAATCGGCAGCTGCGATAGTGCGTTCTTCAACCAAATTTTGAGATAGGGCCTTTTTCAATCAAATTTTGAAGTAGGGCGTTCTTGAAAAGTTTTCTAAAATAGAGCGTTGTTGAAAAATTTTCTGAGAAAGGGCGTTTTCGAACTGGCTGCTGAGATGGGTCGTTCTTTCACTCAGCCATGGAATTGTAAATGCTCGCAATGTTGTCCTCAGAAAACTAGTGGAGGAAAAACTGGAGATTTTATCTCGATGCAACTCTTCCATTTGCCTTATTTTCTTAAGAACGAAATGCACCACACAAGTAGCTTTTCCAACCTTCAAGCACCCCTTCCCTATACACAACACAAATAGCTCGAAGAAAAGGGAAATTTCGCTTGGGTTGCCAAGCCGCTTGTGTTGTTTGTGTTTAGTCTAAAGCTCTATGCAAAATTTTACGAATCGTATAGACGATTATCGATACAAAAAACTATAACGCTGTGTCGCAAAGTACGCAATCGCGGAGTGGTGAATTTCAAAATACTTATTATGGGCCTGTACCAATCGGTAGAAAAGTTCCATAGTGAGAAAATTTTACATTCCTGCTGTGCCAATTCGTAACTTTTTACTGCAGGAAATTATTGGCAGTTGCTTTGATGCAAAAAAGGCTAGCGAGTTAAGCAATCAAACTGCAGCATTTATATGGAAAATATTTGTCTTTTCTGATTTCAATTTTTCCAGAACCGAAAGCCATGCACTTATTAGACGTCTCACCAATAATATAAGGTTATTTCCCGTATGCAACGCGGGATCCTGCCCAGAAATCATTCCCGTACTCCAAAAATGGGTAATAGAGAGCGCAATTGGAACGTATCAGTTGCTTTGTAATTACATGTATTTTCAATCTTTATATACTTTTTGTGAAACCAAAATTCAATTTCCAAGTGTTTGCATGTAAGTGGCAACAACAGTGAGTCAGCTGTTTCTCAAATTCTGCGCACGAAATACGCGTTCCCGTACTTTTGGAAACACCGGATCCGGTTCAGATTGTACGGGAATGAACCTATTATAAAAAAAAACATGTCAAAACCTCCGGGCTCGGCAATTTTTGTTCACCTCATAGTTGCCAAAAATTTGCCATCCAGAATAGTTTTCCATCAATTGACACAGGGCCTTAAAGAAAATTTATTTAATATGCACTAAATTTAGCATTTGCTTCTAAAATATGCAAAAAAATGCATTTATTGCGAGATATGCCGAAATATGCTCTAACAAATATGGCTAAAACGCTTTATCTTTTTACAATTAGCATTTCCTTTTTATGCATTTTGTGATAAAGTATACGATAAAAACATGCTCGAGCATATTTTTGGTTGCCCTAGTTATAAGGGACCTGTAATATAAGTTTTGCACCAAAAAAGTTGTATTCCGTTTAAAGAAGATCAAAAGGCGGACTGCGCCTATACTTTTACTTTTTTAGTTATTTATATACAATACTCAAAAATAATTTTTTACCAAAGGTCCTATTTCGAACTTCGAAGGCCCATATCTCAATTTCGGAGGGTAACTTCGAAAAATGGAGAAATTACTTTTTTACTTATTACTCCATCTCTTTAAAAGAACTGATTTGGTCCAATACCCAGAACAAAAGTTGATATTTCAGTATAGTGTAATAAAATAAAATGCCTATCAAACTTGGGCGTACTAAATTTTTTATTCTTATTTATATCGGCATCGGCCGTTTTTGGCCGATTCTTGAATGGCGTTATGTTATTTAGTTATTTGATTATGTTTTTCTTTATTCTATTATAAAAGTTTATAAAAGCATTTGCTCTTGAAATGAATTCAATTCAGGGTTTAATCGGCCGAAGCATCGGCCGTTTCTTTGCAGATTAAATCTTGAATATAATTTCATTTTAAGAACAAATGCTTTTATAAATATTTATAATAACAAACGAAAAAAACAAAATAAAATAACTAAATAAGAATACCTCGTTCAAGAATCGGCGAAAAACGGCCGACTCTGATTCCTTTGGCCGATGCTAGCCTCGGCATCGGCCGATTCATCGGTCGGACTCTATTCTTTACAACTACAGCTGCAATGTCAACAGATTATCGTCTACAATCGTTTGCAGTTGGAACTTATTTGCAGCTACAACTTCAGTCTCAAGGATTCTCGTCTACAATTGTTTGTAGTTGATTGTTACTAAAAAAAAATATTTTCTCCTTAAAAATAAGTGCGTAAGCGTTTGGAAAAAAATTATATGAAGGTATTTAAAGCTACAACATCAATCTCAATGGATTCTTATCTACAATCGTTTGTAATTGATTTTAGTTTAAAAACTTTTGTTTGTAGTTTAGAACTAAGTACCTTAGGCGTTTTTGAAAAAACAAATATAGGGTAGTTCCTATATTTGCAGTTACAGCTCCAATCTTAGCGGATTCTCGTCTACAATCGTTTTTAGTTGATGTAGTTTTCAAAAACTTTTTTTGGAACTGGAAAATAAATGCACAATGCGTTTTTAAAAACATATTTAGGAACTTGTTTACAGTGTATAATCATTTGTAGTTTTAAAAATTCTGTTTGTGTTTGAGAATTAAGTACCACCTCTGTGCGCGTCCTCTCACGATTTGGATGAAAGTTGAAGAGATTGAAGGTCTAAGTGACATAAATATACGTGCAGCATATTTTGCTGATATGGCGTAGGGTTGCCTGTTAACACCGAACGTAAACTTTAAGAAAACGTCATACATACCTTTCTTTAAAGTGCTGTATCTTGGAAACCTTTTAACGAAACTTAAAGAAAAAAAGTATATCCTCCGTCTTATTAGAGGCTTTAATTGTACATCTTTTACTTTAATGTTCAACGTATAAAAAACAAAAAAAAAAGTAAACATTTTTCTTTTTGATTTTTTTTTATTATAGCATTCTCAAAATTTGTATTTTTACATAAAAACATTGTCTATAATGTCAACTTTAAGTACCCAAATTGGCGTAATGGGCTACTTATGCGTATGGACTCTAGATCGGGTAACGCTCGAGCAGTATAATAAATAGACATTGAAATTTTATGAAATTGTATATTTTTGAAAGAGGAAAGATGTGTAAAAAAATGATATTAACTTTACTAAACGTCTGAAATCACGAAAATCCCTTCAAGGAAATGGCAGAATTGAACTTTGTTGCAAGTTCACATGGGAAATCTGCTTACGACGTGATTGGAGGAAATTTTAAGAGACTAGCAGCTAGAGCCAAGTCTTCAACTCCTGATGTTACAACAAATTCGTACACCCGAAGCCCTCTACCAATGGGGTGATGTATGTTTCCAATGTGATGCCGGTAAAAAATAACTGGAACTAACCTTTCAGTGGACTTTATTTCGACTATGACTTCATATCCTTATTTAACGAATCTTTAAATCAATAAATATTTTTTTCTTTTTAGTTCTTATTGTAATAAAAGCGTGTTTTGATTTTTGAATAAGAGGACTAACCTTGAAGCTATCACTGGAGGTCTAATATTCTTTTGCAATGAGTGTTGTTGATGTTGATGTTGTTGATATTTCGGTTTCATTGCAAAAGAATATTAGACCTCCAATGATCAAGGTTAGTCCTTTTATTAAAACAAGAAAAAGGAAAGATGTGTAAAAAAAATAAACCTAATGAGTAACAAAATTATAGTTTAAAAGAAAACCAATAACACTCTTTTATTACAATAAGAACTAAAAAGAAAAAATTATTTATTGATTTAAAGATTCGGATAAGGATATGAAGTTCCCTAACTTGTTGTTATTTAACCTTTTAAACTAGCTTAAAGTAGGATTAAAGTAATTGGTACGTAGTCATAGAAGAAAATAGGCACCGCTACATCATATCGGCAAAATATGCTGCACGTATATTCATGTCACCTAGACCTTCAATTACTTCAACTTTCATCCAAATCCTGAGAGGTCGCTCAGAGAGGTGGCCGCGGTGACATGAAATGCCTCAAATGAGAATTAAGGGTGTAATACGTTCTCAGTCTCAAGGAGTCTCGTCTACAATTGTTTGTAGTTGATTGTTATTTAAAAAATTTTATTTCTTCATCTTTATTGGCGCTGTAACCGCCTAAGCGATTTTGGCCGAGTCCAAAACAGCACGATAATAATTTCTCTTCTGTGCCAACTGACGCCAATTGGAAATGCCAAGTGAAGCCAAGTCCTTCTCCACCTGCTCTTTCCAACGCAGAGGTGGCCTTCCCTTTCCTCTGTTCACCACCAGAGCTTTTCGCTTTGCTTCTCTATCTAATCCCGAGAAGGCGTAACAGACGTAGCCCTTCTTTTTACCGATAATATCGATATAGTCGGTACGCCCTTGTAAAGTATTGTACCTGAGCGGTTCAGTTATCGGCTCTTATTATCTTCTCCAACATCAGATAAAAAAAAAATCACATGAAAGGAAGTCACCTTGCCTGAAACCTCGTTTAGTATCAAACGGCTCGGAGAGATCCTGCCTAATTCTGACAGAGCTGATGGTATTGCTCAACGGCATTTTACACAGCCGTATTAGTTTCGCGGGGATACCAAATTCAGACATCGCAGCATAAGGACAACTTCTTTTCGTGCCGTCGAAAGCGGCTCTGAAATCGACAAATAGGTGGTATGTGTCGCTCCTATTCTCGCTGGTCTTTTCAAAAATTTGACGTATTGTGAATACCTGATCTATGGTGGATTTTCCAGGTCCAAAGCCACACTAATAAGGTCCTATCAGTTCGTTGATGGTGGGCTTCAATCTATCACACAATACACTTGAAAATACCTTGTAGACTATGCTTAGAAGGCTGATCCCGCGGTAGTTGGCGCGAATGCCGGGGTCCCCTTTCTTGTGGATTGGTTGTAGGTATTCTGCAACAACAAACAATAAATTCTAAAAAATCCATTGTAGTTTTTAGCCATTTGAAACTTGTACTTTATTCTACTAGAATTCAATGGGCTACAAAACTGCATACTTCGAATCTAATTAAAAAACTCGACATTTTTACGAAAATTTGTTGATATTTTTTTTTTTAATTGCATAAATTTTTAAGGCAGTGGCATTCGATTGGTACATTTGTACAGATTGGTACAAAATAAAACAAGTAAGAGCAGCGCTGTTTTCGGCTATGACGAAGGCTTCATACCTTTCATGAACATCTGTAAATTTTACTTTGACAGATTACTGCTTTTGAATACATCTGCATACATCGATAGAGGAGTTACATACCTATATAAAAAATCGCATCTGAACAATCAGAGGTATGGAAGATATACCTTATATTAGCACCAATCTAAGTGATTTTCACTGCTATGTGATCGGTATGTAAACCGGTAACACAATTTATTGGGTTTAGTTTCCTACATAAAGGAGATATATCGCAAAAACTGGTATCTGAACAATCAGTGGTATAGGAGATAAAGCTTATTCAGCATAGATTTTGATGATTTTCTCAGTAGACTTTGTATTATTATTTATCAAATATCTTACCAAATTTATCGGTTTTACCTGTTCAAATAAAGGAGTTTTACAGTAAAATCCCATATCTGAACAATCAGATGTATGGAAGATACATATATGTTATAGTCACCCGATCCTTATTATTTTCACTGTAAGTATTCTGTTAATAATGAGTGAAAATGGTGCGAAATTTCATGTTCCTAGTTGCATAAATGGAGGAGTTATGATAAAAGACCTCATATCTGAACAATCAGTTGTATGGGGGTCGCAGGTTATAGTAACCCGATCTTTGTTATTTTCACTGTAAGTCTTCTGTTGATAATGAGTGAAAACAGCGCGAAATTTCATGGCTAGCTACATAAATGGAGGAGTTATAACGAAAAATCTCATATCTGAACAATCAGTTGTATGGGAGCTATAGGTTATAGTTACCCCATCTTTTTAATTTTCACTGTAAGTTTTCTGTTGGTAATTATTGAAAACAGTGCGGAATTTCATGTTCCTAGCTTTATAAATGGCGGAGTAATAACGAAAAATTTTATATCTGAACAATCAGTTGTATGGGAGTTATAGGTTATAGTGACCTGATCTTTGTAATTTTCACTGTAAGTATTCTGTTGATAATGGGTGCAAGTACTGCAAAATTTCATGTTCCTAGCTGCATAAATGGAGAAGTTATAACGAAAAATCTCATATCTGAACAATCAGTTGTATGGGAACTATATGTTATAGTGGTCCGATTCCTCCGGTTCCGACAAATGATTAATACATTATAAAATACACCCACCTACCAAATTTTATCCCGATATCTCGAAAACGGAGAGACTAGATTGCATACAAACAGACGGACAGACGGACATGGCTAAATCGACTCAGCTCGACGTTCTGATCATATAAGTATACATTTTAATGGGTCTATCTCTTTTTATTCTGGTATTTACAAACATCGGACCAAAGTTATAATACCATTTCATGCTCATGAAAGGTATAAAAAATGGAAATATTTTTTTTGTAGTCAAAATATTGATCAAATACAGCGATGTTCTATTGAAAAATTTCAACAAATTAATTTTCGTGATTGGGATAAAGAAAAATATATGGGTATTCAAACAATTGGGATACGACACCAAGTTTTGGCAAATACCCAATCGTGTGAAACTGCCTTTAAACTTGTATTTATACGGGTGTTGTCAAAGAATGAACAATAAAAAATTAACCAAAAAAAATTCAAAATTCAAAATTTGGAACGGCTATAATTTTTTCGACTACTGTACATTAGTCTGCTTCACCAAAAAAAGTTGCGGTTTTCCGGCGGGATTACCAAATCTAGTATATTTTAAGACTTCTACCAAAATATTTCGGAAAAATATTAAGATTTATGTGAGCTGGACCGGTTTGAAAATACCTCTAAAAAAATTAGTTTTTTATGAATAAAAATAGTTTCTTAAAGGATTTTTTTAGAAAAAATCGCCTCAGATTACAAAACAGTTTAAGCTTAAAAAATCTACATAAAAAATATTAAAGAATTGTATCAACGGAATCATGAAAATGAGATTTTTGACACTGTTTTTTAACTTTTTCAAAGATTTGTGTAAGAAAAAATTGATAACTGCTCCAAAATTTTGCCGATATAGACGTATGAGGTATCAGTGGAAAGGTATTTTCTCACCCTTTTTATTTCTTTCACGTCCCTTTTCTCATTCACGTCCCAAGTTTTTCTTTATTCAATACCAATACATCTTAATTCAACACGGAATGACACTCGTTTATCTTACCTTCCTCCTCATACTTTGAATGAGCTTATTTGCAAAGAAATTAAAACGGTCACAAAATACCTTACCAATGATACTTCATAAGCAGGGAACGGATTTTATGGAAATTGCCTTTTGCCTGCTAAAGGGATAGAGTATATTCGATTAAGAATGTCCACAATTTAGCTTTCCCTGAATCCATATATACTCATTTGATGTTGCTTTTTTTGCCTTTTTTTCTACCTATAATTGTAAGAGGCAAGGGAAAAGGCCTTATTTCTAGGAATATGAAAGTTTTAATCGTTTCATATTTAAGTTCGGCGCCATGCTTTTGCAAAAATCTAATGAAAATGCTACCATAAAAATTCCAAATGCATCTTGTGGTTCAATGTTACTACAACTATAGAGAGTAAAGTTTTGTGAATAAAAAACTCGAAAAGAGAAAATAGTCAAGGATTCAAAGTACAAGTTTTTCATATCGACCCCTTTACGCAAAACTATCATATGGCCGATTATTTGACTGGCTACGTTACATTCGTACACATTTTTTCTAAAGCATAAATCAATTGTCCACTAAATAACACAAAATCAAGTGGGCTTTTTAGGTGATATGATCAGGCACGGTCCAATCTATGTATGTATGTAAAAGAGAGGTTTTAATAAATCCTTGGGTGTCAAAGTTATAAGCATTCGAATGTGCACTGGCTACGTTACACTATTTGGAAGTTTAATGATGGGCTGTGTCAGAAAGTTTGAAATTTCTGCGAAACGGGTGAGCGATATTGCTAGCTTTTCAGTATGTCATCTACAATGAATGCAGGTGGTCATCTGCTTACCCATTTGTTGTAAATTTTAGGTTTTTGACAATTTTTGCTGATCAAATTTGGGCACTGGCAACGTAACACGTACGGTTCCCTTGGGCAAGGTTTAACCAAACGGCTTTGTTCATAAATTTTTTCTTCGTATTCTTATTCTGTCATCATAAACAACTGTTTGAGCTAAAATTGGGATCTTTTATTGCAGGATTAAAAAATAAAACTAGATTATTATTAAAAATTCTAACTAGGTCAAAAATCATCCTACGCTAACATTTTTCACCGGAAAATCTTTGTATTATCGTCGCAAATAATATTTATTTAACTTTACTACAAATACTTGAAATATACAAAAGCTCATCTTAAGTACCTTGTTGTGTGTTTTCTTTTTAATCCTTTCTGAATAATTATTTTTTTCCATGCCATCCAAGACAATTTTAAATCAGATACGGTAGTTTCCACAACTTTGTTAATCTTAGATAAAAAAAATGTTAATGCATTTATCGCTTTTATAGAAAAGTTGTAACATAGACAATTTTTAACAAAATAAGTAGCATACATAAAACACAGGTTGTAGTTCTTTAATTTTTAATATCGATATTTCGACCCCAATCTGAGGTCCCGGTCGACCGACAACTAAGAGTTCCTAAGAGAGTATTAAAGAACTAAAACCTCGAGCTTAAAAAATAAAAATTACATCAGTTTACAATTTAAAGACCGATAAACAAAAATAATCAAAATAAATAGACTTATAAACTCTTCCGGCGGCCGCTGTGGTGTAGTGCACTCAAAAAAAAAAGTATCACTATCAGTTTAATACACGTTGGGTTAAAATGAAACTTTAAACAGTATCACTTTTCCGGTATCAATATAACCATAAATAATATAAAAAGTATATTGAAAAATATTAGATTTGTATTTTGGCTATTAATTTTATGAGGAAAAACATAAGTTTTACCCTTAACAATATCAAATTGAGACCTGTATAGTCTTTTTGGTATCATTTGGCAAACATTTCATTAAGCGTGCAGTATCATTTGAGTCTGTTATTGAAGAGTTTCCTCTATACAAGCAAGCCATGGGATACAAATTTGTAAGCTATAGTGTATATAACAATTACATATATACCACCCACCTATTAATTAGTTATTTTTTTATTATACCAAAGTTTATTCTTTAACATAAAGTTACAGTTTCAAACTTTGTGTAATACTAACAAATTTTAACAAAGTCAAAGCTTGTCAATATGTGGGTGGCTAATAATTGTGATACACACTATAGTTTTGTTTGATATTAATAACACTAGTTTACAGCGATCAAGAACATTTAAAAAACCCATAGACGTGCTCAGCGACTTAAATTCAAGTCTAAAATGTAAGCTTTAAGGAGGCTAATTTATCGTGTAAACTAGTGTACATATTTGTATTTTTTTTTTTTGTATTATCAACACCGTATTAACTTACAATAAAACATAAATTTCAGATTGAAGCAGATTTTAAAGAATTATACCCAGAAAAACAATTTATGATTACGTCGAAATGGGCTGAAACGTTACCAAAGCTTACGGTTTACTACGAGGAACACGTAAAAGATAAATACTCCAGAAAACTTTTGACATCTGTAAAAGGCATAACCGACACAAGTAAGTCTCATATAATGAAATTTTTGGTTAATAGTAAAAAATATACGTAATCGATTAATTTTATTAGATTCGAAAGACTGCATTTATTTCATGCTGCTTCACTCCATTTTAAAACCAACTCATCGGTATATAATTAAAGAAGGCGAATTAAAAGTACATCGTAAAGCAACAATTCAAAATTCCGTGAGCAGCTCTATTTTACATATTACCAGTGTAAATGATTTGCAACATCAAATGGAACTACGTAGAAATAAGTCTATAGAATCGAAAACGCCAATACAGCCCTTTTCAATTGTAGTGGGCTCTGATCTATTGAGTTTAACTGATTTTTATGTGAGCTTTCGTTATCAAAAATTTAAATTCAGCTCATTTATAATATCTTTGGATATTTGCTTTAAAATTTATCAAATATTCTCTTTAAAATATCCTGATGAGTCTCATCACGTGTGGAGTTTTCTTCAACATTACTTTTATGATATTTCTACTCCTTATGACGTAAAGAAGCCATGTGTAAACAAATAACATATTTTCAGATTTGTTTTAATGACTAAAATGTTGTGTTTTAAATGCTATACAGATTTTGTTATCTTGACAGCTTTATACTCTCATTTCGTATCATATCATGGGTTAAGTGAAGTAGATATCTATAGATGTACTCACAATAATTGTAATCAAGAGTACACAAGCTTAAAAAGATTTAAGGTACATGTTAAAAGGCATCTGAATTTAAAATCTTTTAAAAAGACTAATAATGTTAGCAAAACAAAACAATCAGACGTTAACTTAGGAATAAGTGAAACACACTTGTTCAATATGGAAAAATCCGAAAATAATTTTGAAAGACAAATTTTCACTTGTAATGAGCCAGAAAAAAATTTAGAGATTTCTAAAAAAAGTATCGTAGAGGATGTTGAAAACTTTTTGTATGAAGATGAAGTTTTTTCTAAGTTTGAACGTCATATTACAAAAAATTTCTCAAGATGTTTTGATTAAATTTTATGCAAAAGATAATTTCTGTAGAAAAGATGCCTTGTTTATACAGGAAAATATAGAAACTATAAATACAGCCATTGTAGAGGCTTTTAAGCACATATTTTTAAAAAGCATACCTGAAGAGCTTAAAAAAAACCAAATATTTCCTAGATTTTTGCTCAAATCCTTTTCGCAATATAGACACGGAACACAAGTTTTTTAAAAATCTTCTTTTAAGTAAAAATTTTGCAAAACCGATTCTTTTTAACGTAAATAACGAAATCACAGAAATTCAGAAAAACAAAAGGCCAACATTAGGGCCTTCTAATATTAAGGGATGCTTAATGCCTATTGAATTTCAAATTCAGAAATTTTTTGAACTACCTAATGTTCTGGATGAAACTCTAGAAAATATGGAAAGACTTAAATGTGACTTAAAAATAACGCATTACATAAACTCAGAATCTTTCAGAGAGAAAATGTGTAATTTCGAAAACAAAATTGTAATTCCAATCAACATATTTGTTGATGGATTTAAAGTAAATAATCCACTAGGCGCTCATGCCAACTTTGATAATGTATGCGGGGTATATTACACTTTTCCTGTAATTCCTCAGCATTTGCTATCAAAATTGGACCATATATTTGTGGCAGCCTATTTTAAAAGTATTCATAAAAAACAATTTGGTAGTGATCCATTTTTACAACCTCTAATAAATACTTTTAAAAACCTTCAAGAACTCGGCTTGAATATAAATACAAGAACCGGAAGTATAAAAGTTTATTTTTTATTAGCTAATATTCTTGGCGATAATTTAGGACTCAACGATATACTTGGATTTACCACATCTTTTAACTCAAATTTTTATTTTCGCTTTTGTATTCGTTCGAAAGAGGACATGGCAAGATAGTATAGCTCACCCTCAATATTCCAGGGGCGTAGAAAATTATGAAGATTCGGTTTTGCAAAATAATGTTAAGTTAACAGGTATTAAATCGAATTGTTTATTTAATCAATTGAAGCATTTTCATGTCACTGATAATTTTGCTGTAGACATTATGCATGACTGGTTTAAAGGTGTTTGTAGATACAATATTTGTGAAATTCTCTTGCAAATCGATTAAATGATGACTTTAGTGCATTTTATTACATTAATAATTGGCGAATTAGTGCCTGCCGATAATATTGTCTGGAAATACGTTATTAATATGGTAAAAATAGTTGATATATTAGTCCAAAGTAAATTTGACGCTAGTATTATAAATAACCTATCGATTCTTATACAAAAGCATAACGAAGAGTATATTCGTTTGTTCAAGAAACCGCTTAAACCGAAATTTCATTTTCTGACGCATTATCCAGAAGTAATAAGAAAAACTGGTCCTCCAAAGCACTTTTGGAACTTCAGATTTGAAGCAAAACACAGAGAAGCTAAAACTTATTCACGAAATGTTATGTGCAGAAGGAATATTACATATTCGTTAAGTATTAAAGCTGCATTAAAGTTTACAACATTCTTAGAAGAAATCAATGGTTTTCCAAATACATATGATATACAGAAAACAGTAGTTTGTAATATAGAAACGTCAAATTTTGCATTGCACTGTCAAGTTTAAATGAAAATTTTTTAAATATTATAATAGAAAAACAAGTAAGAGCAGCGCTGTCTTCGGCTATGCCGAAGGCTTCATACCTTTCATGAACATCTGCAAATTTTACTTTGACAGATTACTGCTTTTGAATACATCTGCATACATCGATAGAGGAGTTACATACCTATATAAAAAATCGCATCTGAACAAACAGAGGTATGGAAGATATACCTTATATTAGCACCAATCTAAGTGATTTTCACTGCTATGTGATCGGTATGTAAACCGACACAATTTATTGGGTTTAGTTTCCTACATAAAGGAGATATATCGCAAAAACTGGTATCTGAACAATCAGTGCTATAGGAGATAAAGCTTATACAGCATAGATTTTGACGATTTTCTCAGTAGACTTTGTATTATTATTTATAAAATATCTTACGAAATTTATCGGTTTTAGCTGTTCAAATAAAGGAGTTTTACAGTAAAATCCCATATCTGAACAATCAGATGTATGGAAGATATATGTTGTAGTCACCCGATCCTTGTTATTTTCACTGTAAGTATTCTGTTAATAATGAGTGAAAATGGTGCGAAATTTCATGTTCCTAGCTGCATAAATGCATGAATTATAACGAAAAATCTCATATCTGAACAATCAGTTGTATGGGAGCTATAGGTTATAGTTATCCGATCTTTTTAATTTTCACTGTAAGTTTTCTGTTGATAATTATTGAAAACAGTGCGGAATTTCCTGTTCCCAGCTATATAAATGGAGGAGTTATAACGAAAAATTTTATATCTGAACAATCAGTTGTATGGGAGCTATAGGTTATAGTGAACCGATCTTTGTAATTTTCACTGTAAGCATTCTGTTAATAATGGGTGCAAGTGCTGCAAAATTTCATGTTCGTAGCTGCATAAATGTAGAAGTTATAACGAAAAATCTCATATCTGAACAATCAGTTGTATGGGAGCTATAGGTTATAGTGACCCGATCTTTGTAATTTCCACTGTAAGTATTCTGTTGATAATAGGTGCAAGTACTGCAAAATTTCATGTTCCTAGCTGCATAAATGGAGAAGTTATAACGAAAAATCTCATATCTGAACAATCAGTTGTATGGGAGCTATATGTTATAGTGGTCCGATTCTTCCGGTTCCGACAAATGATTAATACATTATAAAAATACACCCACTTACCAAATTTGATCCGGATATCTCGAAAACTGAGAGACTAGATTGCATACAAACAGACAGACAGACGGACAGACGGACAGACGGACAGACGGACAGACGGACAGAC
>NW_023458555.1:89980811-90034418 GCF_013731165.1 Rhagoletis pomonella | reverse complement strand
ACGGACAGACGGACAGACGGACAGACGGACAGACGGACAGACGGACATGGATAAATCAACTCAGCTCGACGTTTTGATCAAATAAGTATACATTTTAATGGGTCTATCTCTTTTTGTTCTGGTACTTACAAACATCGGACCAAAGTTATAATACCATTTCATGCTCATGAAAGGTATAATAATTTACAATGGATTGATTTATAACAGAGATTACTTTTTGACTCTTAGAACAAGTGTATTAACTTTACACACAATCAAACATATTCTCATAAGTCATCGCAATGAAATCTATATTTTAAGTGAGTGTTATAATATAAAAGGTTTTAATGAGCACTACCAATGCTATGAAGTTGGTATTAAAGAAAACATCTTACAAATTAATAATGTTATTAATTTCGAAGGACCGCCTATTCACATATACCATAATGTAAAAGGAGTTTGCTTTATACGAATAAAGAAATTTTAAAAGTGAAAATAAAGTATTTAACGCCTTATTTTTTGGGAGAGGGGTGAACCTTATGTGGATAAATATCAAATTGATACTAAAAAACTGGTGTCAATTTTGTAAAAGCGAGTATCAAATCAATATTCGGAAAAATATCAATTTGATAAGAAAATGAATATCAAATTGATACCAAAAATTGTTTGCTATCGAGTATCAATTTGATAATAATGAGTATCAAAAAGATACCCAGTTTTGATAATAGTAAGTCTCTATTCGATAAGATGGAGTATCAAATTGATAACACAAAAACATATTAAATTAATATTAATCAGTATCAAACTGAAAATTTCGAAAATGTCACTTTCACAATTTCGAAAATATCATTTAGACAACATTATTAATGAGGAAAAAAAATACTCTAAAGTTTCATATTGATGGCTAAATAGCATCGCTCCGATGACAACTTTTTTTTGAGTGTGGTAAGCAGTGCGCGCTTACACCGCGCAGGGCCTGGGTTTAATCCATAGTCAAAGCAACATCGCAAAAATATAGAAAAAAACGGTTTTCTTAACAGCGACCGCCCCTCGACAGCCAATGGCAAACCTGCGAGTGCATTTCTGCCATAAAAAGCAGCTTCTCATAAAAATACAATCGCCGTTCGGAGTCAGCGTAAAACTGTAGGTCCCTCCGCTTTGTGTGACAACATCAAGGCGCACGCCACAAATCGGAGGAGAGGCTCGGCCAAGCACATACAGTGACGAGCAAAACTGTAACATGGTGTAACACTTTTTATTTCAGCCATCGCTATATTTCCAAGTTCTAACGACTTTCATCCTTTTGGTGTATATTCTTGTTGGCGCATCCTTACTCCCTCTCTCATAACGATTTGAAGACAATACAACAACAATAAAAAACCCAGCAGACAAAAATGTAAATTAAGGCAGATGTTACAGTTTTGCACTCACTCTCAGTTACGCATTTGACAGTTATCTCTTACTTAGTTGGAAGTCAGATGACTTTTTTCTGTATTGTAATTTATTGAAGAAGTGATCACCAAGAAATAATATAGTTAATCAGGAACCATAAATGTAAACAATAGATTTACTGCGGAAAGGCGGGACCGCACGAAAAGTGGCAAAAAATTGTGGAATTTGCTACTTGAAAATGTTAAGACTGAGAAAAAAATATAGCCTAAAGTGTTCCCAAGGACAAAGGAAGTCTGTCAAAAAATATTACGGTACGATATCTTGTGAACTTAGCAGCAAGTAGCGATGCAGCTACTATTACAGAAGCGCTTAAGGTATTAAAATTTAACGCAATCAATAGACAGCGAGGCGAAGAATTCCCAAATTGATCGCATAGGCATCGCATAGGATCGCACGAAACCGGACCGTTGTCTATTGGGATATGTTAGGCCTTACAGAATGCAATAAAAAACACATTTCTAAGATTTAATTGAAGGTTAGTTGGTCTGACAAGACTAACTTAATCGCTTTCAATCAGATGGCCGGGCATGGTATTGGATCAAAGACCCAAATTATGCCTAAGCGCATCATGTAAGGCGAACTGTGAATCACAGTGGTCGGTCAATAATAGTTTGGGGTTGTATTTAAAAAATTTTGTTGGTCCGTTAGTACGCATTATGCGTAAAGAACAGTATCTGTTCATATTTCGACAAAATTTGCAAAAAGTGAGTTTCTGCTGAAAAATCACTAAAAACACACTGCACATATTCGCAAAGCCAGGATACAAAGCACAAATTTGCTTATTTGAAATGACCTCCATAATCCGCGGACATGAATCTCATCGAGAATTTGCGAAATCAACTAAAAGCACAGCTTAACAAGTATCAAAGTCCGTAAAATCGAGTACATGAGCTGAGAAAGCAAACTAGGGATATATGGGAGGATATACCTCCAAAATTTTTACAGATACAAATAAGGTATGTCAAATCGCATCCAGGAACTGAAAGAAGCAAAAGGGTACTGAACATTGTGTTAGTTCTTTTTTTCGTGAAAATTGTTAAATAGTTCTTAAAAATATATGAGTGCAAAACTGTAACATCTGCCTTAATTTACATTTTTGTCTGCTGGTTTTTTTATTGTTGTTGTATTGACTTCAAATAGTTATGAGAGAGGGAGTAGGGATGTACCAACAAGGATATACACCAAAAGTATGAAAGTCGTTAGAACTTGGAAATATAGCGAATGCTGAAGTAAAAAGTGTTACACCATGTTACAGTTTTGCTCGTCACTGTATGTGTAAGCGCCAATCTATTATTACTATTATTATAAATTCTTCATAGTCTGGTGTAGACTTGTATCAGATTCTGTAAAATTGTAGTGTTATGAACACAATCACGTATCAGATTTATATGTTGCAAAAAATCTAATTGAATTATAGGCAAATATATAGTCAAAATCTTAAGAGATAAATATTTCAAAGGATATTTTACAAATGTTAGTTTCGCTTCATTTCAATAGAATAGTTATTCAAATTTATTATTATTTAATATTATAATTACTTAATTAATTTTATATTATAATTATTTATTGCTAAAATGAAATGAGAATAGTTAACAAGTCAATAAAAAAAATTTTAAATAAAAAGAAAAGCACTGGCCACGTTACACTTATTTATTAGGTAATTGTGCAACGAAGTCAGCTATGAATCAGTATGATATCGACAATACTAAGAAAACATGTTATATATCCTTTTGGAAAGGGTACTTAATTATCCAAAAAACAACTTTTTTAGTTTTTCCCTGGCTACGTTACACTTAACATTTGCGGTACATTTCATTACGACTTAATAGGAGTTCTAAACAACTTTTTCGCTAACTTGGAACGTATCCTGTTAAACTTATTTATATTCTATCGTTCAGAATTTAATCGGCCAAAATAAATCAAGGAAAGCTTATATTTTTGTACTTTTCCTTGTTGAAGTATCTAAAACTGTTTTTAGGTTCGTGAAAAATTCTTCGACAAAAGTAGCAAAATATTAAACACAAAATGCTTGACCATGATAAGAATTAGTGTCAGAAGCAGCTGACAGATATAGTGAATAAAGAAAAAATCGGGCTGGTTTACTTTCCTGTAGAATTGGCCATATGGGCTAAGATATTATAAAGTAGAGACTTTTGTACAAATAATTTTGCGTTTAGTTATATTTCTCAATTATCTCGGCAGATCTAAACTTTGACAAAACACAAAAACACTTTCCTATAAAATTTGGTTCTTGTAACATACGATAATTTTGCACAAAGGGACCGATATAATGAAAATAGTTCACAGTTTTGCTCTTTTTACTTGCAAAATAAATATTTCTAAAATAAATGTATTTTTTGATTATTTTTCGGTTTTTGTCTGTTTTTAGTGACTTCTTTTGCGTTTTTTTCGTATTCTAGTGTCTTTTCCTGCCTATTTTGCCTTTTCTAGCCTATTTCGTTATTTTATTTTGCCTTTTTTATGTTTTTATGTCCTAAAAATTAGTTCCCTGCTCATATGTAAGTCTAAATTGGTAAGGTTTTGGCTAAATTATTCAAGTTTTTCTTAAACCAGTCTTTGAATAATGTTCAAAAACAGCATCAGAAATCTCATTATCATGATTCCGTAGATTTTTTTTTTAATATTTTTATGCAAACTTTTTAAGCTTAAACTGTTTAGTCATCTGAGGTAATTTTTTTCAAAAAATATTAAAAAAAAAATGTTTTTATTAATAAAAGGCTCAATTTTTGGCGGTATTGTCAAATCGGTCCAGCTCACGTAAATCTTAAAATTTTTGCGAGATATTTTGTTAGAAGTCTTAAAATATAATAGATTTTATAATTCCAGTGGAATAACAGTACCGTATTTTTGTTTTGTATGGGGTGTGATGCAGTCTAATGGACATAAGTTGACTAAGATTACTCGGCCGTATTATCATAGTAACACAATGTCACTAAAGTCATTTTAAAATTTTCAGGCAAATATAGTCTTGAAAACTTCCTTAACTCGCCTAACTCTCTGATAAAATTTTCGGCCGTTTTTCACGCTCCGGTATTTCGGCCTCTCTCTACTTATTGCGGCAAATACATCTCGCTTCCTTCTTCAGTTCCCTATAAAGGTGGCGAATAAATTGGCCGTGTTTTGTGATTGCAGCTTTTCGGCGTTAAGTTTTCCTTGCATTGTTGGGCGCACATTTTTTGCTTCGCAGCGCCGGATGCGTATCTTGTCTGCAACAAGATAGTGGTCCAAGTCGATGTTTGATCCTCGGAGTGTACGTACATCTAAAACGCTGGCAGCATGCCTTCTGTCTATCACAACATGGTCGATTTGATTTCTCGTTTTTCGATCTGGAGACAGCCATGCAGCTTGGTGGATCTTTTTATGATCGATCAGCCTCAGTCCGCTATCGGACGTTTCGTCGTGGAGGCTGAATTTTCCGACAGTGGTGCCAAAGATACCTGCGTTTTAAAAATATATTTAAGGAACCTCTTTACAGCTACAACTTGAATCCAGGGTTGCCCTTTTTAATTCGTTTAATTACCCAGAAAAATCCAAATTACCCACAAATCCCCACACAAATTTTCAAATTCCCCGCAAATTTCCCATAAACGAAATAAATATTTTTAAGTTTAGTATCCCTCACAAAGCTTTATATTATCATTTAAAATATGTAACTAATACATTTTAGTTGTTACAGTTCTAGGCATATTTTGTTTATTAAGTATTAAATAAAATATCAAATACACATTATAATACAAAAAATTGCTTATTAGGGAATAAAGAAAAATCATTAGATGAAGTCAGTTCCTTGAACTGTTATAGTACAAATGTATATTTGGTCATTAAAATTTAATCTGTACTTCAATTTTCGCTGCACTTATTAAGATACAAAATCTAAGAAACATATAGTATTCCAAAGAATCTTTGTATTCGATTACTATCTGGATGGTATTTGGAAGCTTTGTAAGCTAACATTTCTTTTTGGTTCAACAATTTTTATTGAGCTTGAGGACGTTTTTAATGAAAAAATATTGTGGGAAAGCAACAACAATTTGAAAAAATGGTAGAAGTGATACCTATTTCGGAAATCACCACATTTCCTCATCAGACTTCTTCAGCGGGATTCGAACCGACGACCCCAGCTGACTAAGCCAGTTGCCTACGCACTGTGCTAAGTTCGTCTTATAAACTGTTGTTGCTTTTTCCACTTTTTTTCATGTGAGCCAACTACAATCAAGCGCAGCTATTCCAGTGCTATTTAAACTTGCTCATGTGGTTGTTGGCTTTGTTAATACACAATTCTATTTTTAGAATGTTTAACTTTTAGGTGTGCTCGTCCTTAAGTTGTTAAGTGGTTTTTGTTATTTAAAAGTTAAACATTCTGAAAATAGAACTGTGTATTAACAAAAACCAACAAAACCAACAGCCACATGATTTAAGTACCTTAATTGTTTTGTATACAAGGGCGTAGCCAGCCTTACATCTAGGGGGCAGAGTTTATATAGAGGGAAAATATGTTTTTAATTATATTTTTTTCTTTGTATATAAAACGAAATTTTTGGGCTTAAGAAAGTGTAAATAAGTTTTGTGGTGGCCTTCACAACGATACCAATTTTTTAAAAATCGGTTAGTAATTTTTTTGTTTAAAATATTTTTCTTTATAAAAAAAGGTATTTTTTACTTTCAAGTGTTTTTTCTCAAAATTTTATAAACGAAGTATACAAATATGCGCACCACAAGAAAGGGAGTTCAATCGCCTTTACAACGATAGCAAATTCTTAAAAATCGGTTAGTATTTTCTTTGTTAAATTCTTTTTTTTTATAAAAAAGGTATTATTTCCTTTTAAGTGTTTTTTCTCAAATTTTTATATACGAAGTATACAAATACGCATCAGAAGAAATAAGATGTGATTGCGTTAACAACGATACCAATTTTTTTAAAAGTCGGTTAGTAATTTTTTTGTTTAAAATTTTTTTTATAAAAATTTTTTTTCCATTTAAATGTTTTTCTCAAATTTGTACATACAAAGTATACAAATAAGCATATCAGAAGAGAAGCAGGGGTTCTAATCACGTTTACAACGATATCAACCTTTTAGAAATCAGTTCAAAATTGTTTGAAATATAAGGTTTTTAATTTTTCGAAGACCCGACCTGTGTCCCCTTATAGCACCTGTAATATAAGTTTGCAAAGAAAAAGTTATAAACCATTTAAACCGATGTTGCTGTTCGCACTAAATGGCTTCATATTGCATCGTTTATGCCTTGTTACGAGTGATAATGTGATTGGGTATGTTGCTAAGCATTCGGGAATAGCAAAGGAGCTACTTTCTTGCTATAGTCTTATAAAAAAAGATACTCCGCTCGAATCATTAAGGCGAATAAATTCTAAGCTAGGAGTTCCTGAAACTATGTTTAATAAACTACTCAGTCCTGAGCTTTGGCCCGCCAGTGTGACCGTTCGCCCTTTTCGGCTCGTCCAAAAACAAGTTGCCACGAAAACATAGATATTAATCCCACAGTTAATATTGAAGCTGATACGCATACTCGCATATACTATCAAAATATGTCGGGTGAGAACTAAAGCGACTGCTGTACGTACGTTTAGCTCCTCAAAGATGTTTGACGTTTTCGTTTTAACAGAATCTTGGCTCAATTCAAATTTTTACGACTCGGAATTTTTTGATTTAAATCTGTTCGACGTATTTCGGAGGGACAGAGACCCCGTTAAAACAGGGCTTAACCGTGGTGGCGGTGTTTTAATTGCCACAAAGCGTGAACTTCGTGCAGCTTTAGTTTGCCTCAATAATAATGACTCTACACTGGATCAATTATGTGTTCGACTGCTTGGTGCTTCGGATAAATTATTTATTTGTGCATCCTACATCCCTCCTAATAGTTCGGAACAGCTTTATAACTCGCATGTCGAAAATGTAATTGCCTTGCAATCTATGGTCGGAAGTCAACATTTATGTGTACTTGGAGATTTTAATTTAAATAATGTTTCGTGGTCGTACTTGGATAGCTCATACTTTCTAACGCCATCTAATATTTTTAGTTCTACTGAAATATACTTTATTGATAATTTTTAAGTTATGATTTAAATCAAATTAACAGTTATACGAATAAGTGCAACCGAATATTAGATTTAATTTTCCTATCTGGTAACTTAAACTTTCACCTTTTAGAGTGTTGTTCGATTACTTCCGCTTGTATGCATCATGCTTCATTAGTTTTAAACCTAGAATTTTACAAATTTTTAAGTAACACTCCTGCAAGTGACGCTGTTAAGTTAAATTTCAAAATGTGTAATTTTGATTCACTAAACAATTTGTTTTTCGAGTTGGACTGGGATGCTTTGTTTGCTAATTTAGATACAACTAGCTGTTTTCAACTTTTCAAATCTAAACTTAATGATATTTGTTTTGAACATATTCCTATTGTACCGGTTAAGAATTACAAGCTACCGTAGTTCTCTAAGGAGCTTAAACGTTTAAAAAACCGTTGTAGTAAGTCATACAATAAGTATAAAGTTTTATTTTTTTATTTTAAAACCTATAAACGCCGTTATCTGATTTTAGGAATCTGGACAAAATTTTGCATACTCGTTATATTCGTAACTTCGAAAGTAACATCAAAAATAACCCGACAGCTTTCTGGGCCTATATTGAATCTAAAAAATCGAAATCGGGTATACCGTCCTTTGTGTTTTATAAGGATAAGCAAGCGAAATCTGCGGAGGATACGGTTAACCTTTTTGTCGAATTTTTTAGTACCAATTTTGTATCTGTCACTGATAGTGTGCCGGATAGTTCGGATTTTTCAAATTCCCCTTTATTCTTTGGATCTTTGTCCATAAGAGTGGATGATGTTCAAAAAGCGATTATTTCTATTAAGCCCTCAATGCAAACTGATGCTGATGGTTTATCCCCTATTTTGTTAAAAAATTGCTACTCCCTCAGTAAGCCATTAGCTTTAATTTTTAATAAATCGCTCACGTCTGGGCTATTCTTACAGGACTGGAAAAAATCATATGTTACGCCAATCTTCAAAAGTGGTAACAAGAATGACGTTACAAATTACAGGCCTATTACGAAATTGACAACAATTGCTAAGGTATTTGAGTGCATAATTAAAGAAAAAATTTTGTTTCAGTTTCTAATCTAATCATCCCGAATCAACATGGGTTTTTAAGGGCAGATCTACAGTATCTAATCTGGCCATTTTTTCTGATGACTGCCTAGCAAGTTTTGAAGCAGGCCTCCAAGTAGATAGCATTTACACCGACTTTGCCAAGGCTTTTGATAGGGTTTCGCACAAAATTTTGCTTAGTAAATTAAACTTTCTAGGATTTCACGCTACTTTTCTAAAATGAATAGAATCCTACTTATCTGGTAGGAGTTATTCAGTCGTACTTAACAACAATACTTCTTGCCCATATCTTGCAACGTCAGGAGTTTGCAAGGTAGCATTCCTGGGCCGCTCTTGTTTACCATTTTTATAAATGATATAAGTACTTGCTTTTTATATTCGAAGTTTCTTCTTTATGCTGACGACCTAAAGACACTGTAGGGATAACAAGAACTAGTGAACCAGATTTCTAGTTCAGTACTAGTTCTTTATTGCCAAAAACGAACCAGTCCGATAGTAACTAGTTCCGCACCAGTCCAAAAGCAGTGAAATGTGGTAATTTCACTAAACTATTCTATTTTTAATTTTAAAAGCAGGGAAGGTAATCATTATGAGTAAAATAATTTAAACAGCATTTAATCATTATTTTATGAATTATTATTGAGTTTTATTTTTTCGCTCAAACGGAAATAATTATTATTTGATTTTTATTTTTGGGATTACAAATAATGATTATTTTATGATTTTTATTTTTTCGCGCAGAGATTATCATTAATTTTCAGTTTTATTTTTCCACTTAAAAATAATGATAATTTATAAAACTGAAAAGGCCATAAAGACGCCTACTGAAATTTTTACCTGAAAAGGGTGCGGCTACCTCTCAAAAGGATATGTCGGTTATCACGCTGGTATAGTTTTTGAAATGATTAATAATCATTATACTTAGTGATTCCATAAACAAAGGCCAAGATCCTGAAGGACAATTGAGAAAGGCAATGCAGTTGCAGAAAAAGAGGCATTTAAAAAAAAGTGTCAAAATAATTACCACTTTCTCACTAAATTTATTTAAAAATGCAAGCCACCAGAGCTATCTTTTTTTTTAAGAAAAGACAGATTAAGTTTTTTTATGCAACCCACCACAGCAACGTTAATACAGTCAGTCAATAAAGTTTAGGTACAACGAATTGTTTACAATACGGGCGACTATTTGTTTAATATTTTAGTTTTCGGTAATTTTTTATAAAAATATGGTCAATTCTACAACAAAATCCCCAAAAATCAGAATCCCAAACCTTGTGCAAAACTTAAGAAAATTCTGCAAAATTTCATTAAAATAATTCACTTTCTATTTACGCTCTCTAGAAAAAGTTTTTTAGTCTATTCAGTTTTAGTATAATGAAGTGCAAGTGTGAGGAAGCTAGGACTTACCAAACAAAAAAAAATTGCTAAATATCAATGGTAAGTCCTAGCTACCTCAAACTTGCACTTTGTTATACTAAAATTGAATGGGCTAATAACTGAGTACTTAACTTTTTTCTAAAGAGTGTAAATTGCAATACTTGGATGGAAATTCCCAGTTTTCTTTAATTATGCATAAGGTTTGGAACTCTGATTTTTGGGGTTTTTGGTGTAGAATTAACCATATTTTTATAAAAAATTAGGGAAAATAAATCATTTAAAAAAAAAATTGTCGGTATTGTAAAAACTTCACTGTACCTAAACTTTATTGACTGACTGTATAACTTATTTAAGTTAAGTACGACAAAAACTTTGGAAGTACTTCATATACATATAAGCTTAAAAAGAACTGAATTTACTTAAAAATCAATATGCTTAAATTTAGACAAGTAAGACAAAGTGAACTAATATTTTTACTTTTAAGCAGAACGCACTTTTTTTTACTTACTACTTCAGTTTAATACTACTACTACTACTAATGTGGTTTATAAATTTTTAATAAATGCGTTTAAACATTTGTGATTGTATTGTCCTTCCTTCAACCGATCGTATTTAATTTAGAAGGGAAATGTTTCGACAAGCCTGATTAGAAATGTAGATCTAAGGTGACGAATTTATAACAGGTTGGGAAGTATAAAAAATGGATGCCGATCGAACTAGATCTCATCTGTCGAATTGGGAACTGGGTTGGAACTAAAGAAAAGGGGATGCAGAACGAACTAGATCTCATCTGTCGAATTTGGAACTGGTTCGGAACTATAGAAAAAGGGATGCAAAACGAACTAGATCTTATCTGTCGAATTTAGAACTGGTTCGGAACTAGAGCCAAAGGGATGCAACGGGGGACAATTGACACTTCCTAGGACATCGCAATGTTAAATTCGCCAGTCGCTAGCATGCAAAAGAGAATTAACGCGTACCAGTCATGTCCCAAACGCTCTAGAACCGAACCAGTTCCGCACTAGTTCGTTTCCCTACAGGGAATATTCAGATTATAAAAGTTTTTCACATATGTTTTAAGATTTTAAAGCTTTTAAAAAGTACGGTAGAATGCAACAATGTGCTTGAATTTGTTTGCATCTTCGTCAGCTTATTCGTTTGCAGACTAGAAAAATGGCCATCAAAATACTGATTCAAAATACACATCTTTCACTGGACACACAAATGGGTGCGCGCAGCAAAATTCAGCCCTAATGGTAAGTTAATTTCATCACGCGGCCATGACAAGTTAAGAATTTGCGATACATTTTCAGGCGAATGTGTGCGAACGTTCACCGAGGGAAGAGGTATGGGACGACAGCTGGCATGGCATCCAGACGGTAATCTGGTGGCTTTAGCATTAAGTTGTAACCGCGTTAAGATATTTGACATAGCTGAAGGCGAGCTAATACAGTGCATTCGTCGCCGGAAAATGATGTTGCATTTCACCCAAGTGGAAATTTCTTGGTGACTGGCGGCGGTGACGATACAATAAGATTGCTTGATTTATTAGAAGGTCGACCAATTTATACACGGTAGTAGTGTACTTTAGCGGAACCATATAATATAAATTTTTCCTGTATTCAACAGTTGCTCGTTTGGAAATCTAATCTGCATACAATTGATTCCAATAGCTCTCGCAACAAACAAGCCAGTTCTCAAAGAGCCCAAATTGATTTTAGTCATGCAGCAGCTCCACATAACTCCGCCACAGACACACCAGTTGTTGGAGTACCAAAAAGCTGTGATGACAGTATTTTAATTGATCCACGACAATCGGTGGCATATGGAATGCGTGATGGAAATTTTCTGGTGCTTGATAGCCAATATACTACAAGAGTGAAACGCTGTGATAGTAATTCTTCTTAAATTTCCATCTTTTATTTGCAGTTACATTAAGAAGCTCATAGAAGACAGAGCTGTTGGTGAGGAAGGTGACGAGTTACTGCAGTACTGCAACTGGGAAAATCCGCATTTCGCACGTGCCCCACTCGTATGGAATAATAGCTTATGTCAAAAGGCTGGTTTTAGTATAATGCGGCATTCGCAGCACACCCTCACTGGCGCCGAGCCGTTGAAGAAATTTTGGCAAATAAACGTGCAAGAAATAGTTCCGATACTAGCACGTCCATATTCTTGTTAAGGGTCATCAAAAAATGCCTTGTGTTGTAAATAATAAAGGGAATGTCGGATTATACTAAAGCCAGCTTCCCGACATAAACGACTATTCCATACGAACACAGAAATATAAATGTATCTAAAACTGAATAACTCAAATCAAATTGGATTGCATTTGCATAATATACCTAATATTGGAATCTGTTTTGATCGTAAAAAATACAACTTGCAATCATTTAGATTATAGTTTTGAAAGAAATTGATTGCAATCGTAAATTGTGTAAAAATTGTTAATAGCAATCTGCCTTAAATTTATGTTCCCCATCTAACGGGTATAAAATACGTTAAATCCGCACTATCTGCATTAACAAAAAATATACATTGGAATATTTAAAATAAAACGATTCATATTTATTTTCTAATAAGAATTGTTTCTTAATTGAAAGTATTTAATACTAATATAATGTAGTGGTTAATGTTTAAAAATGAATTCGCAATATGTCCGCAGCTCAGTTTGATTTGAAGAAATCCGTTTACATTGTTCGAATTACATCTACTTGAATATAGGATAGGCAGGGTTGCATACAAATGGTAGTTCCGTAAATATTTAAAATGTTAGTTCATTCTATATTTACATCTGGGCCAATAAATAATAACAAATATAGCCGAAAAAAACAAAGTTTCGATTAAAACGAGTTTTTATAACCCCCCATAAAATTCCGATTCATTTTAAATACGAAAATAACGATATTTTTTCATGGAGAGGTATTTTTTTTAATATACCTTGTTTATACACAAGAACCGTATTAGCAAAAAACCGATTGGACTCAACATATATTTCTTTACAGCATTTATACCCCTGTCTTTATAGCGCACTCGATAAAGTCTTACTTAAACGACTTTTTTTTTTAATAAATAATTTGCGCGGTTGACCGAAATGGAAACAAACAATAATTGTAATTTATTATAACAATAATTCGAATTTAAAACGGGCTGTATAAAGAAAACCAGCCTATTGTCACTTCACTTTCCAATGGTGTTGATTGCAGCAAAAATTACACTGGACCACAAATTTCAACTTTTTCTCTTTACCAGAAACGCCGTTATGAAATTCTTATGTAAAATCACCCCCTGATTCCGAAAATCAAGGTTATTTTTAATTCTATGGTACCGTTTTTGAGATATTTGCAATTTACCGTTTTTGCAAAAAAAAAAAAATTGGGTCCACTTTATCATATATATCTCAAGAACGAATTAAGCAATTCCAAAACGGTTTGAAGCTTTTAAAAGGTAATAAAACTGTGCATACAACACTTTTTGCTAGGCCCTGTAGATTCAAAGATAACGAACAATCATTACCGATTTTTTCAATTTTTTTTTGTAAAAATATAAAAAAAATTGTACTTTGCGGGGAAGGATCTCGAAAACCTTTTATTTTTTTGCAGATTTTCTTTTTCTCCCTAAGCTCTGTTGTATTACAAAAAAAATAAGCTATCATCGAAGAAAATCGATGCAAAACTACGTAAGTTATAAGCGATCAAATAAAAATACCCAGGTTGCGCAACTTCAATGTATGTACCTATACATACATACATATATTAAAGGTATAAAGTGCAAGTGAGATATTATCCGGATAAACGAATAACACCATAACAATGATAACACTTTTTCTTTAAATAAATCAAATAGTACTTTTAATACTCGAATTGTATTATAGTAGGTAGAGTGGTTGCATCGAAAGGAAGAGTGGTTGGGTTCGAAACCTGCTTTAGGCATGTAGTTATAAACATGTATTTCCGTCAGTTATGGGTAAGTATGCAGGTAGATTTTCAAAATTATAAGACACAGAAAATTTCTAAAGCCTACATCTAAAACAGGTAGTATTTTCTTTTCCCGGCTTGTTATAAAAAAGAACCTTTCTGTCTAGGTAAGATTTGATTTTTTCAATTTTATTCTTGTTCCGAGTATAAATATGAGTTAATGCGCTTTGAAACTTCATAACATCTTCAAGGCTCGCCGGAGATAGTTCAGTTCATAAGTCTAATTTCAAAACCGTGATTTATTAAAAAAAATGAAATGAGTAAAAGGACGCGAGAATTTGAGTGTAATAAGGATCCAGATATGTTCTGTTTTTATGTGGCCAATATACTATCATAAGGCGACGACGAGTGTTCTCAGATCATATCAAAACTTTATACTCCAAGTATTTTGGAATTGAGCCTAAAAATGCTGAAAAACCATGGACACCGAACACTTTGTGTACATCGTGTCGAGTAGAATTGATTCAGTGGGAATCAGGACAACAAACAAAATTTGATACACCAATGATATGGAGAGAACATACTTGCCATTCAATAGAGTGTTATATTTGTCAAACAAAAGTACTTGGCGTTGGAAGATCAAGAGGAGTAACCTATGCTAGCGTACCTACAGTGACATTACCAGTACTACATTCAACGGCAGTTGCGGATCCAGTTCCATTGTCAACAGTAACATCTGAGTGCGGGGGATCAAGTTGTACTGAATTTCGCATGGAAAACGAAAGAAACGTTCTGTCACAAGCACAACTTAATGATTGGATAAGAGATTTGGAACTATCCAAGGAAAAGGCCGAGATCCACACTTCTCGTATGCAACAATTTAAATTTGTGTCATCCGATGTTAAGGTGACATATAGTAGAACTCGTCACGAACCATTTTCCAAACACTATACCAAGAAAGACAGTATATGCTACTGCAACGACATCCCTAGTTTATTCAAAGAGTTTGGTCAAACATATGATTCAAAAGAGTGGCGATTGTTCATAGACGGCAATAAACTGAGTTTGAAGGCTGTATTATTGCATATTGGTAACAAAAAGCCTTCTATCCCGATTGCACATGCAGTAAATACAAAGGAAACCTACGAGGAAATGCAAAAAATACTCAAATTTATCAAATATGAAGAGCATGATTGGAAAATATGTTCTGATCTCAAAGTCGTTGCAATGCTATGCGGTCTACAAAGTGGCTACACCAAGCACTGCTGCTTCCTCTGCAAGTGGGATAGCCGAGCTCGTAAGGACCACTACGTCAGAAAGGATTGGCCGGAAAGAGTCGAGTTTACCGTTGGTGTGGATAATATCAAATACACCCCTCTTGTCAAGAAAGAGAAAATCATACTTCCACCCTTACACATCAAGCTCGGTCTCATTAAAAACTTTGTTAAGGCTTTGGACAAAGAAGGCGAAGCATTCGACTATTTGAAAACAGTTTTTCCAGATATTTCTCAAGCCAAGATAAAGGAAGGTATTTTTGTTGGACCACAAATAAGAAAGTTGATCAACAATAATCAATTCAAAGGACTACTCTCATCAGTTGAGGCAGCAGCGTGGGAATCCTTTGAAAAGGTCGTTGCTTCTTTTCTCGGTAGACACAAAAGCCCTAACTACGAGCAGATAGTGAACGACCTAATCAATAATTATGCGAAAATGGGCGTAAATATGTCTTTAAAAATTCACTTTCTCCACTCACATTTGAGCTTTTTTCCGGCAAATCTTGGCGACGAAAGTGATGAACATGGCGAAAGGTTTCATCAGCAAATGAAATTAATTGAGAATCGATATCAAGGATTCTGGGACGTCGCAATGATGGGTGATTACTGCTGGTTTCTCATAAGAGAAACCGATCCTAAACTGAATAAGCGTCAAAGTAGAACACATAATTATTTCGACAACATAGTAAAATCAAATTAAGACAAAGATTGTTAGAATATAGTATAAACATAAATAAATTAAAAAAAAAGTTAAAAATATGGGTAATTTCATTCATAAATTGAACTTTTAACTCAATAGAAACAGAGCATAGCTAGATATTTCACTCTTCTTTATACCATACATACGTTTTGAGGTATACGTTGAAATTGCGCAACCTGGGTATTTTTATTTGATCGCTTATAACTTACGTAGTTTTGCATCGATTTTCTTCGATGATGGCTTATTTTTTTTGTAATACAACAGAGCTTAGGGAGAAAAAAAAAATCTGCAAAAAAATAAAAGGTTTTCGAGATCCTTCCCCGCAAAGTACAATTTTTTTTATATTTTTACAAAAAAATCTGAAAAAATCGGTAATGATTGTTCGTTATCTTTGAATCTACAGGGCCTAGCAAAAAGTGTTGTATGCACAGTTTTATTACCTTTTAAAAGCTTCAAACCGTTTTGGAATTGCTTAATTCGTTCTTGAGATATATATGATTAAGTGGACCCAATTTTTTATTTTTTTTGCAAAAACGGTAAATTGCAAATATCTCAAAAACGGTACCATAAAATTAAAAATAACCTTGATTTTCGGAATCAGGGGGTGATTTTACATACGAATTTCATAACGGCGTCTCTGGTAAATTTTGGCCGTCGACCAGTGTTATTTAGCGATTTAGAGCATAATCAACACAATATATGCACATAAATATGTATTATTTCACAGATCTCAGGGTCAGCTTAGAAATACGTCACCAAAATTATATAAAATTTAAGAAGGAATCATTTTTATTTATAACGTAAAAGCGCTATCTGACCCAATCTGATAAGTATATTTCCCCTAAAGTTAACCCATTTTATTTAATTTGTCTCTTGTGAAAATATATATTTTATTTCAAATTTTCAGATATGTACATATATTTTAAATTTTTGCTTTAATCTGTATCCTTTTAATATTTAATTAGATACCTTAAGAATAAAGCTTAAAACGAAACAGCACAGCAACCCTTTTCTGTTCATCTTAAAAACACAAAACCCTCTTTTGTTAAAATTCGGCGCTGCACAAAATCCTGGCTTTTATATTTTCCAACAAAATACCACTTCGCAACCCTGGATTTTCACGAAGCGTTTCATTCGGGTCGTAGTTTTGCAACTTCGGGCCATTCGGTGTTGTATGCCATATTGGCTGCCATATTGTTCACACTGTCATCGCCATATTGAACACCCTGTCAACTATCTGTCAACCCTAAGATATCTCACTTGTATTCTTCCACAAAGTACAAGACTACAAGACACTGTTGAGCACTTTACGCACAAATTCAAACACATTCACAAAAAGTTTATTAGTTTCCAATACATGCGCAATTGCAGGCATTGCTAAAATAAATTTGTTGTCATGGAAACCATATTTGTGATGAGGAAATCATGTCTTGGAAGTAATGACTTCACAATAAAAGTACCCGGTATTGACAAAATTTTAAGAATATCCTACAATCTCCTGGATTTTATGGAAGCAATTTAAGTGAAAAATTACTTTAATTTTTGGAATTTTGTATGGAAATTGCCAGAAAATAAAATATAATTTTTCATTTAAATTGCTGGTGAAACCGGCTGTCAGCCCCATTCTTAATTTAAACATAACTTATAACAAGTTATACGTACAACGGCAGCAGAACTACCACTAATGTACAACAAACTCATCATTTTGAGATTCAGAACCGTCGCGTCGAAAATTTAAGCTGTTGTAGCAACACCACCTTGTATGAATTCGCCTTGAGTCGTATTTATTTCCTTTAAAAGGCTTGACCAAACAGCAAATTTGATATGTTATTGCGTCCGCCAACCTATATTTACGCTGCGTTAAAAGCAATCTGCGCTGAAGCGTAATTTATTTTGCTACATTCATATTCTTTATGATAACACTGAACTAACGTTACGTTTTAGTATACACATTATTGCAGGCGTTTGTAAATTCTTGAATATTATTTATTTTTATTTATAAAGAAATAAATAAATTCACAAATATTGTTGTAATTAATTAAATTGTAGAACTGTAGTTCTGAATTGCATCTATGCGTACGATGAGTACGCTCATATACAAAGCGGTGTCAATTCAATCTTATATGGTTATTTTTTTGCACAGATACTTTTGACATAATAAGAGCATCACTAAAGACCGGTCCACATAGAACTTTCGCGTTGGCTTTGGCGTTGGCGTTGGTTTGACAGAACGCACGTTAAAAGTATGCTTGCTACAATGAACGCTTGGCAGCGAATGCTTGGGCTACTAAATTAACATACTAACGACTGATAAATTAATATTTCATATCAATAATTGCATTAAAAACGATATTTCTTGTCCGCACTTGATTAAAAAGGAAAAATAATTCACATAATTTTATTTATTTGCAACAGCTGACGAGCGACGCACGCGAAAAGTTGTGAGTTGGCCATCTTTTTGCTTTGTGTTGGCGTGAGCGGTGCCGAATTTTGGCTATGTGGACGGATGCATTTGAATTCATGTATTCATAGTCAGCTGTTGAAGCGTTGTTATTTAAAAATTCGTAGCTGCAATAAACAAATAAACTGCAAAATTTAGTACTGCTGGAGTTTTTTTACAGAACTGAAGTGATTTCAGAATGCTTACAAATTCTGTAAAATGTTGCACAGACCAGTGGCGCTTTCAGTGATTTGTGAGGTTAGGTTGGGTGTGCCACCTAAAATAAAGAAAGTCCGAATGTCGGAATGGAAAGGGCCATGGAGACGCATTTCAGTTAAAGACCTTGTGATGCCGCTTGTCCCAAATATTTCCAATTTCAACTCTTGGTTATAAAAGACCTAACTACAATAAGTCACTGAAAGCGCCAACATCAAAAACATTTGAAAATGTGATGTGCAGCGGTTTTTATTAGTTATAAATTTAATGAAGGGTAGAATAAGTAGGTGCAATCCCGTATACATCGGACTCGGACTAGTAAAACTGTCAAAAAATTAAAATTCGCTCAGAGCGAGAGAGTAACATTGAAAAGTACGGGATCGCTTTCTAGTAAAAAATTGTAACTTCTGTCAACTTCAACATAACCTCCAAATTTTGGTTGTAAATTTTTGCTTGGTTTGTATGTAAACACACTCAGCTCACACATGTAAATAACCAAAAATACTTTCAAATTCATTAGGATCCACTTAAACAAGTAATTAAATACTTTTCAACATGAATTAGCAGAGTGCACTTTTCTTTTGTTTACAATTTGGTTGCCAAACACACTACAGCTGATCGTTTGACACATTACCAGAATTTACCAGCAAAAAATTCTCGGACTAAAACTGGTAACTTCTGACAGAGAGAGAACCGTATTTACTCTCTTTTTTGTCCTCTCAATAGTCAGAGAACCGAGTACGGGATCGATTTCCAGTAAAATCTGACTGATTCTGACTATTTCTGACTAGTCCGGACTCGTACGGGATCGCAACTAGTATGTAGTTTATATAAACTGTGAAAATGTTGCACTGATTTGTTGCGCTTTCAGTGACTTAATGGAACTTGGGTCTTCTGCGTTAACAAACATGTAGAAAGCCTGAATGTTTTAAGGTAATTGCGATGAACTAAGGGTGTTCCAAAAATTTTCAATTGCATTTCTTTTGGTTGTATTAAAGCCATAACTCCAGTAAGGGTCATTTTTCGTTAGTTAACTATTATGCTAATGTTAAGCCACCATTTGACTGCACCACCAGTTGACTGCAGTTAACTAATGTACATCCATTAGTTAACCAATAGTTAAAAACAGCTGTTTTTGTAGAAGTTAACTAATGACTGGGAAAATGACCCGAAGTCACTGAAAGCGCCAACAGCAAAAACATTTGGGAAGTGTAGTTACAAAGTGGAGTTGTTTGGTGATTTTTTTATTGAGATGAACTTTTTCTTGATAAAAAAAATTCTAGGCAACAGCAATCTCTGTGACTGCAACAAATCTACAAATGTACAAATCGGTGGTCCATGTTTAAGGAACTACTGACTTATAACTTAGATTTACATATTGTACATAGAAAGCTATCATAGAAAGCCAACAAGTATTAATATGAAGCATGCGCAACTTAGTTGCAAATCAATATACCTTCTACCGTGGTTTTTACCTTCGGAGTGCCAAAAATACTATTGCTGTTCAGGATGTGGTTCAAATGATCTTGCATTTGCATATTTCAGTGTATTTTTAAATTCGCAACAATAAAATGCAAGCGGTTACCATTGTAGGAAACATAAATTTGCAAATGCAAATCCAAGACCATTTGCACAATAATAATAATAATAATAGATTGGCGTTTACACATATGTTAGTGTTTGGCCGAGCTTCTCCTCCGACTTGTGGCGTGCGCCTTGATGTTGTCACACAAAGCGGAGGGACCTACAGTTTTACGCCGACTCCGAACGGCGATTGTGTTTTTATGAGAAGCTGTTTTTCATGGCAGAAATACACACGGAGGTTTGCCATTGCCTGCCATTTGCACAATATCCTGAACAAATATTGTTATATTTTTGTTCCTCTACAATATCACTGTAAAGCCTTCCCATTTTTACGCTGCCTGTGCCGCTAGTTTCTACAAGTAAAATATTCTAGATAAAGATTAAAATTATTAAAAAAAAATATTAAGGCAAGATAAAGATAATGAAGTTAAAGATTATTAGGATAAAGAGAAATACTAGCTGTCTTCATCTAAAGTGATTAACTGCTGATAGACTTGATAAAATGATAAATTTTATAATTTTCATATATGAACTGTCAAACTTTGTGTGGAAATCTATAACACAATAACTAATTAAGTATAAAACGTAACTAGCCATATAAGTTAAATAATAAACAATTTAATGCAATTATTTACCAAGGTGCGTTCATATAAGAGTGGGGAGTAACCGATAAATTTAAGAAATTTATCCCTTTAACAATTTAGATGTATACCCCTATTATTTAATTCAAGATTATTAAGATTTAATATCAATATAAAGATTATTAGAGTAAATATTAAGATTTAAGAATAAGTTAAAGGCTATTGGGGTAAGTGTATAAAAATACTAATACTTTTTTTGTTTTTTCAGAAGATTTTATACGAGATATCAGCGGCAATTTGACGTTCACAGCAAACAAAATTAAGTTCACTCAATTCACTTAATTAACAAACCATAATAACAATCTCAACGGTTTTTACCCCCCATTCCTGCCCATCCGCACGAGGGGCGTAGTCCGCATGAAGTACGGAACCAGTATTTTCAATTTTTGCGCCGAGTCACGATAGGCAGGAGTTTGTTAAGTGTCGAGATCTAAAACACTTCAGCTACAGAACTAAATTCATCAGCCGATTTTATGTCTTTATGTTAATGATTCATTTATTGAGAGGATGCTATCGCTTTCTTAATGCTGAAAAGCGGATCTGATATATCAAACGTGCTGGAATGAGAGTTAAAAGCGTGGCATAATCAACGGAGTGGGTCATGCAATTCAAAATTAGTTTTACAAGCTTTCATAAATAGGGGACAAAAGTGTCTTGATACCCGGGAGGGAACATTAAGGCTAACTTCACCCAGAAGAAGCGGACTTGAAACTGAGCCTGTTAGTAATTTAACTATAAAAATTGTACCAAGCATTTACCTGCGACTGGAAAGTGTAGGAAGATTAATAAGTTTTAATCGGCTCGTATAAGGCGGAAGGTTATATTGAGAATCTCAACGGAAATTTCTTAAAGCAAAAAGTAGGAATTGTTTTTGAATTGACTCGATCTTGTCTGAGTAAATTTGATACCTTGGATTCGAAACCACCGAACCGTTTTCCAGAATTGGTCTAACTAATGCTGTAAACAGGGTTTTAGTGATATAAGGGTCACAAAATTCTTTTGACCATTGTTTCACAAAAGCAAGTACCCTTGTTGAATGTCACATTAATATTAAAAATTAAATTATTAAAATTAAAATTAAGCTTAGGATCCATTGTGATACCAGGTCCACAAAATTGTATACCTGTTCCAGGTTATGGTTACCTATTGTATAAGAGGGATGAACAGCTCTTCGCGAGAGGCACATTACTTTACATTTCTTAAGATTTAGAGGCATAAGATTTACTTTACACCAGTAAGCCATGCTGTTTAAGTCTGATTGTAGCAAATACCTTTCTTTAATTGAAACCTACGATTTATAAAGCTTTAAATGATCTGCATACATTAAAATTTTGGAAAATTGTATATCTGTAGAAATATCGTTTATAAAAAGTAAGAACAGAACCGGGCCAAGGCGGCTACCTTGAGGGACTCCTGAAGTAACATCAATGACGTCAGAGATAGTATTTTTAAACATTACCCTTTGTGTTCTATCATAGAAATATGAAGAGATCCAACGTAGAAAATTAGGGGGAAGACCAAGAAGACCAAGTTTATAGATGAGCAACGAGTGGCACACTTTGTCAAATGCTTTACTGAAGTCAGTATATATAACATCAACAGTTTTGCTTTCACTAAATACTTTTGAGGTAAGTTGATTTGCCCTTGCAAAATCCATGTTGACTATATGAAATGCTAGAAGAGATAGAATGCGTCAACTGATTTGTTATAATTGCTTCAAATAATTTAGCAATTACAAAAAGCTTAGCTATTCCCCGGTAGTTCTCCATATAGTTGGAAAAACGCCCTCTTTAAAAGACAAATTAAATAACGCTGTTAACGGCTCATAGAGATAATCAGCACAATTTATAAGAATACAAGTAGAGTAAGGATTTCAGACAAACTACTACATCATCGGGAGATATTACTGGGATATTTATTGAGTTTATTGGACTTAGTTTAAAAGGATAGTCAATGTTAGCATGTGAGTTAATGGAATAATTAGATTTAAAAAACTGAGCGAACATGTTAGAAATTCTTTGATTATCACCAGAGACGGTATTTTGATACTTGATGGCGGAAGAAAACCCACGTACATTTAGCTTGGAGTTTACGAAGTCATAAAATGATTTGGGGTTATATATTATACGCCGTTTGATTTTACATAAGTAAGCTTTATAACACTTTTTGTTTAATTCAAAAAACTTATGACGCAAAAGTGAGTATTTTACATAGTATGAATGTAAACCGGTTTTTTTGTGCAATCTAAAATAACGAAACTTTCTGTATTTAAAATTTTTCACTTCTTTAGTGAACCATAACTGTGTTTGTTCTTCAGGAACATACATGCGTTTAGGCACATGCTTTTCAAATAATTTATGTAAAGTAAAGTTAAAAAGTGCAACGATTTGTTCAATATTTTCTTTATATGCAGGCCACGACAATTAAGACAGCTCTTTGTTAAGCTTTTTAAAGTTGGCTTTCGAAAAATCAAAGCGAATATTTGGTTCGTATGCTTGGGTACCGCAATTTTGACCATCACTTATAACTTCGTAAGATATCTCCATAGCAGTGTTTTAGACATCTTCGGGCAAAACTAGTGGATCACACTTATTTACAACGGACTTAGATGCATCATCAACATAAACAAGATCTAATACTTTACCAAACTTATTGTGAAGTACATTAACCTGAGTTAGGCAGAGTTCAGCCATCTCCTCTAAAAATACGTTGTTGCACGCACTAGACGCGAAAGGTACGATATCATTGTCAATGATGTTCCATGATATGCCTGGTAAATTAAAATCACCCAACACAATCATTGAATCCGTCTGTAAACTAACAGATTTCAGTAAAGAGATGAGTCGTGAATACACTAATGTGTCAGATCGGGGAGGGATATAGCATAGAGCTAAGTAAATATACCCTTTTCCAACCTGTACACGAATGCATTTGAATTCTACTGAATCAATGTGTGGAAGACTAACTTCTTCAGATGGTATTGATATGATAATTATGTGTATGATAATTATTTGGAAGAATCTCTGAATTGAAAATGTGAGGTTTCAGCCAAGTTTCAGTGAAGGAAAGAATATTATAATTACATTCAAGGCCTTTAAGGTATAAGTTCGTTAATTTAGTATTTAAGCCTCTTACATTTTGGTAATAAATACTTAAAGCAGATTTAATAATTAGTTTTTTGATTCAGTGTTATGACGGGGAATATTAGCTAAGTTATTTCCTTTTTTGGACCTATATTCGAATTCAAGAACGAAAGCTCCGGGGGCCAAAAAGAACCACTAAGCAGCGCATTAAAATTATCTAAATTTACGTCAATTTTAAATGAAGCAATATTTGTTTCGTATTTAAAATTAAATTTTCTGATGCTTAAGTCGACAGTTGTAATTTTTGATGGGATATAAAGCTTTATATCGTCTTCGGCAGTGTCTCTCGAAAATCTAGAGACAAAGATTGACTTCTTTGGCGGAACCACAACTAGTTTCCTTGTATCAGACTGGAGTACCGGCGGAAGAGGTTGAGTTACAGCGTTACTAGTTGAGGATAGGGAAGGCCATGGAGGCTTTTAAGACGATGCCACCACTTCAATGGGCGAAGAGGAAGATACTTCAGGCTCGTTATTATCCGAAGCAGATTTCATTACACGCTCTTTTGAGGCTGAGGATTCTGATGCTGGAGGACATGGAGAAGATAGATTAATTAAGTCAGTCGGAAGATTATTCTGACGTGCAACGACAATAATTTCCTTAGATGGACTATGAAGACGCTTACGTTTAGACACACGGATATCCTTAACAGAATGCAGGGTGTCTTAGCATTTGAATGGTTTAAACACATTTTCATAATACTTAAATTTTTTCTGTCAGTACTGACAATTCTCTTCCTATTTCTGTAAAACCATTTCTGGTTTGCCTAAATAGCGTTCAGAATCGCTTTTAATTTGGCAAGTATCAAGATCGCACTTCATATTGAAAGACAAAAAAATAAAATAAATTATAACAATTAAGGAGCTGATGTAAATAGCTTTAAATAAATGTAGCGAACAGTTTGAGTATCACTGTAATTATGACACTTAATAAACGCAACGCAAACAGCTGTGACAAGAATTACTAGAAGATGTAAACAAAAAGAGTAGAACAAATGTGCAAAAACAAAATGAATTCAGTTAACTACAAAGGATACAACAACAATGATAGCAACAAATGACTCGGCAAGATTAGAATGTATGCTAGTGAAATTTAATTAAATTTCGTTTGATATAAAACACAATAACTTTCACTTAGCTTCAATTATTTCACACTAAGATGCTCATAGGCACTTTTTATCACTACTTTAATTAGCACAATAAACTTAGCAAATAGAAAGCCAAAATCAGAGCAAAATATATGTAAGTACACCTCACAGCTTGATGTTTGTAGATATTTGCGAAAATATTAATAATCAGTAGTTTAGTACTAAAATTACCTTGGTCACTTTTAACGTAGAATATTTTAGTTTACATTATAAGCATGAACAAAAAAACTCTTGCCAATTTGATAGCAAGGAAAATAAAAAATTTAAAGCGTCAGTTGCAAAATATAGAAAACTGGGCGAACTTGCTCATCAAATGGAAGTTGGTATTAGTAGTGAAAGAGTAGTTTGTTGTAAGAAGAACACATGCCTAGTACCAGTAGAGCCGCCGGTCTTCAAAGTATTTTGCCTAACGCGCAAAGTATATCAGATTCTTATTTAGTGAGTGATAGTTATCCCGATAGTGGTAGCGATAGTGAGGGGTTTTTTTTTGACGTTGACGAGTTAGATGACAGTGAAGAAAACACAATTCCAACTTACGTTCGGAGAATCGAGTTAAAGGCTTGGGCTATTAAAAATAATGTAACTCAGAACGTGTTGACCGACTTACTTCAAACATTGAAAAAGGTAGGGGTTGACGGGCTACCTTTGTCTGCTAAAACGCTTTTAGGTACTAGTCGAGAAACTGTAGATATTAAAACCATATAGCTGTGCCCTTACATCTATTCCGTGTGTTGCAATATCCACGAAAGCAGCAGTTAATTTTTTATGAAGAAAATTATTACAAAATATTCAAAAAGTTCTCTACTTATATGTTTGGCTTTTCTTTGTTTTATTTTTCCAACGTCAAAAGCTGGATTTTTTTTTTTAAGTTGGTACAACAAAAAATACGAAACACGTTTTCTGTCAGATAGCTTACATGGCGGATAAGAAGAAGTGAGACTACCTTCTAAAAATTATTGTATCATGCTTATACCATTACTTCATCACCTTTTCAATGATTTTTTAAGCTAATTTAAAATGGATTCTGAAGAAGCCATTTTCCAAAAATTATGTTCGCATGTGGAATCAAGCCACTGGAGAGCAAATGACGGTACTCCTTTTTTTTCTTAAATATAACTTTCACTGCAATATTAACTTTTTTCAGAGATTAAAATTCGCAAGCGTCAATTTTCAGTGGAATGTCCCCATGACGGACGCCCTCCACCGAAATATTCAGCCCTTTCCGTAGATTTGCCGTTACCACAAAGTAGCCACGCAGCAATAATGGCTAAATTAGATGAAGACCAATTATAATCGAAACTGGAGCTGAAATACAAGGCGCCCTCTCCGATAAGGTAATATCAGACACTGTAAATACTACAAATTCCCTTTATAACATCGTGATTTCCCATTTCAGATGCCTGAACGTGGCGAGTTCCAAGCCCAAAGCAAGCTGTTGCAAGAGTGCAGAGTTTGATGGATTTCGCCGACCTAAACGGCGTTGATGGATGAACCGACCCGAACGGGGCTTAGTAGTCGCTACAACAACAACAACAAGAGTGCAGAGTTTTGACAGCTAGGATTCAACAGTCTGTCAGTCGCATCACCGGTGACATGGAAAGCGAGGAGTCAACCGACTTAGCTACTATGATATCCATGTCATCGGTGGAGCAAGTGCAGGCTGTTGAAACCAAGCTTAAAAATAAAGCTTACGCTGACGCAATGGTAACATAATGATATTGATATAAGTATATTTAATTTGTAAATAACACTCTTTCTTCGATATTTGGATTGGGCTTTTAGCAAGAGCAAAAGGTACCAAAGGAACAATTGACGGGGTTATGCGTGGCTTGTTCAAAGATGACACCGTGGGAAATTTTAATTTAGAGGGAAGGGCAGGCAAGTTCCTACTTGTTTGTTTTAAAGTGACTGAGCTCCTCTTTGGTTCGTATCTATGTAACAGGAAAAAGAATATCTACGAGTTGCTAACACTAAATTCATTTATTAGATATTTTTCCAGAAAAATCGAAGGAGGACGTTCGCACTTTAATGCGAAAACATATAACTTTGTCATAATAGAAATAATCAAAAAAATGTATATCAAAAAATAAAAAATTTAAGTAACAGTGTAGAATAAGCATACGAAAGAAACTGTAAATAGTAACATTAAGTTTTTTAGAAGAATGTTCTGCACATAATCTTGCAAATGCATATCTGTGGTTCAGGTGTAAACCATTTCTTTTAAATTTGAAATGGAATTATGTTTATACCTGGGACTGCATATACATTTGTCACCTTAATTCACAAAAGCCCTAACCAACAAATTTTTAATTTTATAGGAGCAGCAAAAAACACTATAAAAAGAGTAACCAAAACAGGTAGGACTTAAAAAAGGGCATGTAACTCCGTTGTTTTTGGTACTAAGACCTTAAAATTTTTATTAAAGTTGTATTTTGATCGACCTTACTAAAATCTCTGAAAAACGGAATTTCGAAAAAAGCGTTGGTTAGGGCCTTTATGAGTTAAAGTAACGATATGTACAAAACATATGCACAGGATACTGAATACATTTATTGTAATGAATAGGATAGAATATCTAGTTTTATATAATAGAGTAAATTTATTTAAGTAATAGTATTAAGTTTATGAATATATTCTTACTTACTTATACTTATTGTATATTACTGATACTGATTATTGAATACTTATTGTACATTATTAGGGGTATTCGGGACTTGTTGTATATGCCCGAGTATTCTGCGTTTGAGGTATTTATGATTTTTGGTAGATAATGCAGTAAAATTTTTAACAGCAATGCAACGTCGATAATAAGAGCTGCAGAACTGAACCGCTCAGGAACAATTTACTACAAGAGCGTGCAATTACTGACTTGTGCCAGCTTATGACATCGACATCATCGGTAACAAAAACCGCGAAGTCTGTTCTGCCTTTTCCAAGTTAGATAACGAAGCAAAGCGAAAGGGTCTAGTGGTAAACGAGGACAAGACGAAGTATATCCTGTCATCAAATAAACAGTCAGCACATTCGCGCCTTGGCACCCACGTCACTGTTGTCAGTTATAATTTTGAGTCGAGAAAGTACAGAATTTCGTTTACTTGGGAGAACCAGCATTAACACTAATCATAATGTCATCATGGAAATCCAACGCAAAATCACTCTTGCCAACAAGTGCTACTTTGGACTGAGTAGACAATACAGGAGTAAAGTCCTCACTCATTGTACAAAGATCACACTCTATAAGTCACTCATCATGCCCGTCCTGGTATATGGCGCGGAGGGTATGGACAATGACAACATCTAATGAAGCGGTTCTTGGAATATTCGAGAAAGAGTTTGCGGAAGATTTACGGGCCTTTACGCGTTGACGACGGCGAGTATCGCAGACGCTGGAACGATGAGCTTTATGAGCTTTACAACAACATGGGCATAGTGCAGCGAACTAAAATACAGCGGCTCCGCTGGCTTGCCCATGTCTTACGAATGGACTCCGACGCTCCAGCTCTGAAGGTATCTATTCAACTCGGAACCAGCTGGTGGTAGCAGAGGAAGAGGCAGGACCCACTGCGGTGGAAAGAACAAGTTGAGAAGGACTTTTCAATTGTCGTCAGTTGGCGCAGAAGAGAAACGACTGGAGTGCTTTGTTGAACTCGGCCAAAATCGCTTAGGCGGTTACTGCGCCGAAAAATAAGAAGAAGAATGCAACGAAGATTTGATTGCATTAACTGCCAAAAAGCATAAATATCCGAAATACAGAACACAAGGGCATTTGTAACAAATCCCGAACATATCTGGTATAAATATAACATAAATAAAACATGAAAAAGATTGTATTATAATTTATAATTAACACACGTAAATATTACAACTCTAAAATATTTTATACTAAAAAAATAATATTTATCTATTTTAAAGTACATTTAGTTAGGTTTCTACAGAACTTTTTTTAGTTAAGCTTAAATTATGATTTAATCATACTTTACAATAGATAAGTAAACGCCCTAGGTGTAAATAGTAGTGTTAAGTTTGGAAATATTAGTATCGTTCAAAAATAAAATTAAGATATGAAGCTGCTAAATAAAAAATATGAACACAAAATATGAGTGTATAAATAAAAAATTAATTTTAAAAGTAAAAATAACAGAAAGTGAATATGAAGTCCAAAACTGTAGTAACATTACTTTATTGAATTAAGTATTAAAAATAAATAAATTAAGAATATAAAACTATAACTAGAAACAACTCAAAAAACAAAAAGAGTATAAATAGTAGCATTAACTTTTTAATTAAGTATCAAAAAATAAATAAACTAAATTTTAAATAAGAAACTTGAAATGCAGAAATCTTGTAAATATAGGTATTATGAAAACAATAATTATGTATTCTAGTGTACAAAACTAATTTTCTTAATTAAATGATATAGTAAAAATAAAATTGTTGATTTTCTACTTATTTGGTTTTTGCAGAGTTTATGATGATATAAATGGGTAGTTTATTAGTACTGAGGAATTTATAATAGGCATGTTTTATTCAACCATCACAAGCAAATAGCTAAATCTTGGTCAAATAAAACGAAATTAGCTTATTTCCTATGTTAGCCTAATTTTGACAGTTGTTTGACTGCAAATAGTGTCAAAGTAAGTTTTTGCCTCTTTCTGATTGGCTGAAGGAGAAAATTTCTGATGCTGAATGGCAATGCCTCTTGTTCAATATACAAGCCAAGACAGCTTTTCATAAGCCAATATAATTATGTTGGGTAAGTCCTCCATACAAAATAAGCTAATAGCTTAAATTTCTGGACAAATAAAACACGGCTAATGATAAAAATGATTCGTTTGTTTATTAGTACTGAGGACTTTATAATGAGAAAAATGAGCAGTTTGATGATTAGTGCTGAGGAGTTTATGATGATATAAATGATTAGACAAAAATTATGAGTTTGGTTATTAGTGCTGAGTAGTTTATGACAACAATGAGTAGTTTGTTTATTAGTGCTGATGAGTTTGTGATGACAACAATGAGTTGTTTGTTGATTAGTGCTGATGAGTTTGTGATGACAACAATGAGTAGTTTTGTTGTCAGCGCTAATTAAATTATGAGCATAAAAATGATTAGTTGCCTTGTTTTTAGAGAAAGCAGCCATATTTCTCACTTATATGAAATTGCTATTGGTGGGAAAGAGATATATCACACCGACAAGGAAAGGTACTAAATTTTTTCCCATGGCCTGAACAAAAATTAATTCTTTAATAAGTACTTTTGCAATTACTGATAATGATAACATGAGCACTCATATGATACTCATCTGTCTTATAGGGTAAAATTTTAAAGTGTTGAAATACATTCATTGTTTTTGTGTCTTAATACTGCAATAATTAAAGTTTTTTATTTTTATCTCAGTGCGCGTTGATGTAAAATGTTTTTCGTGAATCCATTAAATATAAATGAACAAACTGGATGGAACAAACGTCGTGCTATTTGAACGTGCCCTCGTACTATGCTCTAAGTGCCTGTTTTTCTGCCACATATTAAAAAAAAAAATACAAGCTTTAAAAAAAATTGGCCCACGCACCAATCTTCTTAAGAATTGATGTCCTCGAAAAAAGAATTAAAAAAACTTCTCTAATTGTTACCAGATATAAGTCGTAACTTTAAATTAAAGTTTCTCCTCTTACAGATATCGTCAATCGTCGACGATAAATGATCTGAAAGTATTTTGTAGATTGTGATTTTATTTTTCCTAAATTGATATTTGAACGTGACATTGTACTGTGCTCTAAGTGTCTGTTTGCCTGCCACATATTCAAAAAAAAAAGAAACAATATGTTAACAGCCAAGGCGAATTAATATAAGGAGTACAAAAACAAAAATTTAAATGTATTTTGTTTTTGCTTTGGCGGCATAAACTGTCAAAATCTGTAAGAAAGATCTGTGTAGAAATTCAAACAAAATTTTTCAATTTGATATCAGAAGCCGTACGGCGAAACACATATACAAAATCAGCTGAGCTAGTAACACTACCTTATATAAACAGCTTTTTGTCTCCTCTCCTAATTGAGTTCTCCCCTGCAAACGGTAAATAGTTTACTTGTTTTTGTTATTTATGGCCTTATAACAATTATATTCAATAATTTTTATTGAGCACGAGGCCGTTTGTCATGAAAAACTATTGTGGAAAAGCAAAAACAATTTAAAAAAATGGTAGAAGTGATTGCTATTTCGGAAATCAACACATTTCACAATCAAGCGCAGCTATTCCGGTGCTTTTAAAACCTGATCATGTGGTTGTTGCTTTTGTTGTTTTTTGTTAATAATTCTATTTTTAGAATGTTTAAGTTTAGTTGTGCTCGTCCTTAAGTTATTTGTTTTGGTTATTTATGGCCTTATAACAATTATGCTCAGCTGGAGTCGTCGATTCGAATCCCGCTGAAGAAGTCTGATGAGGAAATATGGTGATTTCCAAAATAGCTATCACTTCTACCATTTTTTCAAATAGTTGTTGCTTTTCCACGATAGTATTTCATTAAAAACGGCCTCAAGCTCAATAAAAATTGTTGAATATAATTGTAATAAGGCCACAAATAACTTAAGGACGAGCATACCTAAAGTTAAACATTCTAAAAATATAATTATTAACAAAAACCAACAAGCACAAGCAACAATCAATTTTAAATAGCACTGGAATAGCTGCGCTTGATTGAAGTTGCCTCACATGAAAAAAAGTGGGAAACGCAACAACAGTCTATAAGGCGAACTTAGCACAGTTCGTAGGCAACTGGCTGAGTCAGCTGGGGTCGTCGGTTCGAATCCCGCTGAAGAAGTCTGATGAGGAAATAGGGTGATTTCTGAAATAGCTATCACTTCTAAAATTTTTTCAAATTTTTGTTGCTTTTCCACAATCGTTTTTCATTAAAAACGGCCCCAAGCTCAATAAAAATTGTCCGCTGTGGTGCAGTGTAAACAGTTTTTTCTTAAAAGCGGTCGCCCCTCGGCAGGCAATGGCAAACCTCCGAGTGTATTTCTGCCATGAAAAACAGCTTCTCATAAAAATACAATTGCCGTTCGGAGTAAGCGTAAAACTGTTGTTGTTGTTGTTGTAGCGGCTACAACAACCCCGCCCAGGACGGTTGGAATCTCAGTCGTTGTCGTCAAGTTCCACTAACGGCAACCCTAGGAGGCGTGCAGCTTCTGTGGGGTTTGTCCACAGGGACGAGGCCGTTAGGGTTGTCGGGTTTTCCGGGCATGCGAAGAGATGTTTCGAGTCATGTGGGGTCTCTCCGCATGCCGGACACTCATTCGGCACATCCTCATTCAACCTACTCAGGTAGGAGTTTAACCTGCAGCAGTAGCCGGAGCGAAGTTGTGCAAGTATTGTGCGAGTCTCCCGAGGCAGATGAAGCTCCGTCTCGTCTATGTCCGGGGGTGGTATGCCTAGAACGGCATTCACAGGTATAGAGTCTACATAACTCGAGACTGAGTGCCTGTGAATGCCGTTCAGGGCCTGTCGGTAAGCTGTCGGGTCCAGAGGTTGCTTGATGACTTCGTCTGTCAGTTCATATAGATGCCTCCTGACGTGCCTAGGCGAGGGCTCCTCTGCAAGAAGCTGTCTGCTTGGGTGGCCACTTCTGTGGCTCCCGATCAGGAACTGCTTGCAGAGCATTATATTGTGCTCCTTTACGGGGAGCATTTGCGCCTCGCCGTGCAGATGGTGTTCGGGCGACATCAGGAGGCATCCTGTCGCTGTCCTGAGTGCGGTGTTCTGTACAGTCTGTAGCTTCGTCCACTGCGTCCTACTAGTCCCTGGCGACCACACTGGCGCTGCGTAGTTCAAAACCGGCCGGCCTATTGCCTTGTATGTTGCCAGCAACGTTTCTTTGTCTTTGCCCCAAGTACAGCCGGCTAGCGACTTGAGGACCTTGTTGCGGCTCTGTACTTTATTGACAATAGCGGTTGCGTGCGCGGAGAAGGAGAGCAGGCTGTCGAATGTTACTCCGAGTATTTTGGGGTTATTCACCGTCGGAATTGGTGTGTCATCGACGTGGATCCCCAGCGGTAGCCTGACCTCCTTCGTCCAGGTTGTGAACAGGGTCGCGGAGGATTTCGTAGGGGAGAGGGCTAGACACTTTGCAGTGAAGAAGCGAGAAAGGTCAGAGAGATATCCGTTTACTTTTGAACACAAGTCATCAATTCCATTCCCAGTCGCCATGATCGAGCAATCGTCGGCGTAAGAGACAATCGAGACTCCCTCTGGTGATTGAGGGAGCTTTGAAATGTAAAAGTTAAACAGTAGTGGGGAAAGGACACCACCCTGTGGAACCCCCTGTTTTATTTTTCTAAGTTTGCTCGATTTGTCTCTAAACATTACCGACGAGTGTCGACCACTCAGATAATTTGCCGACCACCGTTTGAGCCTCTGTGGGAGAGAGGAAGCCTCTATATCTTCTAGTAGCGTGGAATGGCTGACAGTGTCAAAAGCCTTGGACAGGTCCTACGCTACTAGAATCGTTCTCTCACAGGGACGTTTACAGGTAAATCCACGAGTTATCTGAGTGTTTATGGCGTTAAGTGCTGTTGTTGTACTGTGCACTTTACGGAAACCATGCTGATGCTTCGCTGGGGTCAAGTGGTTTGTGAAGTACGGGAGTAGCAAGGCCTCGAGTGTCTTCGCTACCGGGGAAAGGAGTGTTATCGGACGATAAGAATCTCCTATGTTGGCGGGTTTCCCCGGTTTGAGCAGTGGGACCACTCTCCCCACCTTCCAGATGTCTGGGATGATGAGAGTGGCCATGGAAAAATTGAGGACCTCCGTTAGGTACGCTACCCCCGCAGGACCCAAATTTTTCAGCATCAGCATGCATAGTCAGTAGGGACCCATGGCTTTGGAGGCTTTCGCCTTCCCGATGGTCACCTGAACTTCACCGCAAGTGAAAGCAAGGTGGGCACAAGTTGTTGGCAGTTTGTGCAGCCTTCTGGTCACTCGGCGCGTGGTTTTGTCCACCGGAGGATGCAGTATGAACTGCCGGCTAAAATAGCTCGCGCATCGCTCCGGGTCCGACGAAGCATGGTCGCCGAAAGAAATTTCGACTCTGTCGGCGTGCTTCGTCGGATTGGAAAGTGACCTCACGGTTGACCAAAGCTTACTCACACCAGAGGTGAAGTTACAGGTCTTCAGATGCTCCTCCCACTTCTTCCGCTTATGTACGTTTACTAGTTGCCGAATCTCCGCGTTGAGATCCCTAATACGGGGATCTCCGGGATCGGCCTGACGAAGGCTGTCACGCTCATCGGCTAGAACAGCCGCTTCGGCAGGGAAGTTTGGACGTGGGTCCGTTATACATCCTGCCGGTATGAAGCGAGCTGCAGCAGCAGTGGCAGCCCTGCGGAACTTACGTTCACCGATATGGACGTCGGTTGGTGTGGGGAGCGCTGTGAAGGTGTTTTCGGTAAACTCCGCGTAACCTTTCCAATCAGCTTTAGAAAAGTTGATATAGGTCCGGTGTTTGGCGGAGGCAAAGTCGGTTCGTTTATCTATCGAGATGACTATGGGTTGGTGGTCTCATGCTAGAGTCAGCATAGGTCGCCATGTTATGCTGTTTATCAGACCAGCGCTGACTATTGTGATGTATGGCGAGCTACTGCAGTTACCCATAATCCTGGTGGGTGCGTCGTCGTTCATTGTGCAGAATGTCGAATCGTCTATCTGCTCAGCCAAGTCTGTTCCCCTACGATCGTTTGACAGGCTTGAGTGCCAAAGATCGTGGTGCGCATTAAAGTCACCTACTACCAAACGGTTTTCACCTCTGAGGAGCGCAACTATATCAGGGTGATATCCTGCCGGGCAGCAGGTGACAGGGGGTATGTATATGTTAAATATTTCGAGCTCAACATCGCCTGACCGGAAGCGATACCCTGACATTCTAGGGTGGTATCCCTGCGGTCGATGTCTGCTTCGATTAGACGATACTGCACGGTGTGGTGCGTGATGAACGCTAAGCCACCACCATTATCTCGCTCGCGATCTCGACGGTGCTCGTTGTACCCGGCGCAATTCAACAAAGTTGAATTGATGTGCAACTTCGTCTCTTGGACCGCAGCTATCAATATACCATGCCGACACATGAAGACGGTTATCTCCTCAATCTTGCTCTGTAGCCCGTTGCAGTTAAATTGAAGGAGCTTCATGTGGTTCGGGAGACGTGTCGTGATGTGGGGTGTAAGTGATTTGTGTGTTCTTACCGCCGTTGGCTGTGTGCGCTGTTGTGATGGTTGCCGCCCTGTGGTGGTGGCGGGAGGCGTCGCAATTGAGGTCTGCGACCGAGCAGCGCAACACGGGCCCTCGAAGTTCCCAGTCCAATCTCGCGTGGTACGCAGACCTGAGCATGCACTAAAGTGGCACCAGCCAAGGCAGGTGTTGCACTTGACTGATGTCACATTACGGAATATCCTGGTCTGACATACCGTGCAGATTGTAGGGGGAACCAGGAGTTGTTGGCGGCGGCGTGTGGGTGGTGGTGCGGTTGTGTGTGTTATGTGGTCTGTCGTGGCTGTGGTATGGTCTGTGGTGTTATTGTGTTGTTGTGTTGTGGTGACTGTGTGAGGCTGCTCGGGCGGACTGAGGTTAGCCGTGGAGGCTGCTCTGTTTGAGCAACAGGGGGCCACGTACGACGTGGTCCACTGTCGATGTGTCCGTAGTCCCGAGCAGACTCTGAGGTGACTCTACCCCTCGCAGGCATTACAATTGACTGAGGTGGAGTTGTGGTGTAATCGTCTCCGGCATACACAGCAGGTGTAGGTTTCTGGCCCTGGGTTTGACTCGATGCCAGCCCTGAGTAGAAGAATACGTAGTGAATGTAGCCCTATGGACGGACAACTGCTGAGATACTTCGCCGACCTAAACGGGGTTAGATCGCCGAAACAACAGCCCTTGGTCGGGTAAAACCCGAGTCATTCCGGTACGAAGAACCGGCTGTCGTGGGAATGGCGTAAAACTGTAGGTCCCTCCGCTTTGTGTGACAACATCAAGGCGCACGCCACAAATCGGAGGAGAAGCTCGGCCAGACACTAACATATGTATGTGTAAGCGCCAATCTATTATTATTATGTACAGCAACGCAACCTCAGTTAGGTCGCCGATGGGCAACAGCACTGCAATTAAAATGTATATTATATTATGAATAGCAACTATAGTGCTAGAAAGTTGAAGATAATAGAATTCGAGGTACTAGCAAGCTAGACTTAAGCGCAAAGCTGCAAAAACAGTTGAAAAAATAAATACATTTTCTCAATCAAAGTTTCCCCGACAACCACAAAAATGCTGTCGCCAGCTTTTTGTTATGCTAGTTGGATTTTTTAGTTCACTTTAAAGGTTAGTTCAGTTCCAGTTCGTTCAGCTCAATGAACTATGTAGCTTGTGTGATTCTTCGATCACCCTATTGAACTATAGTTGAACTACTCCTGTTCCAATCGTTCTTCGAATATCGTAAAATGTCCTTCAGATTAGTCAACTGTATTTCAGAAACTGTAGAATGTACTTCACACAAGTCAATCGTAGTTCAGAAACCGTAAAATATACTTCAGACTTTTCAATTGTACTTCAGAAACCGTAAAATGTACTTCAGATTAGTCAATTGTACTTCAGAAACCGTAAAATATACTTCAGATTAGTAAATTTTACTTCAGAAACCGTTTATTGGACTTCCGATTTGTAAATTGTACTTCAAAAACATATGTATAACATTTTTGCCAAAAAATGCACTTACCACAAATGAGCGCTAAACCATGAATATCAAGTAGATTACAAGCAATTGTATGCAAAGTATGTACAGTATTGGCCAATACAATAGCACCCCCATTTCAAAGTGATATTGTTTGCCACTCATGTTTATTTATTTATTTTTAAGAATTTTCAATTAAAATACAGTTAATTCTCTCACAAAACTCACATAAACTCAGGTTTAAAACTTTTTAAAAGACCGCAAAAAAGTGCAACAAATTTTCACCAATTTCAAACTTTTTTCTCAGAAGCGGTAGAATTTTTTTGAATACACAGTTTTATAGCCCATTCAATTTTAGTCTAATAATGTGCAAGTTTCAAGTGGCTAAAAATTACCGTTGATTTTTTAGAATTTTATTCGCCGAGGATGTTACGGGTTTCTGCCATATAAAAATAAATTGTGTTTAGTCGTTATATGGAAGCAAATGAGACAAAAAAAATTCTAAAAAATCAACGGTAATCATTAGCGACTTGAAACTTCCACATTATTGGACAAAATTGAATACGCTATAAAACTGTGTACTCAAAAAAATTCTAGAGCTTCTGAGAAAAAAGTTTGAAATTTAAGGGAAAGTTTGTTGCACTTTTTTGCGGTCTTTTAAAAAGTTTAAAACATTGGTTTATATGGGTTTTGTTAGAGAATGAACTGTATTTTAATTGAAAATTCTTAAAAACAAATAATTAAACATAAGTGGCAAACAATAACGCTTTGAAAGGGGGGTGCTATAGATATGTCCAATACTGTATGTATGCACATACTATATGAAAATAAACCGCATTAGATATAGCACTATGCTTGCAGTATATACATACATACGTACACTCGATTGCAATTTTTTGCAATTGAAGCAATTACAAAGTGGTTTCTAAATACATTTTACGGTTTCTGAAGTTCAATTGATTAATCTGAAGTACATTTTTCGGTTTCTGAAGCACATTTTTTTGTTTCTGAAAAACAATTTACGAATTTGAAGTACATTTTATGGTTTCTGAAATACAACTGACTAATCTCAAGTACATTTTTCGGTTTCTGAAGTACAATTGACTAATCTGAAGTATATTTTACGGTTTCTGAAGTACAATTGATTAATCTGAAGTCCAATTAACGGTTTCTGAAGTACGTTTGACTAATCTGAAGTACATTTGATTATTTCTAAAATATATTTTACGCTTTCTGAAGTACTATTAAAAAAGGTGTAGTTCTGTAGTAAGAGCTGAGTTACAGAACAATAGAAATGTAATGTTTTATAAAACATGCATACATATAAAAGATTGCAATAACGACACAATTGGGTCGCCTTTCTGCAAGTTCCTGAAACTATGTTCATGGAGATTTGCCTTCGAAATGCGAGTAAATTGCGCTTCGCTTTTGCAAAGATAAAAACTGTTGTTAAACAACGAATCCCAAAAACTCAACTCAAACACTTACTTTTTAACACAAATTATACTAAATGATGTAAAACATTCAAAATTAAATGAAATAAAATGTCTTTTTAAAATAAAATGTATTTCTATTAGATATACAGAAAATGTGTAAAAACTTATGGTTAATGTTTGTCTTCACGACATAATTTAAGTAACCGCTAACCACGATCAGAATAAAGGTGAACATTTCTCCTTACACTTTCTTTAGAAATACGTGAACTGGTTTGATAAAAGCATAAAAGCTTGTTACTAAAAAACCTTTTTCTACAGTATTTAATTCAAGTATCTTATTACTTACTGTCCACTATAATCACGATTTCTCGCTTGGCGACCTTCCTCTTTATCGAAACGACGGTTTTCTGTAATTTAATTTGATAATTAAGTATTGAAAACTACATAAAAGACTGAAACTTACCATTTCTCTGCGTTTCTAGACTCTCTGAATTTCTTTCCAAACTATGGTTCTGCAGCGGGTCGTTTTTTCTACGCCAGCTTGTAGTGTAGTTCATATTATCTTTGTTGATTTTCTCTAATTGAATATTTCCAATCTCCTCATTTATAATGCTTTCATCAAGTTCATGTTGAGCCTTATGCTGGCGACGGGCTTCTGACATTCGCTCTTCAATCTCCAATTCGCGAGTTGCCGTATCCACAGGTCTTGCGGAACCAAAGACTTTTTCAGAAGGAATACCGGTAGCTTTGAAAATAGCTTTACTTTCAACTTTTGATTCCTTGTCGGTTTCTAATTCTTGATTGACAACTGGTAGAGGTAGTGTTCTAGGCTTCAAATTCAGTTTGGGTCTTTCTAGCTCTTGGGTTTCCTGGTTTGAAATTCCCGATTTGGTTCTTTCAGCATCATCACTTCTTAATTTTAAACCTAGATTTTGATTAGATAGTGTTCGTGTTCCAGATCTCCACGATCCAATAGTTTTCCTATCATCTGACTCATATTTTTTTTCACGACTAAAGTTTCGCTCATAATTGTCACTTGAATGATTGTTATTGTCACGACGCCAATTCGTTGAGTCTCTATTTTCTCCGCTATTGTTAAACCCATCAAATCCACGTCGATTGCCTCTTTGCCTAAAACCTTGCTCATTTTCATTCGATAATTCAATTCGAATTCTCCTGCCTTTAACTGATGGGTCAGGTAAACTTAAAGTATTGATCAAATCATCGCGATTTTCAAACTCAACATAGCCAAAACCGCGAACACGACCATTTTCCCCTTCTTCGCGTGGTAAACGCAGTGATAATATTGGTGTTGATCCAAAGAATTCATGTATATCCTCTTCCTTGGCATCAAAAGGAAGGTTGGTCAAATATGCAATATATGGCGGATTTTGTGGAACAGAGTCATCATCAAAGATACGATTAGCTCTGGGTGCTGTTGGAAGTTGGAGAACTAACGGCATTGTAGTCATCCCATCATCGCTTTCTTCACCATCCAGATTTCTCACTTTCTTTGTTACTTGAGTGGTTCCAAGGGGTACATCTCCATTTGCCAAAAAAGACTGCAAAGATATTACAGTTCCTTTCTTCTTTCCTTTTTTGCCTAAAACCATTGCAGAACACATAATGTAAAACTGGATTTATAAACATAAATAAATAAATATGTAAATAAATATAAATAACTAAATTTATTTCCTTTCTAACGTTTTTGTTTCTTTGCGTAGCCATGAAAAACATAATCGAAAATCAAGTTCCTTAGCTCCGAATTCCTTTTTAACCCTGTAGTTTATTGAAGACTGTAACAAATTTTATGCTGAAGTTACTTTTTAAGTTTTAATAAGATTTTAGTGGGTAATAACTGGACTGGAATAAGGATTGTATGCCGACGACATCGGCATTATCATCACACAAACAGTCAGATCATACGCGTGTGGCACCCACGTCACTGTGGACAGTTACAAGTTTGAAAAAGTAGAAAAATTCGTTTATTTGGAAACCAGCATTAACACCAATAATTATCTCAGCCTTGAAATCCAACAGAAAATCACTCTTGCCAACATGTGCTACTTTGGACTCAGTAGGCACTAGAGAACCAAAGTCCTCCTTCGTCGTACTCTGTCACACTCTATAAGTCACTCATCATGCCTGAGCTGGTGTATGGCGGGGAGGCATGGACAATGATTCTGCGAAAGATTTACGTGCCTTTGCGCGTTGGCGAAGGCGAATACCGCAGACGATTTAACGATGGGCTGTATTAGTCTAAGAGCTAGCAACGTTTTCGAGAGAGAATTTCAGGACAACTGGTTTTTTGATATGACATCTCTCTCACTCCCTCGATTAGCGTGGAGGCCATCTGGCAGGCGGTAATGGTTGCGATGACTAGTGCGCATCGTATCTTTACAGTTAAAAATGCTAATTGTTTAAATCATTTTTGTAAGGCTAATTTTCTTTTCATTGGCTTTAACTAGCTTTTAGAAACGTAGATTTATTATTGCTAGACATGTCCGCTGTTGCGTTGTTGTTGTGCCAGAAGTAATTTTTTATTAAAAAATAATAATTTTTCAACTCATTTTAGTAAAACTCAAAATTTAATATGATGTTGTTTAAGTTCTAATGAATCTAAAATTAATTTGCCAGACATTAATTCGGTTGCTAAAGCAAGACCCAAACCGATTTAATAGGGAGATAGTAGCAAAATAGTGAATTTCCATAGGATTTTAGAACGAAAACTGGAAACTATAACTACTTATCTAACATTATGACATAAATGTAATTATTGGAATATCAAATATTTAATATTTTTTTCAAATACATACGTTAAGGCAAATAAAAACTTAAAACATTTCAAAAAACATCAACTTGTATAGTATCGGAATTTTTGTAAGAAAAGCAAAAGAAAAATGCAAACATTTTGATATTTATAACATTATTATAACATTTTTTTACTTATAAATGTGTCATAAAAACACTGACTTCAACAAATATGCGCACTGGATGCCACTATCCAACTCCTATGCAGAATCGCTTGCTGATTCCGAAAATCGAGCAATTTTTCCATAAATAAGTTTTCGAGATATTTGCAATTTACCGTTATTCAGCTTAAATAAAGTTATAGTTTAAAAAACAAAAATCTCGCTATTAAAATTTCCATTCGTACTGACATCAGGTTACTTTAAGAATGGAAATTTAAAGCAATTCCCATTCGTACTGTCATCAGGTCAGTGATCGGACTTAATAAAAATTCTGTGTGGTAGATTCTGAAAAAAAAATGTGATAGATTTAGAAAAAATGTGGTAGATCTCAGGTTTCGTATTAAACCGTTTTACAAAGATTTAAAAAAAAATCTGCACGGTTTTACCTTAACTGAAAACTTTTTAATTCGAATATCTAGAAAAATCTTTTAACTTGGGTTTTGCCAATTTTGACAATCCTCAAGTAAAACTAAACAACGCGTTAAAAACTTTAGATGCACTGGAATGTGCTAATACTTTCACAAAAATCGCCGATTTTTCACATTTTCTTTATTAGTTCTTTTTATAAATCATATATTTTCCAATTTAGCATGATAAAATCACGTTTCCCGGCGAAAAATTTAATGTTGAGAAATTGAAAAAATTCACTGTTTGCCAGTTTCTTTTCTCTTCCCATTCGGCTTTGTTTACTTTTACTTGAGAAACCTCATCGCCGCACAGTGGTCCAATCTGCTCTATTAGGATAATTTAATTGTTATATTAAGAACTAAGATAGATATCGGGATGAAATTTCTCACAAATTACGTCTGAATGACTAACAACTTCTGCTCATAACCACGCCCACCAACCATATAATTAAAAAATCGTTAAACTTTTCGCCAATTTCTGGTATATTTTTTAAGCACTTGCGCCCGGTTATAGATACCTGCATACCTACAACTTTTTTAACTCTTTGGGATGAATTAAAATTAGAAAGTCCGTTATGTATATCGAGGGCTTATATTCAATACCCTCTATCTGCAAAAACTCAATTTTTCAGGAGAGCAAAAAAACTGTTTTGGCAGCTGTTTTTAAAAGTGTTAATAATTTTAAGTACACGCGCATGTCTTAAATATTCACGCAATATACTAAAACTAGTTTTTTACTTTTAATTCATTTAATTTTAGTTTAAAGTTGAGATAGAGGTTATTGCAATTCGAATTATAACTATTTATATAGAAAAATTTGCTGATAGAGGGTTTTGCAGAATAATGAAAATGTCAGTTCTTTAGACGTAAATACTATGTTAAACTAAGATTTTAATGCAGAAATCATAGGTGTGAAAATTCGTTCCCTTCTATTCCGATGTGCCCAGGTAACCACATAATTTTAAATGTGTTTTTGTGTCAAAAGAGTATTTCACGTGATTTCGAAATTATATGAGAGTCATTAGCACTGTTAAAAGAGGCTTCGCTGACTGGTTTACTGTCCGTTCAGATGAGGAAATTTCCTTCGTTTATAGAGGCGAAACGTACAGCTGATTCGGCTGTAAATGCCGAGCTGTACGGGGGAAAAGCACTGAAGACAATTGTAACACCCAGCCCTTTTGTTACCACCATATCTGGAACCGTCTGCGAAACCAGGTAATTTATGAGTATCAAACTGGGCAAATGCCCTTGCGGTAGAGTTTTTACTTTAGTAAGCATCGGATGATGTCGAAATCTTTGATGTAGCTTAATATACGAAATAAAAGTGATTGCTTGCTACATCAGTTTTTTTGTTAAAAGCAGGATTCGACGTGAGAGATAGCTTTTATTGGCGAGGTGGGAAATGCACGGATGATTTTTCTCCTCTGCTACATAGTAAGGTGTTTCTAGCAATTTAAGATGTTTTTTTGCGCAGTGTCCATAAATTACGAGCCCAAAGTCAACTTTTACATAATGACAGTTCTGCTTAAAAGTAGGTTTATTGTAAAAAATCATTCCAAATATTTTCAATGTATCAGTATAGGGGAGGGGTGTTAGACAAGGAGAGGGTTGGATATATGTATTTATTTGTATTTTCTGCATATGTGAAAAAATTACTTTTTCAGCTTAAATCTGAGTTCCTGAAGATTTGGACCAATTGATTACATCGTTTAGTATGTTAGAAAAAATAATTTTTACTTGCGTCAAGTCCTTAGTCTTAGAAAAAATTAAAATATCATTAGCGTATTTAGTTTGGCAATAGGAATAATAATAGCAGTTTCCCACTCTTGATGATATAACCCTTGAAATAAAATGTAGTTATGGAGTTTAATGACTCTATTTTTGATGGGATACGGATGATTTTTTAGAACGGCGTACGGGATTTTGCCTGCACCAGGGCTTTTGCCTGTCATCGAAGAGATGGTTGGTCAAACTCTTAAATAGATATGAGTAAGAGAGAATTGTGGGAATCTTCGGACCAAGTGGAGGCAAAAAATTGCCATTATTTCGCGTGTGTGTCCAAGGAATTTTGACATTTTGATACTTCACAGCCTGTTGCCTCACTCTTTCCTCAAGAAATAATGAAACGGGCATATATTTCTGTTGCAAAACTGGGTTGCCTTATGCTCTTTCTTCACAAAAAACTTTAGAAAACCGTAGTAGAAAGCGTAGTAAATTTCTTAAGAACTGCGTACTGCCTTAAGGAAATTTGACTCAAGAAAATTTCTTAGCCATTTCTTGTACGTCATTTTATATGGAGCTTTTGCTTTTCTTGAGAGCTGCATACAGGCCTTTACCAGAATCTCACTAGAATAAAATATGTATTCATTTTTAGTATCGGCGTATATGTAAATTCAAAACTTTAAAGCCGTCTTTCTCGAGTTTTGATTTTTTGAGTTATGACATTATTGTAGTAAATGAGCGGACATGTATATACCTGTAAGCTACCGGCCAAACCCCATCTTAGAATAAACTATTTTTTTAACTCTCATCATCAGTCCAACTGAAGCTACGCAGTCCACAAGATTTGGTTTCGGTTGGACATCGCATTAGGTAGAACAAGTTTAGCCTGGGCAAAACTAGTTTGACCTAAGATCGGATTTTACCGGAACATATACATACATGCATCGGCACATGTAACTTACCCAGTCTTTATTTGACCTGCCACAAAAAAATGGTAATGAAAACGATTTTCCAGCAAAATTGTGTAGATAGAGGATTTTGCTTTTGTAGCAAAATGTTATTGCAGATAGTGGATTTTTCAAAATGAGAATATAATACCATAAAAGCAAAATTTTAAGTTTGGCATTATTGTCATGGCTGAAGGATAAATAAGAGCTCACGTTACCATCAAAAACTCATTTTCATCAAAATTGTAGATAGAGGGTATTGAATATAAGCCCTCGATATACTGTATTGACGCCGGATCCGAATGTATAAAATAAACCGGATGTATAAAATAAAAGAAAACTGCTAAAAAGCCAGATCAAGCTTAACAAGTTTTAGGGCCGTTTCCTCATCTAACCTTTAGATTACCGGCCACTTTATCGTATCGATATACGAGTTTTCGTTTTCTCATCAGCGCATTAATTTCTCGAATTGATAAATTGTTGCTCACCCGATGCAACCCCTAAAAATGAGTACCCAACTTTAAATTTTGGTTCGGTTTTTGTTCATGAGTCAGATATATTAGATATTTCAACCAAGGTTTTGGTTTTTGCTAACAGTTGCTTTTGCTCTATATTTGCTTATGTTGCATTGTCAATCTTTGAAATTATATGACGAATGTAGTGAAGTTTCACTTTACGGAATAACAAATTTATTTTTACCGGTAAGATAAGAAAACCAAAACACTTTAAAGGGAGGAACAATTTATCTGCCCTGTTAGTAGAGGCAACTTTACTGCTAACATTAGAATTTGGCTTTCAGTAAGTAAACGATACTGATGCTTTGATAAATTTGTGTCGAATATACCATCGGCACACAAAAAAAAAGTAGTGTGATGTGCATTTGACCGGACCTACCTATGGTTATGTATTTCGATCCGCAGAATTCGAATTTGAAGTCAGTTTAGTTTGGCCAATATACCTCCTAAATGTCTTTATTTCTTTATTTCAAGTAAAAAATTAGTCAACAAAAACAAATTGTCTTACAAACTAATACAGAGATTTAACAAAAAATAATAATCTTAATAAATACACAAACTGTAATGGAAAAACATTAAGGAGAAAAGATTTTAGAGCAATATCATAATGGATATCTTATTCAATGCTAACAACAACAAGAGAAACCAAATTACAAATCAGATCTATTACTATTACTTATAGGCAAAATTAAGGAGTGTAATGAAAGCGTGCTTTGAGGAGGTAAAATCAATCTCAAAAGATTGATATATAGCATTGAGCTCTATCAGAGCTCTCGTGATGGGTGCATTCGCTGCATAAGTAGTTCTTATGAAGCCAATATTGAAAAAGTCAAAATTTCGAAGCGCTCTAGCAGGAATGTTAAAATAGATGCGCTCCAGAAGGGAGGGGCAATCCACAACACCTCTAATGATATCAAAAACAAAGGATAAAGACAGAATAGATCTCCTAGATTGCAGGGATTTTAAATTAATAAGCAAGCACCTAGAGTAGTATGAGGGCATGGGGTCATGAAAACGAAGGGGACGTAGTGCAAAGCCAATGAAAACTTGTTGGACACGTTCAATTCGATTTATGTGACAAGTATGATAAGGTCTCCAAACGAAAGAAGCATATTCCAGTTTTGAACGAACAAAAGACGTGTAGAGCAACTTACGAGTATAATAATAATAATAATAATAATAATAATAATAATAATTATTATTATTATTATAATAGATTGGCGCTTACACATATGTTAGTGTTTGGCCGAGCTTCTCCTCCGATTTGTGGCGTGCGCCTTAATGTTGTCACACAAACGGGAGGGACCTACAGTTTAACGCCGACTCCGAACGGCGATTGTATTTTTATGAGAAGTTGTTTTTCATGGCAGAAATACACTCGGAGGTTTGCCATCGCCGAGGGACGACCGCTGTTAAGAAAAACCCTTTTTTCTATATTTTTTGCGATGTTGCTTTGACCAGGGTTTGAACCCAGGCATTGCGGAGTGGAAGCGCGCACTGTTTACCACTACACCACAGCGGCCGACCTTACGAGTATAAGGACTTGTAAATTCCGTACTGTTGCGCCTTACAAATGCTAACATAGCATAAGATTTCGAAATTATATAATTAATATGATTAGTAAAAGTAAATTTGACATCGAAAATCACTCCCAAGTCCAAAGATTCATTAGCCGATCTCAGACGACAACTGGAGATAAAGTAGGAGGTCTGCATAGGAGCAAAACACTTAGCGAAGGTAATGTGGTAGCATTTCGCTAAGTTTAAACACAACTGATTTTGAGTACACCAAAAGAAAACTTTTTCTAGCTCAGCTTGGAGCATTTGTGAGTCGAATGAGTTTCTTACTATCGGATAGATTTTAAGGTCGTCAGCATAAAGTAAAAAACTAGCGTATGAAAAACAGATTTGTATGTCATTGATAAACAAGACATATAGCAGAGGACCCAAAATACTACCTTGGGGGACACCCGATGACGCAATAAATGAATACGACTTTGAATTGTCAACTACAACCACACACCTTCGATTCGAGAGATAGGACTTTAGCCAAAGGAGGAATATGGAATGAAAGCCCAGGCACGCTAACTTCTTAATTAGTATTGAATGCGAAACTCTATCAAAGGCCTTGGAGAAGTCCGTATAAACAACATCGACCTGAAAACCTTTCTGGAATGCTGATACAGTCTTCTGAGAAAACAGCCAAGTTTGTAACAGTAGATCTACCAGGGATGAAGCCATTCTGGTTAGGACAAATTAAGCTCTTAACCGCAAAAAACATCTTATCTTTAACAATACATTCAAACAGCTTGGAGATAGGTCTGTAATTATTCACATCATTTTTGTTTCCACTTTTAAAAATGGGTGTAACATACGCCACCTTCCAATCATCAATAAAATTGCCTGTAGATAATGATTTATTAAAGATGAACTTGAGAGGATAGGAAAGCGAAACGTATTTTTTAAACAGATCCACCGAAAGACTATCGGCATCTGTTTGTGAAGAGATCTTAAGTTTAATGATACCTTTGGCAATATCATCCGAGGATAAAGAGATAGAGCCAAAGTCAACAGACGACTCCACGTTACCCTTAAATTCAAAATCACTATCAGTCAGAGAAATAAAATTCGATTGAAAAGAATCGGCGAAGAGGTTAGCCGCTTTATTAGCAGAATTTGCATTTTTATCATTAAAAAATATAGCAGATGGAATGCTTGAGCAAGTCTTTTTAGATTTAATGAAACTCCAAAATGCTTTTGGATATGACTTTATATTGGCTTCGTAATGAAGAATGTAATTATTATGTAAAAACTTTTCTAAACAATTACACTTTTTAGTGTATTCTTTGAATTGCAAAAGATGAATTGATAGTTTGCTTTTTTTAAATTTACGAAAGAATTTGTTCCTGAGGTTCTTTAATTTCTCTAAATTTTTGGTATGCCATGGTATTTTATATAGTCTCGTTGTATTCAGAGGAATATTAGTGAAAACAGCGTGTCCCAATCAATATTAGAAAATAAATTATTAATGATATCAAAATTACACAATTTATAATTAAAAAAAGAGATTATGATTATCACAGGTAACTGGAGAGAACTCGTAGAACTCAATTTTAAGAAAAATGGGAACATGATAGCTAGAAGAAGAAATAGAAGAGAAACATTCGTTAAGAGAATAGTTCATATTATTGCTTATAAATATAAGGTCTAAAATTCTGTTAAGTTTATTTAAAATATTATTGATCTGTTTGAGATCAATACTCAAAAAACTATCAACAAAATACGATCATTGCTATAGTTTACATTATAGGGTATAAGAGAAGTATCATTATATGCTTGCGACCATTTAATGTTGCATAAATTATAATCACCCAGGATAAGAAATTGGCTATCACTATTAGAATTAGAAACTAAGGACGTAATATTATCCACATGCACCTTGTAAAGGCTTTCAGAACTACCAGGAGGGATGTACGAAACGCAAACGAACAGCTGTCCAAAAGCGCCACGAATACGAATGCAAAGTTGGTCAATAAGAGAGTCCTGATTATCCAAGATTTTATGTGAAGCACGATATTTACAGTGGACAGCGATAAGGACACTAGGGTACAACCCGTTTTTACAGAGTCTCTGTCTTTACGAAATACATCGTACAGTTTAAGATCAAAGTATTCCTGGTCATAAAAGTCTGCGTTGAGCCAAGTTTCTACTATAACGAAGATGTCGTAATCCTGGTGCGAGCACATCATGCGTACGGAATTGGCTTTAGTTCTGAGGCCAGAAACATTATGAAAATAAATTTTAAGATTTTGAGGCGATTTACGTAAGAGGTACGATTCAGACTCGGAATAGAAAACAGCTTAGATGATATCAGGACGGAGTTAAGGAAATTAAACAAACAGAATGAAACTGCTATGAAGAAGTACACGGAGGTTGAGAAAAGAGTTAGCGCTCTTGAGACAACAATAAATAGTCTTGATACCCGATCAGTTGTTCCAGATAATATTATAGCCGAGATAAATAGCCGGAAAAAAGGGAGAAGAACGCTATAGCCCTCAACGTTCCAGAATCGACGAAAACTCTTGGTGATGATAGGCTTAAAGACGATCGGGAGCAGTTAGCAGCAGCATTCCCGCAAGAAATACGTGATACACTACCGACCTTGAAACTACGCAGACTCGGTCGCCCCTTGAGAGGTAATCCCCGTCCCCGTCCCATACTCATTCAAACACCGTCGAAAGATGTGGCCAAGTTGCTGTGGAAATCTAAATCTTCCAATAGCCAGCACATCATCTTCAAACCCGACCTTACACCTGCACAGCGTGACCATCTGCGTGAACTGCGTACCGAACTCAACGTTTTAGCCGAAAATAATGACAACAAGACCATAAAATACGCAGATGGAATCCCAAAAATCGTTGACAAACCCACCCCACATTCAGATAAGCGAACGCATAAAGTACCACAAAACTAGTAATATATTATCAGAATACGAGGGGGCTGAAAACAAAATTAAAAAATTTTTTAACATCGACTGCTGGCCTTCAAGCCGAAGTTATATGTGTAAGCGAATCTTGGTTGCACTCATCTATCTCGAATGGAGAAGTGATTGATAACACATACTCAGGAAAGAGAGAGACTCGTCTACAAGTTGTCGCGAGCGAGGAGGAGGAGTATTTATAGCAGTTAAGAAACACATCACGGCTGACCTAGTAATAATTGAAAACAATCATCTGGGGCAAATCTTTGTAAAAATCAAGGGCTCAAAAACTAGTATTATCATCGGTTGCGTATACATCCCACCCCGTTCTTCATGTGATGTTTACCAGGCTCATATAGCAACACTGACGTACATCAGTGCAAAGCATCCAAAGAGCAAACTCCTAATCCTCGGGGAAGCTCGGAACAAGGATACTGTGAAGATTTTCTCCACGCGGAATTTATTTCAAGAGAATGCCAACAAGTTAACAACATATCTAATGCATATGGTCAACTTTTGGATCTATGTTTCAGTAATATCGAAGCTGTGGTTGAAAAGACGATTCCTGTTGTCGCCGAAGATCTGTATCACCCCGCCTTAAATGTTAATATCCACTTTAGCTCCCGTTTGAAGGTAAACTCTCCCCCCGTATACTGTTTTAAAAAAGCTGACTATATCGCACTCAATCGACTCTTCTTAAACACCAATTGGATCAACCTTTATAAGCTAAATACACTCGATGAAAAGGTAAACCTGTTTTATCAAATACCTTTTGATGGTATCGCCCGGTTTGTTCCGATTTTTAATAAGAAGCACAACGAAAACCCCTTCTGGTTTACTAGACGACTAATAAATAAGATTAAGCTTAAGAAGGCAGCACATGTTCACTATAAGAAATATAAATCTAGTTTTACCTACAGAAGATTTTCTGCTCTACGGAGCGAATGCAAAACACTAAGCGCAACCTGTTACAGGAACTATGTTGCTGGCATTCAAAGCAGTACGCCCATCTCTAATCCATATAAGTTTGAACTTCTGCCCAAAATCGCATTGTATCACTTATATTATTTCTTTTACAAAATTTGTTCTATTAAACTGAATTATTATTTAAAAAAAGGAGCTAAATTGGTGGCCCTGGTCGTTAAACAGTTTGAAATACTTGAACTCGATTCAGGAGCAAACCACTCGAAAACTTGGAGTAAAAACAAAATTTTCCTAGTAAATTTTAATTTTTATTTTCGTCTTCGTGCATGAACAAGTGAGTGCAATGGGGTATAGTCGTTGTGCTTGTATTCAGTTACAGTTGCACGGCTATACTCAATCCCGACACTTGCGTCCACGTTCGCGCACTCTGGACAACGTGAGCAACCCATGTGCGAGATGCGGTAACCAGGCAGAATGGAGCCTTGGGTCAGGGCAGAAAGAGAGGGAGCTTCGGTGGGTCCACTCCGACTTATTCAGTTTAAGAGCTCACTGAAGTCTTCAGCGTCTGTTCACCAGTAGGTGCGGGTGTATGCTTTGAGCAAGCGGCTTGCTATGTAAACGTGTATTTGGTTGCGAAACCACCCCGTCCCAGCAATGGGTTGTGCGCTGGGTTTGGGACCCGCCAGGTCAAAACCCCTTACAGTGAAGAAGCGAAACAATGCCTCGGATGAGACCGCCCTTTATTACGACGACCACAGCAAATGTTTAAAGGACTACGATTTGAGGGCAAGCACCTGGAATGTCCGGACCCTTAATAGGGAAGGTGCCTCTGCCCGGCTGGTTGATGTCCTCGTAAGAACAAAAGCTGACATCACGTCCATCCAAGAAATGCGTTGGACGTGACAAGGCAAGCAATGCCTGGGGCCTTGCGACGTATACTACAGCTGCCATGTAAAGGAACGGAAATTCGGTGTTGGATTTGTGGTGGGAGAGCGACTCCGTCGCCGAGTACTGTCGTTCACCCCGGTGGACGAGCGTCTAGCCATAGTCCGCATCAAAGGGAGATTCTTCAACATGTCGCTCATCTGTGCCCATGCCCCGACGGAAGAGAAGGATGAGGTATCCGTTTGGAGCGTACGTACGAGCGCTGCCCCCGCCACGATATCAAAATCGTGCTTGGCGGCTTCAATGGCAGGGTGGGCAAGGAAGAGATCTTTGGAACCACCGTCGGAAAATTCAGCCTCCACGACGAAACGTCCGACAACGGACTGAGGGTGATCGATTTCGCCGGGGCCTGAAACATGGTAATATGCAGTACTAGGTTCAAGAATAAAAAGATTCATCAAGTTACGTGGCTGTCTCCGGATCGAAAAACGATTAACCAAATCGACCATGTTGTGATAGACGGAAGGCATGCTTGCAGTCTTTTGGACGTACGTACACTCCGAGGCCCAAACATCGCCTCGGACCACTATCTTGTTGCAGCCTAGATACGCACCTGCCTCTGTGCAGCAAAAAATGTGCGCCCGAATATGCAAGGAAAGCTTAACGTCGAAAAGCTGCAATCACAACAGACAGCCAATGCATTCGCTACTCCACTCTGACATCTGCTCTCAGAGAGCACTCTTCAACACACCGACATATGCGATCAGTGGAACCACATTTCCCGCTCACTAAGTACTGCCGCGGAAGAAGTAGTCGGATTTCAGCGAGACCGAAAGAACATATGATGAGGAGTGTCAGAAAGCTGCAGAGAAAAAAGATGCCGCCTACAGGGCCACGCAGCGATCGGCCGCAACGCGCGCTATGTGAGACCGCTATAGGGATCTGAAGAAGGAAGCGAGACGTAGTTACCGCAATAAAAAGAGAGGCCGAAGTACGTGAATGCGAAGAGCTTGAAATGCTTGCCGACAGGAAGAATGCCCCAAAATTTTACCAGAGAGTTAGGGGACTTACGGAAGGTTCCAAGACCAGGGCGTACTCCTGTAAGAACAACAATGGCGACCTAGTTTGCGATGTTCAGAATGTACTTAAATTATGGAGGGAACACTTTTCCACGCTACTGTATGGTCCCAGTCGATGATGACGCCTGACCATGACGAGGTACGAATAGCAATAACGCGGCTGAAAAACAACAAAGCTGCTGGAGTTGACAGCCTGTCAGCTGAGCTATTCAAGTACAGTGGCGAGGAGTTGATAAGGTGCATGTATCAACTCTTATGCAGAATATGGTCAGATGAACGCATGCCCGACCACTGTAATTTAAGTGTTCTCTGCCCAATCCACAAACGCGTCATATGTACATACGTACGAGGACAAACAGCTTATTCCGTGCGGAAGGTGCGATCAGTATCGCCCTTTCCTTAAGCAAATGACGTTTGGCGAAACTTGACGAAACTTGATGTTAAGCACATTATAGTTTCAGAATAGGATTTATGTGTATTCGCACGATTGCATACGCTTGCTTATTCATATTATAGTTAGCCCTTAACTCATTGGAATATTCATAGCAGTAGCTGAAAGAGTATCATTATTCGACTCTTTACTATGCGCAACACATGTAATATTCTCCCGAAGTGACTTAACATCATTCGATACAGCCGAGATCGCAGACAACACGTGTGCGTTAGAAAGATTAAGCTACACTGCATGCAGTTCAGATTGCAAATTTTCCATTTTTTATTTTTTTTTTTTCAAGTAAATTCTTGTCTTCCCTCAGGGCTTTTATTTGGGAGAACGCATGGGCATTTTCAGCTCTCAAAGCGGCAATCTCTCTGTATACATCATGCAGAGTAATTTCATTGTAGGCGCAAATTGGATCTTTTTGCTGCGGCAAAACCGGTTTAGCAGGTTGTTGGTGCATTGCCGGGTTGTTATCACCAAATACACCAACACGTCTAATAGCATTGACTATATTAGGTGGTGAGCGAAGAGAGTTACGGCGTATATTTGTGCATTTAGCACAAATAAAAGAATTTTCCGGATTTTGAAGAAACTCCAAATCAGCCGGCAGAATATTTAAGCACTTTGAGTGAAAAAGCTCTTTGCATCTGGAACACTGCAACTTATGATCACCACGATTCACCTTCTGCCCGCAAACACAGGGCATTACACTTATGGCGATTTCGTTTCTACAAAAAATGTTGCCTTCTCATCGCACTCTTCTTAGTGTTGGTGCGTAGAGGGCAAGGGGAAGGCTGCATTTTTCGGTAGAAACGAAATCGGAATTAATTAAATAGCAAATATATTGCAAAAAGAAACTAACTAATACTGAGTGATAGAAAACACGTCCACGCGGTTGAGTACTCATTATCCAAATTTCGAGAAAACTTCAAAAAAAAAGTTGAAAAGTGAAAATCGGCAATAAAACAGGTTTTTGAAGTTTTCTCAAAATCTAGGAGGTTTATTGGCCAAACTGAAATACCTGACTAACTCAGTGAGAGGGGAGACCAGTATGTTTGCATGTATGTAT
>NW_023458555.1:89947158-89960811 GCF_013731165.1 Rhagoletis pomonella | reverse complement strand
CAGGTGAATGGCAGTCAAAAGTTTTCCACTTCTGCGCACGGAACATATTAACGAGAACAAAATACAAATATAACAAAAAAACAAATTACTTAAGGACGAGCACAACTAAAAAGTTTAACATTCTAATAATAGAAATATTAACCAAAACCAACAAAGCCAACAACGACATGATCAAGTGAATTGAAGCGGAATAGCTGCGCTTGATTGTAGTTGGCTTAACAAGTGAAATAGTGGAAATAAGCAACAAAAATTAACAAGGCGGACAAGTTTTGCGTAGGCAACTGGCTGAGTCAGTGGGATCGTCGGTTCGAATCCTACTGAAAGAAGTCTGATGAGGAAATGTGGTGATTTCCGAAATAGCTATCACTTCTACAATTTTTTCAAATTATTGTTGCTTTTCCACAATAAGTTTTCATTAAAACACGGCCTCGAGCTCAATAAAAATTGTCGAATATAATTGTTATACGGCCATAAAATAACAAAAAACAAACATATTAACGAGAGATAAATTAATTATTCATATTAATATGTGCATGAAAAATTATATTTCTTGCCCTCATTTGATTAAAAGGAAAAAAAATTTCACATAATTTTATTTATTTGCAACAGCTGACGACCGACGCACGCGATCGTTCTGCTTTGTGTTGGCCTTAGCGTTGCCAAATTTTGGCTATGTGGACGGCTGCATTGAAATTCAACGCCAACGTAATGCCAAATTTGTATGTGAACCGGCCTCTATTCTTTGTTTACGCAAATTTTCCCATGTCTACATATACGTACATACATAAATATGTCCTTGAACAACAAGCCACAAATAAATGTATTATGTACATATATTTCTTTCAGGTATACAGCATAACTGCTACAAGGAAATAGCAAAACATTTTGGGGTGTTAAAAAGTGCTTAGTTGTTTTTTGTTTTGCGGCACAAACGATTTACTATCCTCTTTTCTTATTTTCTCTGTAAAAACAAAATACATGCATATATATGTATGTATATTATACATACATACGTGCATATATAAATATGCATATTATGTACAGTATTGGTCATATCTATAGAACTTCATTTCAAAGTGATATTGTATGCCACTTATGTTTATTTATTTATTTTTAAGAATTTTCAATTAAAATTTAGTTCATTCTCAGACAAACGCCATATATACCCAAGTTTAACAATTTGTAGAAAACTACAAAAAAGTGTAACAAATTTTCACCTAAATTTCAAACTTTTTTCTCGGAAGTGATAGAATTTTTTTGAGTACACAGTTTTTAAGCCCCTGCAATTTTAGTCTGATAATGTGCAAATTTCAAGTGGCTACGAATTACCGTTAATTTTTTAGAATTTTTTTTTGTCGCATTGGCTTCCATATAATGAATAAACTCAATTTATTTGTATATGGAAGAAAACCCCAACCTCCTTGGCGAAAAAAATTCTAAAAAATCAGCGGTAACTTTTAGCCACTTGAAACTATATCGGAAAACTCTGTTTCTCTGCAAAAGATTCGCAATAATAATACTCAATTATTTATTTAACCATTTTTTCATGGCAACTATAATCTATAGGTCCACCAAAAACTCCCAAAAACCCCGAAAAATTCAATGGGGGACCAATAAAAAATCGTTAGTTTTAAAAAGTTGTTAAATAAGCAATAAGGTATTATTATTGAAAGTCTCCTGAAGATAACCTGAGTTTTCCGATCGAAAAACATTGATTTTCAAGAATTCTATACCATTTCTACTGAAAGTTGTTTTTTTTCCAATGTAAAAGTACATGGAAAACTTTGAGCGACCTCTAAATATTTTTTTATTTAAAAAAAAGGGGTATACTTATTTTCGATATAGAACAATCCTAGGGGGTGAGAGCATTACAATTCCGACTTTACTGTTTTTGGACAACCCTAATGTACATACATACATATATTAACATATTTTCGTAAATAACACAGGCCGACAAAATAAGACCGATCTCCTTACCCAGAAACCAGACTATACAGCGTGGCGGCGAATAACTGTTACTCCGGTTTTTTTGAGAAATAAAAGGGTCCTTAATAGATTTTGCGAAAAAAGTGTTTTACTGTTAATTTTCCACAGATTTTACTTTAGTTGTATTCATTAGTTATTAAATTTTAATCCCTATTTACATTTGCCAGCAGTTTAAACTTTGAGAGAAAAGTTCATTTGGCACGCAAGTTTTTTTAAGTTGTATTTTTTCTTAGGCTTTGTACAAAAAAATACAAAAAAGGAAAAAACTGTATAAGGTTGGTCGAATGAATGGCCATCCTAGTCACCAATTCTGGCCGGTTAAGTATGAGGCCTTATGTTGGACAAAAGGGGGAGTATAAGGGACTCAAAATGGAGAAAATTTGCCTATGGTTACAGAAGATATGGAATAAATTAACTGACGAAGATCTGCGTGCCAAATGAACTTTTCTCTCAAAGTTTACAATGCTGGTAAATGCAAATAAGGATTAAAATTTAAAAACTAAGTAATACAACTAAAGTAAAATCTGTGGAAAATTAACAATAAAATACTTCTTTCGCAAAATCTATAAAAGACCCTTTTGTTTCTCAAAAAAACGGGGTAACAGTTATTCTTCGCCAAGCTGTACTTTCCCGAAGGTTTTCGGTGCGCTGAATTCAAATCTGGCCACAGAATTGCTCTATCACATCAAGATTTTGATATATTTTAACCTATAAGTGCAAAAAATGCCGCTTGTACTCATTTTTGAACTTGTGTATGCAAGCCAGAGTAATTTTTCTCAAAAAAATACAAAAAAGGTGTTCAAGTACCAAATATCTTTTTGCTTCGCTGAGGTATTACAATTTTAAGTTTACGGATTTCCAAATTTTTCTATATCTTGAAAATCATGTAAGTAACTTAAAATTGTAATATCTCAGCGAAGCAAAAAGATATGTGAGCAAACTCAACGCAATTTCAAAGAGAAAGACTTGTACTTTAACACCTTTTTTGTATTTTTTTGAGAAAAATTACTCTGGCTTGCATACACAACTTCAAAAATGGGCAAAAACTGCATTTTTTGCACTTATAGGCTAGAATATCTCAAAACCCTGATGTGATAGAGCGATTCTGTGGCCAGATTTGAATTCAGCGCACCGAAAACCTTCGGGAAAGTATAGTCTGGTTTCTGGGTAAAATTTTTGTCGGCCTGTGTAATTTATTGACATACACTCAGAGCGCTCGCCCGTCTTACCTAGCCGAGCGAGTTTGCAGACAGCCACTCGCCTCGGCACTGCGAGCGAGGCAACACATAGCAGCCTCGCTCGTTTAATAGGAGCGCGAGCAAGCCAAACTTCTCATGCATCGCCTCATTGCTGCTACGAGTACGAGCTGCGAGCGCCTCGTTGCCTGCGAGGCATTGAGTAGGAGTTTACTCGCTCGCTCGCTCGAACTCTGAGTTTTTGCCTACTCTGGTCTTAATACACAGGAACATTAAGGTTAACTTCACCCAGAAGAAGCGGACTTGAAATTGAGCCTGTCAGTAATTTCACCATAAAAATTGTACCGAGCATTTCCCTGCGACTGACAAGTGTAGGACGATTAATAAGTTTTAATCGGCTCCTATAAGGCGGAAGGTCATATTGATAATCCCAACGGAAATTTCTTAAAGCAAAAAGTAGGAATTGTTTTTGAATTGATTCTATCTTGTCTGAGTAAATTTGATACCTTGGATTCAAAACCACCGAACCGTATTCCAGAATCGGTCTAACTTATGTTGTAAACACATCGTACATAGGGGTATTTAGCCGATTTATGCGGCCAAAATCATTTTTATGAATATTTCAACTCGAAATGTTTAGAAAAGACGTGTTATGACATATAGAATTGTAAATGTTTAAAATCAAGTATATATAGGTTAAACATTAACAGAGTTGCCACCTGTTAAAAAATTTTGTTCAATTAGTTAAATGAATTGCTGCAATATGGGTATCAATGGAAATGGGTTTGAAAAGACGTTATCTCTAAGGAACCTTCCAGGGCTTTAAAAATCAAATTCATCTTTAATTAAAGGAATTAAATAATTCAAATATGTATCACAGTATAGGTAAGAAATGGGTGTATTCGAGGTGCAATTAATGCGGCAGTGTTACTCTTATATGAAAATTTGGGCGAATAAAATTTTGACAATGAGTTACTCATCATTGGCAAATCAATAGCAACATAAAAATTTTTACTGCGCAATTTCTGCAACATTTTAGAAAAGTTTAAGTTGAGCATCAGCAACATGTCATCAGGAAAGCAACAAGTCTGCAATATTGAGATAATTATTACGTAGCTCGAACGCACCCAATGTAATGAAACTACATTTTTGTAATAATAACAGCCTTATTTATTGTTAAGAGAATTTTGTATGTAAGTATTAACTTGGAGTAAATTAGCGTCCAAGTGCACCGAGTTTGGTACAAATTGATAAATCGGTTACCGAGATATACATTTGTGGTCAAAATTGCGCGGCGCCACGCGCATTATCCAAAAAATTATAATAATTTTAATTAATGCTAAGAGGTTACTCCAAGAATCGATTTAGAGTGAATAAGCTTCAGTAGTTATTGATTTATCGCAGTTTTCGCGTTTCTGTAAATTACCGTTATATGGGAAGTGGACGTGGTTAACGCCAGATTTGAAGAATTTTTAGCAGTTATGTTAGATATAGCCTAAGCAAGGCTCATACTGAGTTTGGTACGGATTAGTAAAGCCATTTTCTAAAACTTTAATAATAATCCTATTGTGTTCCAAAATTTTACTTTACATACTAATTTTTAACAATTTGGATACAATATTTACTGAAATATCGTAGATATATCTAAATTGACATTTATCTAAATTTAAACGCTTGTATACCAAAAACTATTTCATTAATCATCACTTATATAACACCAATGTAAATGAAAACAAATGTTCATTCCGAAATATATAACATAGTTACATAACATTCCCGCAGATTTCTAGCAACAGGACCGAAAGATCCTAGAAAACGTTATTTTTGCTAATATCTCGAAAACTATTCATTTGTTAAATTAAATGGATTCATATTCTAGTTCAGCGGCCTCAAATTCATCTAAAAGGTTTAATTTTAGTGTTAAAATAGATCTAAAGTAGTGCTACTGTATACTAGTTGCATTTTTAGATTTTTCCTTAATACATTTTCTAAGTTAAGAAATACCACTTATCTGCCATTTTCTGCGGGCAGTCTTTTCACACTATATGATACGATGAGCTGTATGAGGTTTACAACGATATGGACATAGTGCAGCGAATTAAAATACAGCGGCTCCGCTGGCTTGGTCATGTCGTTCGAACGGACACCGACGCTCCAGCTCTGAAAGTATTCAACTCGGAATCCGCTGGTGGTAGCAGAGGAAGAGGGACGCCCCCACTGCGATGAAAAGATCAGGTGGAGAAGGACTTGGCTTCACTTGGCGTCAGTTGGCACAGAGGAGAAACGACTGGCGTGCTTTGTTGAACTCGGCCAAAATCGCTTAGGCGGTTACAGCGCCAAAAAAGAAGAAGAAGTTTTTCACACTATAATAGCCAAATTTCTAAGCTTTCAATTGAACAAAGAAAAATAACGCGATCTCCCGGGGATACAACAAATTCCTTAATATTCAAAAAAATTAACATAAAAATACTCGTTGAAAACCGCTATTTTCGTTACATTTAAACTAAACTTTTGCTTAGTAAAATGATTTAAAAAATTTACCCGTAAATGCATTCTTACCGACTGTATAAGGATCCATCACTACTTTTCAAGAATATAATGCAGTAATCAAAATATTAATTTAAAATCGTCACGATCTTTCTAGAGAGCGAACATTTATTTATCAGCATCGTTAGAATATTCTGTTTCCGGTCAACGGTGAGCGTTCGCTGTGCATGTTAGAATAGTGAGGGGGACTGGGAAATGTTATTTGGAATGTTCTCTATCGAAAGTGAAATTTTGTCAAATTGGTTTTTGGCCACCTAAATCGTTCAAATACCCGTACGTGCGTCGTTTCACAAATGCAAGCACACCTTTAGCCCTGTTGACTGTCGCATTAATGTGAAGATTAAAATTAAGCTTAGGATCCATTGTGATACCAAGGTCCACAAAATTGTATACCTGTTCCAGGTTATGGTTACCTATTGTATAAGAAACAAGCTGAACAGCTCTTCCCGAGAAGCATTTCTTAAGATTTAGAGGCATAAGATTTACTTTACACACGGTACAGCGAACAAAGGTGGCGCCGTCAGTGGTACCGCTACTTTGGGTTTGCCGATTTTGACAGTTGTGGTAACTTGTAAATAAAACTTTGAATTACACGTGAAAAATCAGTTTAAATTGTGTTAATTTGCAATTTGTGAGTGATTTTTGAGTTGAAGACTACGTAAAAACTATTAAAATGAAGTGCTGTGTGTTAAATTTCGACAGCCATCAAGATCCAAGAAGCGTAGATGCAAGTGTAGCGCTGGGACGAATCGCAGCATTTTGTGTACATAGGGCACGGCAAAGCCGTTCCCGAAATGTTTTTTATTATTACATTAACAGCATTTCCTCACAATGATTTTGCTTCTGCTCCAAGCAGACTCCATTAGCAAGTTAACTAAACAATCCCGCTGAGATGCTGCCGCGGTTTTCTGCAGCAGCCTTACTTGCAAAGCAATGGAGTGTACTAAAACGTTTGCTAAGCAGCCTCAATTGCAAGGCAATGGAGTGCACTAAAATGTTACATATTCTCTAATAGATTAGATAAAATGCAATATTTTCGCATTTAGCAAAATTAAAACACGTTTTTCACTGTAAAGTGAACTGTTTTGGCAGTTTCAACCCGTTCTTCTTTTCGTTCTATTCTTTGTTTACTTGTGGTACACAAATGTCAACGCCCAGGACGGCGCAATCTTGTATTCTATCATTCTTGTACTTTACACCAGCAAGCCATGCTGTTTAAGTCTGATTGTAGCAAAGACTTTTTAACCGACTTCCAAAAAAGGAGGAGGTTATCAGTTCGTCGGAATATTTATTTTTCTTTTATGTATGTTACCGCATAACTTTGGACCACGTCAACCGATTTCGATAATTCTTTTTGCATCGCAAAGTTAGTATCTGAGACGTGATCATTGGATCATGATATATATATATATATATTTTATATGGGAATTGAAGGCGGTTTTTTTTTGCTAAAAATTACTTGTCTGTAATTGAAACGTACGATTTATAAAGTTTTACATCATCTGCATTCGTTAAAATTTTGGAAAATTCATAGAGGTATAAAGAGACCCAACTTAGAAAATTAGGTGGAAGACCAAGAAAGTCAAGTTTATAGATGAGCACCAAGTGGCACATTTTGTGAAATACTTTACGGAAGTCAGTATATCGTAATTTACTTTTTGATTGATATGATGGATTTCATCGAATTACTCCCCATACATAACTATAACTGATTAAGGATTAAAATTTAACGATTAAAATGTTAATAGCAATTAAAAAATTAAAATTAATTAATCGTGATCACCTGTACGATTAATGATTAACCTTTTTAAATCGTTAATCGTCGGTTGTGATTACGATTAATTAGTTTTAATCATTAATCGTTAATGCAATTAAAAAGAAAATCTGATTAAGTGGTCTACTTTGTTCGAATTTGAAACCAAACAAGAGTTATAGTTGTTCTGTTGTTTCACGCTTATAAAAAACACATAATATAAAAAAAAATTATTATTATTTTTATTAGTAACTAGCCGGTCTCGTATGCGCGAGGCTTCGCCACGCGCTGAATGAGTAGATATTAAATAAGATGCGACTGACAACTAAACTGGTTGCAACCCTACTGAAAAATAATATATAATTGCGCATCTGCAGGCCAAGCCCTTTAATTTGACACCTCATTTATTGTAATCTAACGAACAGCCTACATTTTTTAATTTTTCGCACAGGCTGCAACCCTCTTCTAACAATAAAGCCTTACTGCAAATCGGAAGATCAAGCCTTTTCCTTTGACACCTCATTTTTTTTAATTGAATGAACTGTGCAAATCTAATGTCATTAGTAAAAAATGCCCTCGCTATTATACATACATAATTTTTAAATAGGTGGCAACCCCACTCAAACAAAAAATATAAACTTAATGCACATGCAGAGACTATAGCCTTTCACTTGGTACCTCAGTTTTTAGTCCAACAAACGGTGAAGGTCTTATAATTTTTAAAAAGTGGCAACTCTACTCAAAAAGCAATACATTATTGAACATCTAAAAGCCGGGCCCTTTTATTTGACACCTCATTTCTTGTAATCCAACGAACAGTGCGGATCTAATAAGTTTTTAGACAGGTGGGAACCCTATAGGAATTTAAAGTAATAAAGATTATATTCCTATCGATACAGGTTATACTTATAAACTCTCATGTAAATCCGTTCAGTAGTTTTTGAGATTAGCGTGGTCAAAATATCGGGACTTTTATACTATGTATGTATAGGAGATAGTAATTTTTACATAGGTGGCAACCCTATTAAAAAAATGAAAGCTTTTGTTCATACGAAAGCCAGGCCCTTTCATTTGGTATCTCATTTTGTAATCCAACGAACGGCAAAAATCTTTTAACTTTTTAATAGGTGACAACACTACACAGAAAAATAATACATTATTGCTCATGTAGAGGCTAAGTCTTTTCGTTTGAGAGTGACGGTGCGGAACTGATGCCTACGCTTATTATGATTGAATATAGGAATTTTCTTAACAGGTGGCAACCCTATTAAAAATACATTAGTGGTTTTCTAGAGACCAATCCCTTTCATTTGACACCTCATCTTTTGTAATCCAACGAACAGTGCGTATCTTATAGTTTTTTAGACAGGTGGCAACCCTATTAAAATTATAAATAAAAAAGGTCACTCTAGTTAAAACCCATTCCATATGTTCGACGCGTTTTTCTTCATTTTCCGAAAAGATAATAACATCATTGACGTAAACGTAATAGGGAACTATTTGCTCCCTCAATACGTCATCGATTGCCCTCTGAAAAATGTTGGGTTCATTTTTCAAAGCAAAGGGGAGTCTACAGAACTCGTGTTTCCCGTTGCCTACTGAGAAACCGGTCTTCTCTCTATCCGTCTCTGCGAGCGTTATTTGGTGAAAGCCTGATTTTAGGTCAAGTGTTGTAAAATACTTGGCCTTTCCTAGGTTTGATAGTATTGCGGTTACATTAGGGATAGGATATTTATCATCGACGGTTTTTATGTTTCATTTCCTGAAGTCTATCACAAGACGTTTTTTCACGTTGCCTTGTCCGTCCGTTCCTTTCTTATCTAAAACCCAAATTGGGTTGTTATATGGTGACCTTGACGGTCGAATGATACCGTTTTTTAATAAATCTCGAACTTCGGTATTCACGAATTCCGCTACACCCATAGAATAAGGGTATAGCTTAGAATAGACCGGGTCGTCAGTTTCGGTGCGAATAGTGGCGACAATATTTGTATTAAACGGGAGTGCCTCATTAGGATCAGAGAAAACTCGTAATAAACTTCTGACCATTTTTCGAAATCGGTCCCTTACAATTTCAGGAACTTCTATATCCTCTACCCGTGTGAAATTCACATTAGCACACTTTAAAAACTTTATTTCCTCAGCCATTATTGGTCGTTGTTTTTTTGGATTTAAAACCGATTGTTGCGTCTGTTTGCGTAAGCAGATCCAGACCTATTATCCCGTCGAACATTGGAAGAGAAGGAAGTATAAAAAGGTACCGTTTTAGTCAAAACTGTTGATTATGAATTTTTCTTTAATGTTAGTAAAGCCGTGGATTGACTTTACTAAAAAAAGAATTTGACAGGTGTTATGTGCTTAAGCGCTTTTAGAGGCTTAACAGACTTGTTTGATGCCCCCGTGTCTATTAGTAATTTTATTTTCCTCCCTGCAATTGTCCTTTCAATGAACGGTAGCAGGGAGTTCTGTCTAATAAATTTATCTGGTCGGGTTCAGCAAGGTCGTCGTCGATTGCCGCGGTCTCTGAGTTTGCTAGGCCATGATACACGGCATCTTCCTGATTCCAGGATTTGGATCATTTGGCAAAACCAAAAGACCAGCTAGAACTTCTTCAGCTTAAAGCTGTAAGCCTTTAAGCATAATTGTGCTGCAATGTAAGTTATTGACTGTTCCGGTTTCAGATTGAGAAACATAAACGGAGCGGAAGAAGGACGCAAACAAGTTACAAATACTAGTTTGAACGTCAGTCGAGGATTCCCCCAAATAATCCACCAGATCAGAAATTCGGATGTTTTCCTTTTTGCTGTTTATATACTGTCAAAACCGTTTACTATTAAATCTTATTTCGCTGTCAATGTTCAGTATATAGCTCTGGTATAAAAATGTGTTAAGAGCGTCAAACTCTTTTTGTAAACTACTGTAGGCTTCAAAAAGTTCAAAATTGTCTTTCGAATTGCGATACAGCTTGTTAGTTTTCTAATTGTTTATATTAATAAGCCTAGTGTTGTACCAATCTGGTTTGGACAAATTTTTTACTGGCTTCATAAATAGATACGAACTTTTCAATTGCCGCGTCTCGAAATACGTCGTAGGCCTGTGACAATATTATGAATCCGTACGATTCACGATAAACGCTTGCATTCTGTTATCCCTAATTACGAACCGATGTTCGTCGTAGCAAATCCGAAGTTAGCGTAACTAATTTGTTTTGGTTAACGATAAAAAGTGAACAAAAACCACAGACATTCAAAATAATACATCTGTCGGGCGTATGAAAAGAATAATACGAAAACTAATTTCTACGATACGCTTGCAACGGTTATCGTCTATCGTATGGAAATTCATAATAGGGGGGTAAGGCAGATTCCCAATAAACCGAATTCAGGGAGCGTGATATCTCAATGGATTTGGTTGCAGTGAAATTATAGTTCTTACAATTATAAATAACTGATTTTAAATAATTTATAAATTCAGTGTTTTTTGATGCATAGCGTTTGAAAGAGGTGGTGAAGAGAGGGATTCGACGTCAGATTTAAGACCATTATAAGTAAACACTAAGTGAAGAATACGATTTTTGTCATAATGAACTCTATTAATTTGAGAGAGGTTAAACTCCAAAAAAGGTGTCTAGTACTTCACAATCACTCTCGCTTGTTACATTATATGACAAAATTGCTTAACGTCATCATCAAACCACCATTTAACATTTGGCAAATTGAAGTCACCCAATATTATAATGTTTTGATTATAATGATAATTATCATTTAGACTATTCAATATCGAGCAACAATTACTTGTATGCATTTTATACAATTCAATTGGACTTAATGGCGGTATGTAACTTACAGAAATGAATAATTCATGCAATTTATCTATAACGATTTTAACAATAATTTGATCAATATCGAAACGGATCTGGTCTGACCTCATTTTAGAGGACAGGGTTATTTGCCTACTGGGTAGACTCGAACGAACAGCAGCAAGTATACCGCCGCCTTTAGAGAGACCAGTTGTGCGGGGACATCTGACTTTGCGATGTACGTTATACACTTGGCAATCGAGCATTTCGGCAGTATGATGGCGTTCAGAGAGCCAAGTTTATATTAAGACTATGATATCATAGAGAGCCGACGATGAAAAAAACAACAATGGCACAATTTTTGTTCTTATACCACCAGCATTTTGATAATAAAGAAAGAATTCTGCAGCATCCGATGAATAACTAACACCGTTGGCATTCACTAGGCCTGCTGCGGTTTCTCATTTTCTGTTATAATAAGAGTGGCGTTCATATGTATAACCCTATATTTATGAATGTATGTAAATATGTATATAACTAAGAGAAGCCGTGGGAACTATCTGCGTACCCACTTGCAGTAGCAAACACATTTGCATGTCATACATATGTAAATAAGATTGGGAAAAAACAACTTCGGCCGATATGTTTCATGTATGCACGTATGCATGTAGCGCAGGCACAGTGGTACAAAACTGTAACCACTTTGTATAAATATAAAAAAAAAAATCATTTGCTCCAACAGCGACCCTAAAGTAGTCTTAAGAAACACTTTTTAGTGAGCGCAGTGAGTGACTTGCAGTAGCAAACACATTTAGTCCTATCATAGAATCCATCGTAGAAAATCTACGAATTCGGATGTCCGCTACGAATACGAAAAAATTGCTATCACTGAATCCGAGTGAACTCGAAAACAGTGCTGCCAAATTAAAATTTCGAAGTACGAAGTTTCGCAATCAGCTGGCTGAAAGTAAACAAATAAATTTAATCGTGCAATATTTTTGATTTTGGACATTTTTATAAAATTATCAATAAAAAAAATGGATTCACTGGCGAGTGCAATCATGCTGATGGTAGAGGAAAGTGAATTAAGCAGGTCCGCTATTAAAATTCAGAGAAAAACTTTGAGGGACGCAAGTAATCCTCTCGAAATGCAAGAAGTAATGTAAGTGTAGTGTGTTCATGATTACTTTATTTCTAACTGCACTTTAATGCAGGTTCATAAAAAATTTTCGCTTAAACAAGCCGCATTTACGTACGTCCTAAGTGCTTTGGAAGAGAAAGCAGCTCCTTGCTCGTCATCCATAAGCCTAGTTCATCGGCTATCTTCTGTTTTAAGATTTCTCACGGAGGGAGGCTATCAGCATGGAGTGGGCAAGGATTATGACATACCGATGGCTCAGTCCACATTTTGCTGCGTTTTAAAAGACGTATTGGCGTTGTTACAAACTCATATTTGCCCACATTGAAAAAACCTTAACTTAAGTCATGACGAAAAACGGCAAGCAAAGATGGACTTTTACCAAAAAACAGGATTTCCTGGAGTAGTGTTGTGTGTGGACGGGACTCATATTAAAATAATTTCTCCCACTGAAGACAAATTCCTGTATCATAACCGAAAAGGCTACTACAGCATCAATGCCATGATAGTAAGTTTGATAGACCAGTTATGCATCAAGGTTTAATTAAATTATTTGCAGATTTGCGATAACAAAATGAAAATCCGCTTTGTGAATGCGCAGTACCCAGGAAGCAATCGCGATTCCCATATAATGAACGTCAGCAATGCGAGATGTTTCTTTGAGAGGAACTACTTAAATGGTGAACGTAACACCTGGATTTTGGGTAGGTAAACAAAATTTAAGTGAAAATTTATAAAAATCGTTTTTCCACGTTCAGGGGATGCTGGATACTCCTTGGAACCATGGTTGATGACACCTTTCCGTTCACCTCCGCCTGGTAGCTCCGAAAGCCATTACAACAAGATACACGCCAAAGGCCATTGACACGTCAGCAACAGCTTCAGGATTTTCTCCGCCCACTGGCTCAGGTAATCCAACGCTCACCGTGTTTTTTATGCCATGCGTGCTCGTCTCTAAAGCAGTGAGCCGGATTACTTTTTCTTCCATTTCATTAAAACTATGTTGCCTGTTTCGACCACCACCAGTTGCCAACTGTTCTCTTTTGTTGTCCCCAAGTTTTCTTTTAATATATGCCTTCCATTCTAACCATACCTGAAGAAAAGTATATTTAGTTAGCAAACAATGCATGCATTAAAAATGTAGTTTTGCTGAGTTGCCCCAGTACTCCCGTACCAGACTTTTAGGCAGCGAAGCGTACTGGAAGTCGTATGATGCGTCCACGTCGTGTTACTT
>NW_023458555.1:89896386-89917158 GCF_013731165.1 Rhagoletis pomonella | reverse complement strand
GTATTAATTAGTGGTTGAATTTTAATCCCTATTTACATTTGCCAGCTGTTTACCTTTGAGAGAAAAGTTAATTAGGTACGCAAGTCTTTTTCAGGTGTATTTTTTCTTAGGCTTTTTATAAAAAGATACAAAAAAGAAAAAACTGTATAAGGTTGGGCGAATGAATGGCCGTACTAGTCACCAGTTCCGAGTCTATTCGATTTTTGAGTATGAGGCCTTATGTTGGACAAAAGGGGGAGTATAAGGGACTCAAGATGGAGAAAACTTGCCTATGGTTACAAAGATATGGAATAAATTAACTGACGACAACCTGTGTGCCAAATGAACTTTTCTCTCAAAGTTTACACTGCTGGCAAATGTAAATAAGGATTAAAATTTAAAAACTAATTAATACAACTAAAGTAAAATCTGTGGAAAATTAACAATTAAATACCTTTTTCAGAAAATTTGTAAAGGACCTTTTTATTTCTAAAAAAAAAAATGGGTAATAGTTATTCGTCGGAGTGCAATGGGGTATAGTCGTTGCGCTGGGTATGCAGTAACAGATGCATGGCTATTCTCAATCCCGACTCTTGCGTCCTCGTTCGCGCACTCTGGGCAACGTGAGTAACCCATGTGCGAGATGCGGTAACCAATCCGAGTGGAGCCTTGGGTCACGGCAGAAAGAGAGGGAGCTTCGGTGGGGCCACTCCGACTTATTCGGTTTAAGGGCTCACTGAAGTCTGCAGCGTCTCTTCACCAGTAGGTGCGGCTGCAAGCGGGTCTCTGCTTGGAGCAAGCGGCTCGCTATATAATCGTGGATTTGGTTGCGAAACCGCCCCGTCCCAGCAAGGGGTTGTGCGCTGGGTTTGGGACCCGCCACGTAAAAACCACTTCCAGTGAAGAAGCAAGGCAAAGCCTCGGATGAGACCCCCCCTTATGATGACGACCACGGCAAACGTTTTAAGGACTACGATTTGAGGGCATGCACCTGGAATGTCCGGACCCTTAATGGGGAAGGTGCCTCTGCCCGGCTGGTTGATGTCCTCGTAAGGACAAAAGCTGACATCACCGCCATCCAAGAAATTCGATGGACGGGGCAAGGCAAGCAATGTCTGGGCCTTGCGACGTCTACTACAGCTGCCATGTAAAGGAGCGCAAATTTGGAGTTGGATTTGTGGTGGGAGAGAGACTCCGTCGCCGAGTATTGTTGTTCACCCCGGTGGACGAGCGTCTAGCCACAATCCGCATCAAAGCGAGATTCTTCAACATCTCGCTTATCTGCGCCCATGCCCGACGGAAGAGAAGGATGAGGCATCCAAGGATCTCTTCTATGAGCGCTTGGAGCGCACGTACGAGCGCTGCCCCCGTCATGATATCAAAATCGTGCTTGGCGACTTCAATGCCAGGGTGGGCAAGAAAGGGACTTTGGAACCACCGTCGGAAAATTCAGCCTCCACGACGAAACGTCCGACAACGGATTGAGGCTAATCGACTTCGCCGGGGCCCGAAACATGGTAGTATGCTGTACTAGGTTCAAGCATAAAAAGATACTTCAAGCTACGTGGCTGTCTCCGGATCGAAAAACCAGAAACCAAATCGATCATGTTGTGATAGACGGAAGGCACGCTTCCAGTGTTTTAGACGTACGCACACTCCGAGGCCCAAACATCGACTCGGACTATCTTGTTGCAGCCAAGATACGCCCCCGCCTCTGTGCAGCAAAAAATGTGCGCCCAAATACGCAAGGAAAGCTTAACGTCGAGCATATACGACATATGCGAGCAGTGGAACCACATTTTCCGCTCATTATGTACCGCCGCCGAAGAAGTAGTCGGATTTCAGCGAGCCCGAAAGAACAACTGGTACGATGAGGAGTGTCAGGAAGCTGCAGAGGAAAAAGATGCCGCCTACAGGCCCCCACTGCGATCGGGCGCAACGCGCGATATGTGGGACCGTTATTGGGATCTGAAGAGGGAAGCGAGACGTATTTGCCGCAATAAGAAGAGAGGCCGAAGTACGTGAGTGTGAAGAGCTTGAAATGCTGGCCGACAGGAAGAATGCCCGGCAATTTTACTAGAGAGTTAGGCGACTTACGCAAGGTTTCAAGACCGGGGCGTACTCTTGTAAGAACAATAATGGCGACCTAGTAACTGATGTCCAGAGCGTACTTAAATTATGGAGGGAACACATCCGCTCTACTAAATGGTAGCAGCACAGAAAGTTGTGGAGAAGAACCCGAGCCCGCAGTCGATGATGACAGAGGCGACGTTCCACCGCCTGACTATGACGAGGTGCGTATAGCAATAACGCGGCTGAAAAACAACAAAGCTGCTGGAGCTGACAGCCTGCCAACTGAGCTATTCAAGTACGGCGGCGAGGAGTTGATAAGGTGCATGCATCAACTTTTGTGCAGAATATGGTCAGATGAACGCATGCTCGACGACTGGAATTTAAGGGTGATCTGCCCAATCCACAAGAAAGGTGACCCGCCATTCGCGCCAACTACCGCGGGATGAGCCTGCTAAGCACAGGTTACAAGGTCTTATCGAGCGTATTGTGTGAAAGACTGAAGCCCACCGTCAATGAACTGATTGGGCCTTTTCAGTGTGGCTTTAGACCTGGCAAACCCACCATAGACCAGGTATTCACAATACGCCAAATCTTGGAAAAGACCCGCGAGAAAAGGATCGACACTCACCACCCATTTGTCGACTTTAAAGCCGCCTTTGACAGCACTAAAAGGAGTTGGCCATACGCCGCTATGTCTGAATTTGGCATCCCCTTGTAGTGCTTGTAACTTGTTAAATATATACTTGTTTAAATATACTTTGAATAACATTTAAGTTCAATTATTGTTCATAGCTTTTTATATTTTTTATTACACCGAATTGTTTAAACTGAATTAAATATAATTTCTTCGTTAAAACCAGTTTTATTTGTTAATTAATTTTTGAACTACAAATTGGCGATCCTGCGGGATAACAAATGAAAGAATCGAGCTAAGCTAAAAACAAAACTGTGACTAACAGCAGATTTTAAAATAAATTATTATTTGATAATTGCGTAGCAAATCGCACGACCAACAAAATCTGAAGTTACAAAAGCGAGCGGAGTACGATAGCCACAAGAAAAAATGAGTTATTAAACAGTAGCAGCTCTTAAAAGGAATAATAATAAAGTTCTAGCAGCATCTCCAGCGGCTATCAACAAAGGCGAAACTGTGTGCCAGTCACCGGTCATCAGTCATCACCACGACCACAACAAACAAGAAGTGCAGCCAGCGTTGCAATTACGATCAACCTTCAACAAACTAATAAACGACAGAAGCAGCTACGTACTACAAAAGTTATAATAGCAAGTATATATACATATATACATACATTTATTTATTTTAAAATTTATGTTTAAATTAATTTAAATATACACATACATATATATATACATACATCTATTTATTTTAAAGTTTATATAATTCCTGTATTGACAAGGGAAAATTCTATAAATTGGTCGATGAACTTCCTCTGGTCTTATTGGGTTTAAGGTCTTTATTCAAGGAAGATATTAAATCTACTGCAGCGGAATTAGTTTATGGACAAAATTTACGTTTACCAAATGAACTCGTAGTTCAATCCAAAGATAGTTTTAATGTTAATGAGTTTCTTTCAAAAATTAAACTTCAATTTCAAAGTTTTCATTCAGGCATATCGCATCACCAAAATTCAAATAAAATTTATATACCCAAAGATTTGCTATAATGCAAACAAGTTTTTGTGCGTGTCGACAGTAATAAGGGACTGCAATCTCCATGTGAAGGACCATATGAAGTCATTGAAAAACACCCAAAATATTTCAAAATACAGATACACAGCACGAATAGGAATAATCAATTGACAGAATTAAACCTGCATTTATAGAGGAAATTTTTAACAATATTCCAACAAAACCGAAAAAGCGAGTTACATTTGGTTTGATTTACATAATTTTAATGTTTGACTTTTTAGTGAAGGGGGAGTATATGTAGTGCTTGTAACTTGATAAATATATACTTGTTTAAATATACTTTGAATAACTTTTAAGTTAAATTATTGTTCATAGCTTTTTATATTTTTCAAAATGAAAATTTTATTATTCATTCAATTTTATTGCACCGAATTTTTTAAACTGAATTAAATATAATTTCTTCGTTAAAACCAGTTTTTATTGTTAATTAATTTTTGAACTACACCCTCAAAACTCATACGGCCGTATAAAATGACGTTGAGCAATACCACCAGCTCCGTCAGAATTGGGAAAGACCTCTCCGAGCCGTTCGCCACAAAACGGGGTTTCAGACAGGTCGACTCCCTTTCATGTGACTTCTTTAATCTGATGCTGGAGAAGATAATAAGAGCTGCAGAACTGAACCGCTCAGGAACAATTTACTACAAGAGCGTGCAATTGCTGGCTTATGCCGATGACATCGACATCATCGGTAACAAAAACCGCGAAGTCTGTTCTGCCTTTTCCAAGTTGGATAGGGAAGCAAAGCGAATGGGTCTGGTGGTAAACGAGGACAAGACGAAGTATCTTCTCTCGACCCATGAAGCCTTTAAGCTTTAAGAGTGGTTGTGGAAATGCAAACACAATTTTTCAATTTGACCCATGAAGCCGTGAGGCGAAACACATAAACAATTCTAGTAACAACCATCAGTGATCCCCGTGACGTCATGAAAAAATGTATCGTAAAAACCAAAAAATGGATCGAATGTATCTAAATTTTTTTTTTAAGTATCTACATAAGTATCAAGTTAGGAAATGTTGTTCAAAAAATGCTATTTGGTTTTATACCACTGCTTTTTGTTATTGTCAATAACCGAAAAATCATGTAATTCACATTCATACACATACATGTGGATGTTCATGAAGGAAAATATCCCAATAAACATTTTATTTAAAGCTCCTATTATGGTTCACAACTCAACGAAATGAGCGAAAAAATAAAGTATCTTCCAAAAATTTGCAAAAACACGTATCACTTTTGAGTATATGAATCAAAACGGCAGCACTGAACACCACCTTATATAAATTCGCCTTGATAGCAGTAATTAATTTCATTTAAAGAAATGGCGTACCCTGCGGCACCGCTAAAGCGTAGTGCATATTTTTAGGCGTAGTAATAATAATGGTAAGCAGTGCGCGCTTCCACTCCGCAAGGCCTGGGTTCAAGCCCTGGATAAAGCAGCATCGCAAAAAAATATAGAAAAAAGGTTTTTTTCTTAACAGCGGTCTCCCCTCGGCAGGCAATGGCAAACTTTCGAGTGAATTTCTGCCATGAAAAACGGCTTTTCATAAAAATACAATCGCCGTTCGGAGTCGGGTTAAAACTGTAGCTCCCTCCCCTCTGTTTGACAACATCAAGGCCCACGCCACAAATCGGAGTAAAAGCTCGCCCTAACACTAACAAATGTGTGAGCGCCTATCTATTATTATAAATAATGCGGTTGTTAAATATTTAACTACTTCCGGCAAGGTAGATCTCGAGACTAGTTTTGCATATTCAATGTTCTACCGACGAGATTGATGTCTAGACTAGTTTTGTATTCTACATATTTCTGCAGTAGAATTCTGACAATAGCTACGCTAAGTTTTCGTCGCCTAAATTCTCTAAATTGAAAGCAGTGGGGCATAAAAACATACAACATGGAAAAGTAACCAATTAAATGTGCAATCAGTCAAATCTGGCAGTTTGAGGGCCATTATACTAAATATTGCATGTTTTACAGCCGGTTTCACCAGCAATTTAAATGGAACATCCTTTTTATTTTCTGTCAACTTCCATATAAAATTCAAAAAATTAAAATCATTTTTCACTGAAACTGCTTTTGTGAAATTGGATTTTAGGCGCGCCTCTTATTCTTTTGGAGATTTTTGGCGATCAATATTACCGATAGCGAATGCTGAAATCCGGCTGCTGGACAAACAAAAAATCGAAATGATAAGAGTGTACTGATTTCAATCATAGCAAAATTATTTGGCGCAAGTAACATAAATTTTTTCTTTTTCATATTTTTCAGTCAGAAATTAAAACACAAAAACATATAAGTATATAATTTTAAATGGTATTTATTTAAAATTTGGTTTACAAAGTGTTAGGGTACTCTTTAGTACGTTGCCGGTCTATTTCGAGGTATTGCGTCTAAGGGGTGACCCGATCCAAAAAAAATTTGCACACACTTCTAGTCAAGGGTCTACACATTATTTTAACGCCCACTTTTGTAATTTTTGATTACTAATTTATTTACAAATTGGGTTTGAAATATGCCCTTTTTTGTAAAATTTGGAAATTAGCGCACATTTATAACTCCTTTTCTACTTAAAGCAGCCACTTCACCAATATATTTTTATATTCCCCTTCACTTCACACTTTACTCGATTAGTTATAACTTTCTTTATGACTTTAATATTAACCAAATCATTTAATAAAAGCACCTTCAAAATCACGCGTCTGACTTTGGTTGCCTATGCAAATTAAATGGCGGAGTTCAGCTGTCAAACTCCAAAATATGCAAAAGAATGAGAGACAAAAGAAGATAAGATATAACCCAGTAAGCGTTAAAAATATAAATCTTTCCATGGCAAATATTTATTTACTGTCCCTGTGGCTTCTTTCGGGTGTTGTGTATGGTTATATTTCTAAGTATAACGGTGTATTTCATTTTGTACGCGAAATTTATACGCATTATTTATTTCGATTGCTGCAAACATATTTTTGTGATTTTAAATGGCTGGTAAGTAATTTTCTTATATGAAAATTGTTCATAAATGCAATCCTTCTGCTTCTAGATGAACGTCCTTCCACAAGCGCCAGCGCAAGGAATTTGCTTAAAGGCGAGAATGGAATTTCGCTCGTTTGGTGATGGAATTGAGGACCCATGAGCAGGGGACTCAATTCGCGGAGGAGCACGGCTTGATCCCAACTACAAGACTGTACCCCTTTCATAAGGTGCCCATGTGTAGGCGAAATGGCGCCAAGTTTTTTGTTTTTATATGCCACCGTGGAAATTGTGCCAAAAGGCCCGTACATCGGTAGCTAAAGGAACGTGGTTCGAGGACGTCCGGCTAAGCGTATCCCACGTGTACTACCTGATGTACTGCTTCGTTGAAAACTTTAGCCACGAAATGGTTCTACGCCAGACCTCCTAAAAGAAGAATAAACTCTCTCATCTGCGACTATCACAGACTGGTATAGTTATTGTCGAGAAGCCATGGTAATATACCAGTTAGATCACCAACAAGCCATCGGAAAAATTGGTGGTCCGGGGAAGATAGTCCAGATTGACGAGAGTAAGTTTGGAAAGCGGAAGTTCAATAAAGGTAATTTTTGTTCTATTGTTGTGTTATAATTTTAATTTTCCCTTTTCTATTGTCAGGCAGGCGAGTGGAGGGTCACTGGGTCCTGGGCATGATCCAGGCAGTGAGGATCTACGCTTTGAAGTATGTCCTGATAACTGCAGATCAGCGGATATTCTCATTCCGCTGATCAAGAAGCATGTGGCCGAAGGGTCGATTATAAGGACGGATTTCTGGCGAGCATATGATTGCCTTTCTGATAATGTTTTCACCAATCAGAAAGTCAATCATAGTGACGCCATTAATCCGCTTATCGCGGAAGACGGGACCCACACACAAAGAATTGAATCGCAATGGAGGGTGGTGAAACGCTTCTTCTCTACGCGAAATTACAACCACACCGGTAATTTCGCTGATGTGGTGGTCGAGTACCTGTGGAGGCGTAATATTATAAAGGCCAAAAAGGACATGTTTTTGGCATAATAGAGGCCATTAATTATGTCTATGAGTTAGAATTGAAAAAATAAATATATTCTACTCTATTTATTATTTTACTTCTTTGGACGCCCCTCTTCGCGGCCTACGCAGAAAGGTGCTCTCTGCAAAAGGTGTCCAGCTCCTTTTCTTCGCAAAACAGAAAGAGAATTCTACTTTGTGAGGGTTATAATCCCTAAGTGCGGCCGAAGGCCGCCTACGCAGGAAGGTGTTCTCTGCGAAAGGTGTTCAGCCCTCCTTCTTTCGCCTTTTCGTAAAGTGGGGACTGTCCCCTTTCAAATGGGGGGTTTAGGGGTTTAATTTTCGAGCGAAGTGAAAACACACTAAAAGTGAAGTGTTTCGGAGTGACTTGGGAGGAAAAGTGAAGTGATTATCGAAGTGACGACTTTCATGCACAATTAGGGGTGTGGGGTTTTTCGATTAGGTTATTTATCACCTGACTGGTTAATCGAATATATTTTTTTTATCACAATAAAAGGAGCCTTTAACCTTTATTAATTTATAATTTATTGTGTTTCTCTGCAAATTTAGTGCTGGAATATCTTTAAAATCACAATATCTGACACGTTGAGGAAATAAAATCCAAAATTACAGTTCACTGATGATATTAACACTAAAATATAATTAATCGATTATCGATTCACAGCAACAAAGTCATCCCCAGATACACAGCAACAACGTCATCACGAGATTCACTTAAATGTTTAATTTTTTTCTGTAAAATTGAAGATGTATGTAAACTAAAATGTAATGGTTATTTTCCTCAAATATTTACTAAATAATTATGAAACTTTATCCACCCATTCATTTCTGAGCATTTTACGACTATATATAAGTAGTACACTTGCAAACAGCGTTATGTGATTTTATAATAGTAAGCCATCATTGTCTACAACAACAAGTAACATCCAAATTGTATATTTCTTGTTATTATCTGAAAATTTGGATAAATAAGAACCTAATAACATTAAAAATCAAAATCGCAGTGTGGTAGTTTTTGCAAATTTTATATATAGAAATTAAATATAGCGAGTTTTGAAACAGTAAGTTTATATAGCCAGCGTTTTTAAGCTTTTCGCGTTCTCTCTTCCATGAAGGTTGTTCTGCTTCTTTTTTAAGGCGTCTTCCACTAGGCACAGAAACTACCACGTTTTCTTGCAGTTTTCTAAGTTCATCAGAAGATGGAAACTTTTGAACTTGTATAATGTATAAATCAGGGTTCGTATTTGCACACACATGCGCAGCACATCCTAACATTTTACGCTCACACACGTGTGCTGTGCATATAAAAAATTAAAAACTTGCTCACATCACATGTGTGTGCCGTTTGGTAAAAAGCTCGGGCACATGTGTGTACTTTATTTTTATTAATATAAAGCACACGCACATGTGTGTGCTTTGCGTAGAGAAACTTATACACTTCGAATTCTAACTCAAATCTTAAATTAATTTTTTAATGTTTTCTGTCATATAAAAAACAAACAACATCTCACTTTTTATTGAATTGTCTTTCAAAAAAATAACGTTTAATAAACAAACTCTTAAGAATATATCGAGCCCTAGCCGCCAAAATAACGTAAGCGACAGAAATGCATCTAGATGCTCTAGGAATATTTCTGCATCAAAAAGAAAATTTTGAAAAAAGTGTTGCTTACGTTATTTTGGCGGTTAGGGCTCGATATTACGTGCATGTGAATGGGCTGGAATTTGTACAAAAATCGGCTCACACACATGTGCATGTGCTTAATAACAAACAGCACACACTTTTCTGTGAGTAGAGTTTGTTTTCCACTTATGCACACACATGTGTATGAGCAGTGAGTGCAAGTTGAATGTTTCTGGCGTGTGTGTGAGCAGAGCATGTGTGTGCAAATACGAACCCTGGTATAAATAAGTAGAATAAATATTATAGCGTCTTTTGAAAGTGTATATATACATACAGTAAGTATTATAGCGACTTTTGCTAGAGTAGCTAACATTTGATGTTATTTTTTTATAATATATAAGGATTTTGCACTGTATTGTAAGTGGACATGAAACTACTGGCACGTTAACCACCAAAACCTAAAAAGAAAGAAATTTACATAGCGCACTTTGCAAGTGGACTATTCATATGTAAAATGAAAATCAAAATGATTTATTCCAAATAACCGATGCCAGATCGAAGATTTAGTAGGCTTCTTTTGAGTAGCTTTTTGCGAACAGTTTCTTTGCCATACTTACCATTAAACAAGAATTTTAGCAAAATATTGTTGATTTTGGTTAAATAAATCATATATTTCAAAGAAATTTTTATTTATTTTCAAGTGAAATCAAACTTGTGGAAAGCGAAGTAAAACGAAGTAAAATTAAGTGACGAAGTGAAAAACTTCAATTGAAGTGACAGCGGCAGCAGTCAGACAGCCTCGTTTTTTGGCTTGAGATTGGCACGTCATCTGCGTGATTTAAAACACACATATGTTTTTTCCGAAAAAGTTAAATTGTCACTTATTAAGTTATTAAGAATTAATAAACGTTCTTGAATTAAACGTACACATTGTTTTGCGTTAGTACTTGGCACACTCGGTAGATCGTAACAAAGTGGCGACGAGGACAGTGGTTCCGCAAATTAAAAACAAGTGCGTGTAATACAAATAAATGTGGCACAAAATAACTAAGTCATGCAACTTTTGCAAATGCAGAGTAAAATTCTGGGGCAACTGGCATTAAAATCAGAGCAGCCAGTGGAGAATTCCAAGAATTCAAGAGAACAGTTGATGTAGTCATTGGCAAACAGTATAACGGTATTCTGCTGACGCCACAAGCACACTTATATTTGACACGTGGTATGCATGAAGACATTTTCTTCGTAGATGGCAAAGAATTGGATGACACATCATGCGTTCGACTTTTAATGAGAAAGTTAAATCCAATCGCGTATAATAAGTATGCAACATACATTTTACCAAAGAATCCTCGATATTTTAACTTCAGTGAGACAGTTGTTGTTGTTGTAGTAGCGGCTACTAAGCTCCGTTTGGGTCGGTTCATCCATTAACGTTGTCGTCTATTTCAGCTAGGGGGAGGCCCAGGAAGTGTGCGACTTCCACAGGGGCTTTCCATAGGGACAGGGCGTCAGCTGAGTGGGGTTCTCAGGGCATGTGAAGAGGTGCCGGGAGTAATGTGGCGACTCGTCCACATGCCGGGCATTAGTTCGGCACATCTTCGTTGATTCTACTCAAGTAGCTGCCTGCTGCAATAGCCAGAGCGAAGTTGGGCTATTGTAGTGCGGGTCTCCCGAGGCAGACAAAGTTCTGTCCCGTCCACGTCCGGTGGTTGTGTGGCTAGAACGGCATTCGCAGGGCGGGAGTCTACATAACTTGAGACTGATTCCCTGTGAATGCCGTTCAGGGCCTGTCGGTAGTTTGACGGGACCAGGGGTGGTTTGATAAACCTCTGGACTTCGTCCGTCAGTTCGTAAAGATGCCTCCTGACGTGCCTTGGCGAGGGCTCTTCCACGAGCAGCTGTCCGCTGGTATGGCCACGTCTGTGGCTCCCAGCTAGGAACTGCTTGCAGAGCATTATGTTATGCTCCTTGACTGGCAGCATCTCGGCCTCGTCATGTAGGTGGTGTTGGGGCGTCATCAGCGACAGGATGCCTCGCTGTTCGTAATGCCGTGTTTTGGCAAGTCTGTAGCTTCATCCACTGCGTCCTGCTAGTCCCCGGCGACCATACCGGCGCTGCAGGGTTTAGAACCGGCCGGCCAATTGCCTTGTATGTTGCCAACAACGTTTCTTTATCTTTGCCCCGAGTGCTGCCAGCCAGCGACTTGAGGACATTGTTGCGGCTCTGTAACAATTGCGGTTGTATGCGCCGAGAAGGAGAGCAGACTGTCGAAGGTAACTCCCGAGGATTTTCGGGTTATTCACCGTCGGTATTGTTACGCCATCGACGTGAATACCCAGTTGCAGTTTGACCTCCTTCGTCCAGGTGGTGAAAAGAGTTGCCGAGGATTTCGCAGGGGATAGGGCAAGGCTCCTTGCAGTGAAGATGCGATAAAGTTCGGCGAGATAACCGTTTACTTTCGAGCACAAGTCATCAATTCCATTCCCAGACGCCATGATCGAACAATCGTTACCATAGGGGACAATATTAAAACCCTCTGGTGGTTGAGGAAGCTTTGAGATGTAATAATTAAACAGTAGCGGGGACAGGACACCACCCCGTGGTACCCCCCCTGTTTAATTTTACGTGGCTTGCTAGTTTTGTCTCTGAAAATTACTGACGAGTGTCGACCACTCAGGTAATTCACCGACCACCGTTTGAGTCCCTGTGGGAGTGAGGAGGCCTCTATATCTTCTAGTAGCGTTTAATGACTGACAGTTTCGAAAGCCTTGGACAGGTCGAATGCTACTAGAATAGTTCTCTCACAGGGGCGGGCTCGGATTAGTCCACGAGTTATCTGAGTGTTTATGGCGTCAAGTGCTGTTGTTGTGCTATACACTTTACGGAAGCCATGCTGATGCTTCGCTGGGGTCAGGTGGTTCGTAAAATACGGGAGCAGCAGGGCCTCGAGTATCTTCGCTACCGGGAAAAGGAGGGTTAAGAAAAGGAGGGCGATAAGACTCTCCTTTGTTGGCTGGTTTCCCCGGTTTGAGCAGTGGGACCCCTCTCCCCATTTTCCAGATGTCTGGAATGACGAGAGTGGCCATAGCCAGGTTGAGGACCTCCGTTAGGTATGCTACTCCAGCAGGACCCAAATTTTTCAGCATCAACATGCATATTCCGTTGTTGTTGTTGTTGTAGCGGCTACAACAACCCCGCCCAGGACGCTATCTCAGTCGTTGTCGTCAAGATCCACTAACGGCAACCCTAGGAAGCGTGCAGCTTCTGTGGGGTTGGTCCACAGGGACAAGGCCGTTAGGGTTGTCGGGTTTTCCGGGCATGCGAAGAGATGTTTCGAGTCATGTGGGGTCTCTCCGCATGCCGGACACTCATTCGGCACATCCTCATTCAATCTACTCAGGTAGGAGTATGCATATTCCGTCGGGTCCAATGGCTCCGTCGGGTCCGACGAAGCGTGGTCACCAAAGTCTATCTCGACTCTATCGTCACGCTTCGTCGGGTTGGACAAAAACCTCACGGTTGACCAAAGCTTGCTCACACCAGAGGCGAAGAAACATCCGTGAAGCCTTTCCAGTCACCGTTGGAAAAGTTGACATAAGTCCGGTGATCCACGGAAGCAAAGTCGGCAGGTTTATCAATCGAGATGACTATGGGCCGATGGTCTGATGCTAGGGTCAGCATAGGTCGCCATAATACGCTGCTTATCAGACCAGCGCTGACAATTGTTGGATCTGGCGAGTTGCAGCAGCTGCCCATAATCCTGGTGGGTGCGTCGTCCTTCATTGTGAATGTCGAATCGTCAATCTGCTCAGCCAGATGTATTCCCCTAGGATCATTTGACAGGGTCGAGTGCCAAAGATCGTGGTGCGCGTTAAAGTCACCAACTACCATACGGTTTTCACCTCTGAGTTGCGCATCTATTTCAGGGTGATATCCTGCCGGGCAGCTGGTGACAGGGGGTATGTATACGTTAAATATTTCGAGGTCAACATCGCCTGACCGGATAGCAATACCCTGACATTCTAGGATGGTATCCCTGCTGTCTATGTCTGCTTCAATAAGACGATACTGCACGGTGTGGTGCGTGATGAACGCTAAACCTCTACCATTATCTCGCTCGCGATCTCGTCGGTATACGTTGTATCCTGCGCAATTCAACAGGGTTGAATTGCCTTGCAACTTCGTCTCTTGGAGCGCAGCTTCCCATAAAGATAGTTATCTCCTCGATCTTGCTCTGGAGTCCGTTACAGTTAAATTGTAGCACCTTTGTATGCCTTGGGAGACCGATTGTAATGTGTGGTGTCAAAGAGTTGTGTTGCCTGCCGGCCCCCAGCTGTACGTGCTGCAAAAGGGGGTGCTGCCTTGTGGTGGTGGTTGGCGGCGTCGCGGGGGAGGGATGCGACTGGGCAGCACAGCAGGAGCCCACATAGTCACTCGTCCAATCTCGCGTGTTGCGAAGTCCTGAGCACGGCTAAAAGTGGCATCAGCCGAGGCAGGAGTTGCACTTGACTGATGTCACGTTACGGTATATTCTGGACTGACAAACAGAGCAGATTTTCGGAGGGACTAGGAGTTGCCAGCGGCGGTGTGTGGGTGCTATTGTGTTTGTTTGTGTGTCTATTGTTGTGTTGTGTTGGGGTGTGGGTGTGTTGATTGTGTGCTGCCCAGGCGGGTGGTGGTTTGCCGTGGAGGCGGTCCGGTTGGCACAGCATGGGGCCACGAACGACGGTCCATTCCCACGACAGCCGGTTCTACGTACCGGAATGACTCGGGTTTTACCCGACCAAGGGCTGTTGTTTCGGCGATCTAACCCCGTTTAGGTCGGCGAAGTATCTTAGAAGTTGTTCGTCCATAGGGCTACATTCGCTACGTTTTCTCCTACTCAAGGCTGGCATCGAGTCAAACCCAGGGCCATAAACCTACACCTGCTGTGTATGCCAGAGACGACTACACCACAACTCCACCTCTGTCAAGTGCAATGCTTGTGAGGGGTGGTGTCACCTCAGAGTCTGCTCAGGACTACGGACACATCGGCAGTGGACCACGTCGTATGTGGCCCCCCGCTACTCAAACAGAGCAGCCTCCACGGCTAACCTCAGTCCACCAGAGCAGCCTCACACAGTCACCATAGCACAACAACATAATAACACCACAGACCATACCACAGCCACGACAGACAATAGAACACACACAGCCGCACCACCACCCACACGCCACCGTCAACAACTCCTGGTTCCTCCTACAATCTGCACGGTATGCCAGACCAGGATATTCCGTAATGTGACATCAGTCAAGTGCAACACCTGCCTTGGCTGGTGCCACTTTAGGGCATGCTCAGGTCTGCGTAGTACGCGAGACTGAACGAGGAACTTCGAGGGCCCGTGTTGCGCGGCTCGCTCGCAGACCCCAACTGCGACGCCACAGGGCGGCAACGCAACCATCAAAGCAGCGCACACAGCCAACGGCAGTAAGAACACACACATCCCTTACACCCCACATCACAGCACGTCTCCCGAACCACATGAAGCTCCTTCAATTTAACTGTAACGGGCTACAAAGCAAGATTGAGGAGATAACCGTCTTTATGTGTCGGCATGGTATATCGATAGCTGCGGTCCAAGATACGAAGTTGCACAGCAATGCAACATTGTTGAATTGTGCCGGGTACAACGAGCACCGTCGAGATCGCGAGCGAGATAATGGTGGTGGCTTAGCGTTCATCACACACCACACCGTGCAGTATCGTCTTATCGAAGCAGACATCGACCGTAGGGATACCACCCTAGAATGTCAGGGCATCGCTATCCGGTCAGGCGATGTTGAGCTCGAAATATTTACATACCCCCTGTCACCTGCTGCCCGGCAGGATATCACCCTGATATAGCTGCGCTCCTCAGAGGTGAAAACCGTATGGTAGTAGGTGACTTTAATGCGCATCACGATCTTTGGCATTCAAGCCTGTCAAACGACCGTAGGGGAACAGAACTGGCTGAGAAGATAGACGACTCGACATTCTGCACAATGAACGACGACGCACCCACCAGGATTATGGGTAACTGCAGCAGCTCGCCAGACATCACCATAGTCAGCGCTGGTCTGATAAACAGCATAACATGGCGACCTATGCTAACCTTAGCATCAGACCATCTACCCATAGTCATCTCGATAGATAAACCAACCGACTTTGCCTCCGCTAAACACCGGACCTATATCAACTTCTCTAAAGGTGATTGGAAAGGTTACGCGGAGTTTACTGAAAACACCTTCACTGCGCTTCCCACACCAACCGACGTCCATCTCGGTGAACGTAAGTTCCGCAGGGCTGTCACTGCTGCTGCAGCTAGCTCGATGAGCGTGACAGCCTTCGTCAGGCCGATCCCGGAGATCCCCGTATTAGGGATCTCAACGCGGAGATTCGGCAACTAGTAAACGTACATAAGCGGAAGAAGTGGGAGGAGCATCTGAAGACCTGTAACTTCACCTCTGGTGTGAGTAAGCTTTGGTCAACCGTGAGGTCACTGTCCAATCCGACGAAGCACGACGACAGAGTCGAAATTTCTTTCGGCGACCATGCTTCGTCGGACCCGCAGCGATGCGCGAGCTATTTTAGCCGGCAGTTCATACTGCATCCTCCGGTGGACAAAGCCACGCGTCGAGTGACCAGAAGGCTGCACAAACTGCCCACAACTTGTGCCCACCTTGCTTTCACTTGCGGTGAAGTTCAGGTGACCATCGGGAAGGCGAAAGCCTCCAAAGCCATGGGTCCCTACTGACTATGCATGCTGATGCTGAAAAATTTGGGTCCTGCGGGGGTAGCGTACCTAACGGAGGTCCTCAATTTGTCCAAGGCCACTCTCATCATCCCAGACATCTGGAAGGTGGGGAGAGTGGTCCCACTGCTCAAACCGGGGAAACCCGCCAACATAGGAGATTTTTATGGTCCGATAACACTCCTTTCCCCGGTAGCGAAGACACTCGAGGCCTTGCTACTCCCGTACTTCACAAACCACTTGACCCCAGCGAAGCATCAGCATGGTTTCCGTAAAGTGCACAGTACAACAACAGCACTTAACGCCATAAACACTCAGATAACTCGTGGCCTTACCTGTAAACGTCCCTGTAAGAGAACGACTCTAGTAGCGTTGGACCTGTCCAAGGCTTTTGACACTGTCAGCCATTCCACGCTACTAGAAGATATAGAGGCTTCCTCTCTCCCTTAGAGGCTCAAACGGTGGTCGACAAATTATCTGAGTGGTCGACACTCGTCGGTAATGTTTAGAGACAAATCGAGCAAACTTAGAAAAATAAAACAGGGGGTTCCACAGGGTGGTGTCCTTTCCCCACTACTGTTTAACTTTTACATTTCAAAGCTCCCTCAACCACCAGACGGAGTCTCGATTGTCTCTTACGCCGACGATTGCACGATCATGGCGACTGGGAATGGAATTGATGACTTGTGTTCGAAAGTAAACGGATATCTCTCTGACCTTTCTCGCTTCTTCACTGCAAAGTGTCTAGCCCTCTCCCCTACGAAATCCTCTGCGACCCTGTTCACAACCTGGATGAAGGAGGTCAGGCTACCGCTAGGAATTCACGTCGATGATACACCAATTCCGACGGTGAATAATCCTAAAATACTCGGAGTAACATTCGACAGCCTGCTCTCCTTTTCTGCGCACACAACCGCTATTGTCAATAAAGTACAGAGCCGCAACAAGGTCCTCAAGTCGCTAGCCGGCAGTACTTGGGGCAAAGACAAAGAAACGTTGCTGGCAACATACAAGGCAATAGGCCGGCCGGTTTTAAACTACGCAGCACCAGCCGGGGACTAGTAGGACGCAGTGGACGAAGCTACATACGGTACAAAATACAGCACTTAGGACAGCGATAGGATGCCTCCTGATGTCACCAGAACACCACCTCCACGATGCTCCACGAAAATGCTCCTAATTAGGGAGCACAACACGATGCTCTGCAAGCAGTTTCTTGTTGGGAGCCACAGATGTGGCCACCCAAATAGACAGCTGCTTGCAGAGGAGCCCTCGCCGAGGCACGTCAGCAGGCATCCATATGAACTGACGGACGAAGTCCAGAGGTTCATTAAGCAGCCTCTGGACGCGTCAGCTCATAGACAGGCCCTGAACGGCATTCATAGGGACGCAGTCTCGAGTTATGTAGACTCAAAACCTGTGAATGCCGTTCTAGGCACACAAACATCGGACATTGACATGACGGAGCTCCATCTGCCTCGGGAGACCATAACGACAATAGCCCAACTTCGCTCTCGAACTCGAAACATCTCTTCGCATGCCCGGAAAACCCCACAACCCTAACGGCGTCGTCCCTATGGACTGACCCATAGAGGCTGCACGCTTCTTGGGGCTGCCGTTAGTGGAACTCGACGACAACGACTGAGATATCAGCCGATCTGGGCGGGGCTGTTGTAGCCGCTACAACAACAACAACAACGACGTGGTCCATTGCCGGTGCGTACATAGGCCCGAGCAGTTATGGAGGTGACTCCACCCGTCACAGGCATTACACCTGACCGAGGTGGAGTTTGTACGCATACGCAGCAGGTGTAAATTTCTGGCCCAGGGTTAGACTCTATACCAGCCCTGAGCAGAAGGGTACGGAGAAGATGTAGCCCTAGCATCGAGCAACGTTTGATGGATTTCGCCGACCTAAACGGGGTTAGATCGCCGAAACAACAGCCCTTGGTCGGGTAAAACCCGAGTCGTGGGAATGTCAGTAAGACAGTCGTTAAGCTTGGAGAGATGTTCGGTGCAAATGAATCGCTTTTCAGCTTGCAGTACAAATCAGTTAGAATCAACGGGAGGACCTGGTATCATATTCAGCCAGAGTCAATGCGCTTTGTGAAAAGTTCAGGTTGGCAGAAAGCGCCATGTTGGAATTGCGGAGAAATGCAATACTCCAAATGAAAGCAGTGCAATAAATACGGTCATAAGGATGGGTATTGTGATTCAAAAGAAAAACTACTAAACAACAGCGACATAAGCGGCAGATAAACAAGGGCCAGAACCATAGGCTACAAGTCAATTCGATAACGCATGTTACTCGACGCAAATACGCAACAGTCACCATAAAGCCGGTAGCAGCCGCAAATTCAGCATTTTCGCTATATGATGTCAAAATGCAGGTATTCACAGCCTTTGACGTCTCGCTAATTGGAAAGTCAACATGGGTCAAAATGGACCAACCTGGTACTCGTTTGGTCAACAAATACGTCACCAGGGCTTCAAAGGATTAAATTCAGCCTATAGCCGAATTTCTCGTAACAAATATTGATTCCTTGCACATCTTAGGTGTTGACTGGTGTGATATTTTCCGTCGTTGGGAAAAACCTCTCAATATCATCTGTAAAAGCATTGATTCGGCAGACGTTCAACAAGCTACGCTCTTAACAAAGCTACAACAAGATTATGCAGACATTTTCAAGCCATGTTTAGCAAAATGTAGCACCGTTACATCAACATTCTACTTGACACCAGATGCACAACCAATCTTTCGTGCTAAAAGACCAATAGCATATTCCATGTTATCGTTGATTGAAGAACTAGACAGATTGCAGCATCTAGATGTTATTACCCCAGTAGATTTTTCCGAATGGGCAGCACCCATCATTGCGTTTCACTGATAATTTGGCGGCAAAGTTTGGTAGCCGTGACAAATGAATTCATACACAAACATACATTCTGCCATTGTTTCTTTTAACTTGCTTCAAATATATAGCCTTTATGTTACATGTATATTTCTTTAAATATATATTACCTCGTGCTAGTAGTATAAAGATAGTGATACTGTGCTCTATAACCAAAGAAAACACGACTATTGTCGCATGTGTAAACGAAAAGAGAGTGTGGGTCGGTCATGTAACAGAGTGTGTAAACTTATAAGATTATCTGCTTGATAAAGTTGTCGGTTTAGATGAATACCACTACTATCCTTAAAAGGTTCGCCTGCGTTTGTAATACTTCAATATGCAATTATTAATTAATTAATTAAGTAAAACGCGATTATAAATGTCTTCACAAACGTTTGCACATTTCACAAACAGGCAGAAATAACAATGGCTGACAGTTAGGGGGCAATCCCAAACCTCAAGTCTCTTTTATTTCTAAACAGGACTACAAGAAAAAGTCTAACTTGCGCAACCTAGTTGAAAATTAGCATCTAACAGTGGTTGCGCACATATGGCATTACAATCTGCTGAGGTTTAGAAATAAAAGAGACTGATGCTTTGTATTTTGACGTTTTGGAATTCACCCTAACACAAAATGTGTGCTACCACATAAGTTAAAAAAAATACACCACAAATAAGTGCGTATAATTACGGGCTATAAGTGTACAATGGATTTCGAAAACTGTTAGTATCTTCGAAACCAATTAAAAAGATTAAAAAGTTTGGCACCACATTCGAAAAGTATTTTAAACATCTTTCGTTTGATATACATATTTTGTGAATTTGTATGACATTTAGTTATTTGTAAAAAACACTTGCAATTTTCCCACTTTCTTTTGATGCATTTCAGGCATTTTTATATACAAGGCATTTTTATAAAACACCCAATAACTATAATAGACATAATAGACCACACAGAAAGGGAATTCTAGTTACCTCATAGTCTCCCAAGGCTACATCACTGGGGCGGTAGCCCCAGTTGGTGCACACCAAAAGGAGGGGTTATAATCAGGGTTCGGATTTGCCTCATTTTAACCCCTCGCTCGCTTGTTAGTTTGCTCTGAGCTTGCGCAACTCACGAGTAACAAGCGAGGCTGTTTGCAAACGAGCACTGGTTAAGTACGAGCGAACGCGCTGAGTAGCCATCGAGCGAGTAAACAAACGAGGGCAGCGCAAGATTAGAGCGGCAAGCAAACGAGGGCCTCATTCTCAAGAATGATAGAATACAAGATTGCGCCAATGAGAGAGGATTTTTAAGCGTAATTTTTGCGTGACGTCATCTTGGTGCAATTGCGAGAGAGAAATGCCAAAATGCATATAAACATATGAAAACAATGCAGAAAAATGTGTTAATTTTAATATTACATGGCCCAATTTTGCAGGAATCAATAAATATACAAAGATTGATTAATTAGGAACACGTAGCAATAATTTTGGACATGTAGCCCTTTAGGTAAGTACGATTTTTAGCACATGAAAAAATGGATGTATTAACAGCGTTTGCAATTTCATGTAGACCAAAAGGAAGGTGTGCAGTAAAGTGAGTTTTTGGACTCGACCTAAAGCATACATTGTAAAAAGCAATGCAGAGTGCATATTTATATTTGTGGACGGTAGCCAACCACCATAAACTCCACAGCTTTGATTTGACGACTTT
>NW_023458555.1:89892956-89896286 GCF_013731165.1 Rhagoletis pomonella | reverse complement strand
ACGGAATAAGCATGCTGATGCTGAAAAATTTGGGTCCTGCGGGGGTAGCATACCTAACGGAGGTCCTCAACTTGTCTATGGCCACTCTCATCATCCCAGACATCTGGAAGGTGGGGAGAGTGTTGCCACTGCTCAAACCGGTGAAACCTGCCAACAAAGGAGATTCTTATCGTCCGATAACACTCCTTTCCCCGGTAGCGAAGACGCTCGAGGCCTTGCTACTCCCGTACTTCACAGACCACTTGACCCCAGCGAAGCTTCAGCATGGTTTCCGTAAAGTGCACAGTACAACAAAAGCACTTAACGCCATAAACACTTAGATAACTCGTGGCCTTAACCGAAACCGTCCCTGTGGGAGAACGATTCTAGTAGCGTTGGACCTGTCAAAGGCGTTTGACACCGTCTGCCATTCCACGCTACTAGAAGATATACAGGCCAACCTAATATTCACGCACGCCGGCAGTTAACTGTCAAAAATTTCTCATGCACATACAATTTGTATGGGACCAACCAAAATTGACCGGCGTGCGTAAAAAGCTAACTCAAATTCCAAGATTTGTGTTGCGTGACATTTCGATTTGAGGTTTGTGCCCATTTGACATTTTGGCGCGACTATGAATTAAACAAATGCAGAATAGCTCCGATTTTCAAATAAAAAAAAAATAAATATTGGGGTCGATAGAGATGATCGAGCTGAACATAACAGTATATTTATTTTTTGTGGAAACAACAACTACAGAAGTTATTAAGAGTTAAAGTTCAAATTTAACAATTCTTTAAATCAACATTTTTTTTAAAAACGAATGCATGTATTTTAAAAAGTTTGATCTCATTTGATAGGAAATTTGATTCCCTTTAATCTGATATAAATATAATCCTCCCTAAGTAGAATTTTCCCTTCTGTGTTGCCGTAGAAGAGAAGCGGAATTCCTTTCTGCGTACATTAATTAGATTTTTGTGAAAACCAAACAAAGCATAATAAAGTATGTATATCAAATTAAAGGAAACTTAATTTCCTATCGTAATTTTGATTTAAAATTAATTGTTTAATTTGAACTTTGACCCTTAATAACTTTTGTAGTTGTTATTTCTGCAAGAAAAGAAATATACCGTTATACTCACCTCAATGATCTCTATCGATCCCCATATGTTTTTTTAATTTAAAAATTCTGCATTTATGCTAAAATTTAGCTCAACTTCTGAAAACTGACAGAAATGCAACTCTGAAAAATCACGCACGTAAATTTATTTCGGTTCCTCAAATGTGAAAAACTTGCGTGCGTGCGTAGAAAAATTCACGCCGGTAATATTAGGTTGGCCTGATAGAGGCCTCCTCTCTCCCACAGAGGCTCAAACGGTGGTCGGCAAATTATCTGAGTGGTCGACATTCGACGGTAATGTTTAGAGACAAAACGAGTAAACAGAGAAAAATAAAACAGGGGGTTCCACAGGGTGGTGTCCTTTCCCCGCTACTGTTTAACTTTTACATTTCAAAGCTCCCTCAACCACCAGAGGGAGTCTCGATTGTCTCTTATGCCGACGATTCCTCGATCATGGCGACTGGGAATGGAATTGATGACCTGTGTTCGAAAGTAAGCTGGTATCTCTCCGAACTTTCTCGCTTCTTCACTGCAAAGTGTCTAGCCCTCTCCCCTCCGAAATCCTCCGCGACCCTGTTCACAACCTGGACGAAGGAGGTCAGGCTACCGCTGGGGATTCACGTCGATGACACACCAATTCCGACGGTGAATAACCCCAAAATACTCGGAGTAACATTCGACAGCCTGCTCTCCTTCTCTGCGCACGCATCCGCTATTGTCAATAAAGTACAGAGCCGCAACAAGGTCCTCAAGTCGCTAGCCGGCAGTACTTGAGGCAAAGACAAAGAAACGTTGCTGACAACATACAAGGCAATAGGCCGGCCGGTTTTGAACTACGCAGCGCCAGTGTGGTCGCCGGGGACTAGTAGGACGCAGTGGACGAAGCTACAGACTGTACAGAACACCGCACTCAGGACAGCGACAGGATGCCTCCTGATGTCGCCCGAACACCATCTACACGGCGAGGCGCAAATGCTCCCCGTAAAGGAGCACAATATAATGCTCTGCAAGCAGTTCCTGATCGGGAGCCACAGAAGTGGCCACCCAAGCAGACAGCTGCTTGCAGAGGAGCCCTCGCCTAGGCACGTCAGGAGGCATCTATATGAACTGACAGACGAAGTCCAGAGGTTCATCAAGCAACCTCTGGACCCGACAGCTTACCGACAGGCCCTGAACGGCTTTCACAGGGACTCAGTCTCGAGTTATGTAGACTCTAGACCTGTGAATGCCGTTCTAGGCATACCGCCCCCGGACATAGACGAGACGGAGCTTCATCTGCCTCGGGAGACTCGCACAACACTTGCACAACTTCGCTCCGGCTACTGCAGCTGGTTAAACTCCTACCTGAGTAGATTGAATGAGGATGTGCCGAATGAGTGTCCGGCATGCGGAGAGACCCCACATGACTCGAAACATCTCTTCGCATGCCCGGAAAACCCGACAACCCTAACGGCCTTGTCCCTGTGGACAAACCCCACAGAAGCTGCACGCTTCCTAGGGTTGCCGTTAGTGGAACTTGACGACAACGACTGAGATACCAACCCTCCTGGGCGGGGTTGTTGTAGCCGCTACAACAACAACAACAACAACAAAGTCGCAAAACGGCAGTAAGAATTAAAAGTACACATATTAGTTGTGTTTAATGAGCTTCTCTAGGTTACGCCAGGTCAAGATATCTCACAAAATTGTTTCATGAGGCTTTTTCTTGCTCTAACTTACTCTAGTTTTTGTTTCATGAGCCTGCGCTAAGTGGAACTAGAGCAACTTAGGGCACAATTTTCTGCACCAGCGTTTTTGATGGGGTAAATTAGAGCAAGCAACCGTTTTGGGAATTTCTGCCTGAAAAGTATTTAATGAGATTTGTGAACTGAGTTGCTCTATTGTTTTTTTTGACATCTGCTCGATTCTGCTATAACTTAGCTGCTCTGAACTTTTTTCGGTCTCATTAAACACAACTAATATTGTTTACGGTAATGGTTAACCATTCATACCATTCGTTAAGGTTAAACAAAATAAATTCGGGCCTTTAAATAAAAGAATTAACATATTGTATAAAAAAACTTTTGTAAAAACTGTAAATACCTTCAAGACTAATTCCATTCATATCAAACTGTTTTTTTTTGTACGAAAAAACCAAATCAGACATTTTATTCATTTCAATAAAAAAATTCCAAATATGTTTCAAATTGCATACACTCACCCTTTTTACCAATATACTCACACTTTGCAA
>NW_023458555.1:89889219-89892856 GCF_013731165.1 Rhagoletis pomonella | reverse complement strand
CTTCTCATTCAACTTCGTATTCAACTTTTGTTGCCTGTAAAATCGCCTCGTGCGAATGCCCTATAAATGAACATTACAAAGTTAATGTGAATAATGATACATTTGTATGTAAAGTATAAGAAAATAAAATTAAAAGGATAAAACTCTAGGAATTGGGCAAGACTATTTGTATAAAACTTTTTGTAGTAATATTTGAAATATTTAAAGTTAATTTTCCAAGTTCCAAAATGTAAAAATTTGTCCTTACTAAAATTTCTATTGAAAGTTTTGTTGTTGATACTGTTTTTAAACATGCAATTTCTTGCAAATCTATATCGTACTATAACCTTACTTACTTTGGAATTTATATGTAAAGCAATATGGATATATTTTGCGCTTTAAAGCGCAGAAATGTGTACTATCTTAGGTTGGTATTTGGCGCGACTTCAGTGATGTACTTATTAAAGTGCAAAGTGTTAATTCTTTAATAGAAAATGACACCAATATTCAGATTTAATTTTTCGCATTTTGTATCGATATTTGGAATATCGAGTTTTTTTATTACGATATTATTGGGTACCCCATATCTTTACAGCGATACTTTAAATGAGTACTATATCGATACTTTCGGTTCGATATCGTGTCCCTACTTGTTACCACATAGTGTTTAGTGTTGGACAATTTTTGCTCTTAAAATTTAAAAAATGAAGAAAATCATGTGGAGCTAAATTATAACTACTCAAAAATGCGAATATGGGGTAGATTTCAGAACTTGTGTGGTAGAAGTGGTGGATGCTCCAAAAAGTGGTAGATCTAGCACAATGTGGTAGAAGTCCGATCACTGCATCAGGTATGAATGAGAATCGTTGCCTCTTTTAGGCGCATCAATATTACATAGTTACATCCCGAGCTAATAAAAGCGAGCTAAAAAAGCGGTTCCACTTAATCACGTATTTACATATATCTTATGTAGCAAATGAAAGGTAGAAAAACTCCCCATAAACAGTATACATACATATATGTACATCAGTTTTCTATAAACTCAGTAGTTTTTGAGAAATTTATTCATCATTCCAGATTTTTTCTTTTTTATGAAAAAGTTAAAAAAATTCTAACTTTTAAAACTTCAAAATTTTTTTTTATTTTTTTTTATTTTTTTTCATTTGTATTAAAGCATGTTGCTTTACAAAAAAGGATGCTACAAACGTAGAAAATCGATAGATATGTGAATACAAATTTGTGAATCGTCATATGAAAATGAGCAAAATTTAACATTATTTGCTGCTGATACTTTTTTATTCATCCACCGATTTTCTTCTTTTCAAATTACTATTTGTTTGTTTTTTTTGTAAAAGAATAGGCTTTAACACAAATGAATAATTTCACAAAAAATCTGACATTTCCTAAATTTTTTCATAAAAAAAGAAAAAATCTTGAATGATTAATAAATTTCTCAGAAACTACTAAGTTTATAGAAGCCGGCTTTAGTATAATGCGGCATTCCCTTTATCCTTTAAACGACAAGGAATTTTTTGACGAGACTTAATCATGCCTATTACGGTATCCGACGGATGCCATCCGCACGGATCTAACATAGCGAGTGAGAAGATTTAGATTCATGAGAATGGGATCCCTTGGAAACACACCTATTCCGGTCCTAATCCTTCGCACTCGCTTATTCCGACTGTACGAATCTGATTAGATCCGTGCGGATGGCATCCGTCGGATACCGTAATAGGCATGAATAAGAATATTGATCAGCTAGTATCGGAACTATTTCTGGCACGTTTACTTGTCAAAAGTTCTTCAACTGCTCGGGGCCAGTGAGTCATTCGCAATCGTATGCTGCGAATGCCGCATTATACTAAAACCAGCTTTTCCATATGAACACAGATATGTATGTATATACTGTTCTGTTTATGGGGAGTTTTTCTACCTTTCATTTGCCACTTTCTTTAAGCTGAATAACGGTAAATTGCAAATATCTCGAAAACTTATTTATGGTAAAAATACTCGATTTTCGGGATCAGCAACCGATTCTGCATAGGAATTGGATAGTGGCATCCAGTGCGCATTTTTGTTGTAAGTCAGTGCTTTTTATGATACAATTATTTCTTTTGCTTTTCTTGCTTTATTCCGATACTATACAAGTTGATGTTTTTTGAAAAGTTTTAAGTTTTTATTTGCATTAACGTATTTATTTGAAAAAAAATATTATTTTTGATATTCCAATAATTAGATTTATGTTATAGTGTTAGATAATTAGTATAATTCCAGTTTTCTTACTAAAATCATATGAAAATTCACTATTTTGCTACTATCCTCCCTCACTACCAGCGCAATACTTTTAGTATGGCTCTTGCTTTAGCAACCGAGTTAATGTCTGGCAAGTTAATTTTAGATTCGTTAGAATTTAAGGAACATCATATTAAATTTTGAGCTTTACTAAAATGAGTAGAAAAATTAATTTTTTTTTTTAAATAAAAAAAGACGTCTGGCACAATGTTAGCAACAACGGACATGTCTGGCAATAATAAATCTACGTTTCTAAAAGCTAGTTAAGGCCAATGAAAAGAAAATTAGCCTTACTAAAATGATTTAAAAAATTAGCATTTTTAACTGTAAAGATACGATGCGCACTAGTCAACGCAACTACCCAGCAAACAGTGAGGTTAGTTATCGATTAGGGAATGATTGGAGAAGTAGCCACATTCTCCAATCTCAAACGTTAGAGAACGACTCAAAAAACTATCGAGAATCATAGCGATCTCAACAATGGGACATAGTTCTCGACTCGAGAAAATAACAATTCTCTAATCGAATTCTAATGTCGATCTCTAATGGGATTCGAGGGAGTAATGTGAGTTTCAAACTGCTGTTTTGCTTTATTAATAAAACGCATTATTTGCAAAATGTGTATTATATGTATTCGTAATAAAATAATAATGGATTGTTGTACGAAGTGCAGTCGTTGAGTGCGGTTGTGTGGCTCCCGGCCTCTAGATTCTTCTTGTTATTATTGTACATTTTCGCTTTTGATGGTTTGTGCTGTTGCGCGGTGTGTGGCTAAACATAGCAGCAGTGGATGGGTGTCGGTGGTTTGGTGAACCGTAGCTTCATATCCAAGTTTTCCGGATTTTCCTGATTTAACTTTTATTGTCGGACTCCCGCACTATAGCAGAATTAAAAGCACTCAAATCTAATTTTCCCGAAGTGTGTATTTTGGCTGTTGAGATAAACAAAGCCAGCTGACACTTTCTGTCACTTTTAAGGCAGTGGTAACGCAGTATACACAGTGCAGTCCTGCGTGTCGATTAAGCAGTTCTGTAGCACTGGCTCTCAAACTATACAGGGTGCACAGTGTGTTTTTTCAAAGTCTTGTATTCTTTCCGCTAAAATGCCCAACATTGGTAGATCACCACCTAACCCCTCCTCTATCCCATCTGCTAAGCGTCCAAAATCTGAAACAAGCCCCGTGACGTCACCAAACGATGTGTTGTACGCAATTAAAGCAATGGAACAGAACTTCCAAGGGAATCTGAGTAACCTTGCAACGAAAGATGACGTGAACGATATCAAGCAACAGTTGGGTTCCGTTTCGCAGAAACTGTGTGAGTTAGAGGAGGAGAATAAAGCGCTGAAGGAAGAAATTAAAATA
>NW_023458555.1:89888004-89889119 GCF_013731165.1 Rhagoletis pomonella | reverse complement strand
TACCCCCGCAGGACCCAAATTTTTCAGCATCAGCATGCTTATTCCGTGTTGTTGTTGTTGTTGTAGCGGCTACAACAACCCCGCCCAGATCGGCTGGTATCTCAGTCGTTGTCGTCAAGTTCCACTAACGGCAACCCTAGGAAGCGTGCAGCTTCTGCGGGGTTTGCCCATAAGGACAAGGTCGTTAGGGATGTCGGGTTTGCCGGGCATGCGAAGAGATGTTTCGAGTCATGTGGGGTCTCTCCGCATGCCGGACATTCATTAGGCACATCCTCATTCAGCCTACTCAGGTAGGAGTTTAACCTGCTGCAGTAGCCGGAGCGAAGTTGTGCAAGTGTGGTGCGCGTCTCCCGAGGCAGATGAAGCTCCGTCTCGTCAATGTCCGGGGGTGGTGTGCCTAGAACGGCATTCACAGGTCTAGAGTCTACATAACTCGAGACTGAGTCCCTGTGAATGCCGTTCAAGGCCTGTCTGTAGGCTGTCGGGTCCAGAGGTTGCTTAATGAACCTCTGGATTTCGTCCGTTAGTTCATATAGATGCCTCCTGACGTGCCTAGGCGAGGGCTCCTCTGCAAGCAGCTGTCTGCACGGGTGGCCACTTCTGTGGGTCCCGATCAGGAACTGCTTGCAGAGCATTATATTGTGCTCCTTTACCGGGAGCATTTGCGCCTCGCCGTGCAGGTGGTGTTCAGGCGTCATCAGGAGGCATCCCGTCGCTGTCCTCAGTGCGGTGTTTTGTGCGGTCTGTAGCTTCGTCCACTGCGTCCTACTAGTCCCAGGCGACCACACTGGCGCTGCGTAGTTCAAAACCGGCCGGCCTATTGCCTTGTATGTTGCCAGCAACGTTTCTTTGTCTTTGCCCCAAGTACTGCCGGCTAGCGACTTGAGGACCTTGTTGCGGCTCTGTACTTTATTGACAATAGCGGTTGAGTGCGCAGAGAAGGAGAGCAGGCTGTCGAATGTTACTCCGAGTATTTTGGGGTTATTCACCGTCGGAATTGGTGTGTCATCGACGTGAATCCCCAGCGGTAGCCTGACCTCCTTCGTCCAGGTTGTGAACAGGGTCGCAGAGGATTTCGTAGGGGAGAGGGCTAGACACTTTGCAGTGAAGAAGCG
>NW_023458555.1:89885305-89887904 GCF_013731165.1 Rhagoletis pomonella | reverse complement strand
TTGCCCTCTGATAACGCTTAATAGCGCTCGCGGGTTTTAATAAACGTTTAAAAGCGGATCCATTCCGATAAGAAAAAAACCAAACACGTTCGATTATGTCAAATCCATTTATTAGAGAAGAAAAAAAAGGAAGTTAGCTTTGACAGCAAGTATGCCAGAGTTGCCAGTAGTTTGTAATAAACACGTACATAAGAGATTCCAGATAAGCGCGAACATGCCGGCCGCCTTGAACGACCGTTCAAATTATAATAATTTCAATTCAAGTGGTTTCAAATACATATTATTATACGGAAAAAATGTCGGTCTTTGTGGGTAGAAACGATAGCCGTTGGCTCCAAATGTTTACCCCCGGGTCCTGATGTCGATGGGGGTGGATACTCCCGCTGCTCCTTGGGGCCGGAGTATTCGTTGTTAAATGCCTGCTCTTTTGCATGACGGGTGCGGTCTCACCGGAGCCCTACACCTTGTTGTCCTGGTGCCTGTGCCTCTGATCATACAGACTATGTCCGTAAGTAGTTCGTTGCTGGCAGCCACAGACGTGGTCATCCCAGCGGACAGCTGCTCGCGAAAGAGCCCTCTCCAAGGCACGTCAGGAGGCATCTTTACGAACTGATGGGCGAAGTCCAGAGGTTTATAAAACAACCTCTGGACCCGTCAACCTATCGACAGGCCCTGAACGTCATTCACAGGGAATCAGTCTCAAGTTATGTAGACTCCCGCCCTGTGAATGCCGTTCTAGGCACATAACCACCGTACGTGGACGGGATTGAACTTTGTCTGCCTCGGGAGACCCGCACCACAATAGCCCAACTTCGCTCTGGCTATTGCATCAGGCTGAACTCTTACCTGAGTAGAATCAACGAGGATGTGCCCAACCAATGCCCGGCATGTGGAGAGTCGCCACATGACTCCCGGCACCTCTTCACACGCCCTAAGAACCCCACTCAGCTGACGCCCCTGTCCCTATGGACAGCCCCTGTAGAAGTCGCAGACTTCCTGGGCCTCCCCCTAACTGAAATTGACGACAACGTTGATGGATGAACCGACCCGAACGGGGCTTAGTAGCCGCTACAACAACAACAACAACTATGCCCGCTCTTCCACATGTCGGCGGGTGTGGTCTCGCAATTACGCCTATCGTGCCTACCACCCATAGCATGGTGCTCTCCGTCACTCCGCCTCTCAGCGTGTGCGGGTTTATGACTCGCCGGTATGCCCGTTCTTCCGCCCAACGGCTAGTGCGGTGTGTTCGCAAGAGCCAATCTGTTGTTGTTGTTGTTGTAGCGACTACAACCAATCTGTCTGGCCTGCCGCTGATGCCCGCTATTCCGCTTCGGTCTTTGAACCGGACTGACTTGAAACCTGGTTTGTCCGCGCGAGAACTCGGTATGATACCTCCTGTGCCTTACATTTTTGTTCGTGGAAGATGCCGCTGCTCGTTCATCATCCTCCCATGCGTGCTCTATGGAGGGTGCCGCGAACAACCATGAATTCTCTTAACTCAAAATTATTTACCCTGCTTTTCTGCTCGTTTCGCTCTAAGTTGTAGTTTTGAGCTCTCTGAATGTATTCTTCCGCTTCGCTTCGTATAGTCTTCAAATCCCTTAGATAGATAGATAGATATTCAGTTGAGGGATGTATTGCGACCAGGAGATCTATTGTGCCCTCTTGCACCTTACAGCACATCGGTCAGTCCTAACTCCCTTAGGAAATCCAGTAGATTGTTGGGTGACATCGAGTGCATGTGATTCGGCTGCTGGGTTAGTGATCCCAGGTATTTCTCTCGTGTCCTCGCTACTGCGTCGCATTCGAGGACTATGTGCTCAGAGGTCTCAGCGGTCCTATCACAGAAACGGCATGAGTCAGTGGACCAGATCCCGATTTTGTGTAGGTGACTTCTGCAATGACCTGTTAAGATACATGTTAAGATTCTTAGTTTGTTCTTTGGGAGGTTAATAAGTTTTTCATATCTTTTCCTATTGTATCCCCCCCAATAGCTTCTCTGCCTGGCGCTGCCCAGTGGTTTGGTTGCAGTGCAGTTCTCTTTTTGCCCTTTCTTCTCTTATAAGCTCTTCTTTGATGGTGTGAGGTCCTATTGCAAAGAAGGGCTCGGGGTCTATTGGTGTTGTTGCTGCCGCCTCCCTGGCGAGCCTGTCTGTATCTTCATTTCCCTCTATGCCTTTGTGGCCTGGGACCCATAAAAGGAAGACCCTGTTGTTAGCTGCTAATGCATTTAATCTTCCGACACACTCAAGAACTAGTGCAGACTTGATTTCATACGAGTGAAGATCCTTGAGTGCGGCTTGGCTATCGCTTAGTATCAGGATATTTTCATTGCAATATACTCTGGAGATTAATCTCTGCACACAGACTGATGGCATGAACCTCTGCTTGAAATATACTAGGGAGTCTGCCCATGGGGACATCGATCTTCGATCTTGGACCGAAGATGCCAGCCCCAAGGCCCTCTGGTGTTTTTGAACCGTCTGTGTACCAAATTATGGGGTGCAGCTCGGAGTATTTCTGGATGGTAGCACCAGTCCAGCTTGCCTTACTCCCTAATTCTATTTTGAATTTCCTTTCGAAGCTAATAACTCTG
>NW_023458555.1:89883139-89885205 GCF_013731165.1 Rhagoletis pomonella | reverse complement strand
CGGTAATAGGGATCTGTTCCCGAAGAGATTCCATGTTACGAGATGATACTACCTTCTCTTTATCCCACCCTTCTTTGGTGAAGTTTATGAGCGATCTTTTAGCTGCCTGCTCTATGCTAATGTGGAGTGGCGTGAGCTCAAGAATAACCTCCATCGCTGCCGTAGAGCAGGTGCACATTGCGCCTGTGATACACACACACGCGAGACGTTGTAGTTTCACGAGAGAGCGCCTCACAGTCACTAGGTTTTCTCTTGAGCCCCAGGCCACCGCTCCATAGGTTATCATTGGTTTGACAATCATAGTATACATCCACCTGAGTATCCGAAGACTGAAGCCCCAGGATTTACCTGCAGGGCGTTTGCATACCATAATTGCCCTTGTGCCTTGGATGTCATCATGTCGACATGTTTCGAGCGTGATGCCCAAATATCTCACTTCGGAAACAGTGTTGATCTCTGTGCCATTCAGGGTTATGGTACTCATTCCCGGTAGGGGTTTTCTTCGTGTGAATGGGACAATGGCTGTTTTCGTGGGGTTTATATTGAGACCCACACTTAACCACCACTTCTTTGTTATTTTTAATGCCCTTTGAATTATGTCACATAAGGTACTCTCGAATCTCCCTCTGGCTATTATGACTATGTCGTCCGCGTATCCCTGGCATCGGATCCCATTGTCTGATAGCGTTTCAAGGAGCTCGTCTACTACTAGGCTCCAGAGGAGGGGGGATAATACCCCTCTTTAGCTGTGTAGAGCTATTCCCCACGGTGGTCTCTGCTATTATAGTTCGTAGCAGCGTTTCTATCCATCTTCGAATGTGTGCCTGTACGCCTCTCTTCTCTAGTGTCAGAGATACTGCCTCATGCGAGGTGTTGTCGAAGGCTCCTTCTATATCAAGGAAGGCACAGAACACAACTTCCTCACAGTCGAAAGCACTCTGGATTTCTGTTGTTAGCTGGTACAATGCTGTCTCGGCGGATCTACCTGCTCTGTAGGCGTGTTGGCTGCAGTGTAGTGCCCTGACCTTCAAAGTGTTCGACCGGATTTCGTTATCTATAATTTTCTCCATTGCCTTTAGAATAAAGGAGGTTAAGCTAATTGGCCTAAAAGATTTGGCAAGGGAGTAATCCCTTCTTCCTATCTTTGGAATAAAAGTTACCCGGGCTCTTCTCCACACTGTCGGGATGTAGGCTAGGGCTAGACTCTCCTTCATTATACCTACTAAATGTGGAATGACAAAGTCCTCTCCCCATTGTAGCAACGCCGGATAGATACCGTCCACAGCTGGGGACTTGTACGGATCAAATGAGCCCAATGCCCGCTCGACGCTGGCCCTCGAGACGATTTTCCTCGGAAAGCCCCAGTCGGATGAGGTTGGTCTAAATGTCCGAACAGGTATTTCCATGATCCGGTCGGATGTATCCGGAAACTGTGTGGAGAGTACGGCACGTGCTCTTTCTTCCTCGCTGCCAGTGTACTAGCGATCCGGCAGCTTGATTGCTAGTTGCGTCTCTATCCTGTCTTTTACTAGGGCTTTATGCAATCTCGCCGCTGCAGGAGTGGAAGTTATATTCTCGCAGAAGCTTCTAAAGCTTTCCCTTTTTGTTTTCCTTATCTCTTCATTGTATGTGGTTAGGCTCGTGGTGTAGTACCCCCAGCACCCAGTTCTTTTGGCTAAGTTGAATTTCTTCAGCACATCTTTCCTGAGTGCTGAGAGTTCGTGAGACCACCACGGAGTTTTTGCGTGATGGCCGGGTTTCGTTTTGGGTACCCGGCAGCTACTCTTGAAGGCATCTAATAAGACGCCGTTGAGCCTGTTAACCCTATTCTCTAACTCCATACAATCTGTCGCTCTGCTTTTACGATCAAGGTTTCGTTGGTTCGTTTCAAGCACAACTCTGAAATTGCCCAGTTTGTGTTTCTTGGGTTCTGTCTAGGTGTCCTTTCTTTGGAACCTGCCCCCACCACAAACTGTATGATCCTGTGATTCGACAGGGACGGCTCCGAGGAGACTGCCCATTGTCTCCTATGCCGACGACTGCTCGATCATGGCGACTGGGAATGG
>NW_023458555.1:89879937-89883039 GCF_013731165.1 Rhagoletis pomonella | reverse complement strand
ATAAAATGTTTGTGAAATGACTGTGACTTCAGCTCCACCATCGAGTACAACCGTATGAGAATGGTTGTTAACCGTAACCGTGAGATAATCGCGATGATCGTTCGGCATATTATATGTCAAGCATTTTTCTGAGATAAAGAAAACATCGTGGAGTCGTGGTGGGTTAACTTTGTTGTCTCCGTCTTGATTGCGATTAGGGACTGGAGCTGAAGTAGGTTTGGTAATTGGTGGTGTTCGTTCAGAATATTGGGTTGATGGTTCTTTACCATCCCTTTGAGTTTGATTATACTTGTTAAGAATCAGAGTAGAATTTTTACTGGAATCCGGGACTGAAGATTTGTCGATTTGTAAAGGGACTTCGGTAGAATGCGGATTGTTAGAGACAGTGGATTTAGATAAAGTTGTGGATTCTGAGTACGATGGACCACTATTCCCAATCGACTCCCTTACGCGTTTTTTTGAACACGAGCATTGATCGGACGTAACCCCTGGTCGTGTACATTTGTAGCAGATCACCCTATTCGGTTGGGTTTGGCACTTTTTGAAGTGATGGCCCCACACGAGACATTTTGCACACCGTACACAAATGGGTCGACGATAGTTCCTACTTTCTTATCATTCCCCTTTTGATTTTTGTCATTTTTATAATCCTCGACTGGTTCCGAATACCTATGTTTCTGATATGCTTTAATTGGTTTCTTTTGCTTGTTCAAGTACGCACATTCCCTGTCGTCGGAGTCGGACCCAGGAAACGAAGCGGTATCTTCCGAATGTGAAGAATCATCCGGTGGATGATGTATTGCCGAAATTTCCTGTGGCACTGATCGCTGTCTATCCGAACGGGTTCTTTCCGGACGGGGTGTGGCAACAATGAACGAATGTGGTGCAATTCGCTGAGCGAACTCACGCAATTGCTCCAACGTGTGGACTTGTTGAGTGTGGACGAGTTCACGCAGATGATCGGATAAGGTACCAATGATGATATCGAGGTGGTCCCGTTCATCCAGACCACAGGAATTACCCTGCAATTGGAATGTCAAGTCATCGATATGTTTCAGCAGTGTTTGCGAACGTGGGTCGAATTTAGTCTGTGCATATGACATTATTACTTGGGCCCGAGTATGTTTGTTGCGGAAACGAGCTCGAAGTTTCGTGCAAAAATCTGGATAATCTCCGAAGTTTCTCAGTTCGGTGAAGTACCATTGTCGAGCGGCCCCCGTGAGTATGGGCACCAAACGCGTAACCAATTCGTGGTCGGGTACTCCAATCTTATATCGAAATGAGCCAATAATAGCCAAATAATCTTAAACCGATGGAAATTTTTCGTTCACATGAACGCCATCAAATTGAGCACGTCCCGTCCATGATGGTAAGCCTCTGAATTTCCTATCCATTGCACCCGCTTGAGCAGATTCGTCGAATATAGTGGCTTCATTTGGTCGTGCTTGTGGTGGACCGGATAGCGAATAATTCGGATATAAATGAGATGGTTGATTAATTGGTTGTTGGATATGTGACGTTCTAAGCCCACGGTAGGTATTGATCGTTTGAGTTTGTAAGGTTGAAGGACCACCCAAAGAACCATGCGGTAGATCCACCGAGCGAACGTCAGGAATTTGTGTCTGCAACTGAATCCGATCACGGATCATTTGCTGTTGCATCTGTGTTTGGGCTCTCAGCAACTCAGACACCATTACAGACAGTTGGTGTAATGAGGGTGTTGGTTCCGTTCCGCCTGACACTGAATTGAGAACGGCTGGTTGAGCATTTGAATTAACCGTACTGGTGGTCAGGGTATGCCGTGCTTCAGTTCCCTGAACCGAAGTCGGTATATTCTGGTTTGGAATCGAATCTGGTATGGTTGAACTCATCGTTCCCCGTTCGTTCTCAAAACCATGGAAGGTCGAGTTCAAACTTAATCGGGTATCGCACGTCGGGATTTCCGTATTCGGTGAAGACATCCGAAGCTCACGAATCTTCGACTGAAATTTTCCGATCAGATCTGCCTAGCGTGACGCCGACTCGGGTTTTAACTTCAACCGAGCGGTTCGATAACAATAATGTATCATTTGATGAAGACGACCCTGAGGTGTTAACACCTCATTCGCCTTCAGTTCCCGATATGCTCTCACATATTTCCAACTCATTCATTTGGTGTATAGCATGGGATTTTACCCACCATGCACAGTGGTTCGGATCACAAATCTAGCTGGACGAAACTATTTAAACAAATACTCGTTGATGGATCTTTACACCACTTCTTACCTAGGGGATTTTTGAGTCGGAAATAAGAATAAAAAATTTTGTACGCCCAAGTATGATAGACATTTTATTCTATTATATTATATATTGTTTATAAATGACTTATATTTTTACAAATCATATATTTTGAGTCATATGTTTTTGAGCACCGTAGTAATTTTAAAATTTCAAAATTACATTTCTCGACTGAAAATAAGATATTCGAACTAACTCGACGGCACACAGTGTGCTTTTTTAACACTCCATGCCAATTAATCGTAGCGCTTTCGACAGAAGAAACATTTCGATATGAAGCAAAATGGCTTTGAAACCTAACTTAATTGCCTTTCAAGGAAAAGTATTGCCATTGAGCCACAATTACTCCTTGACCTTAAAAAAATTTGTCCACTGTTTAAAAAACGAAAAAAAACTCAACCTCTCAATTTGAAAAATCCATTATATATTGCATTGTTTATTATTATTATATAGGTTATATATCACCCCTTCGATCTGTCGCTGTTCGTCTGTCAAATAAGTTGCATCGAGAATGGGAAACAATTCCATGTTCAAAGACTCAAATACCAAGTTGTAAATTCCGATTATTAAAAAGATTCTGCCAACGGTAGACGTAAAGTCTGTACTATTAAAGTCTATGTTATAAGATGATGGTACTCGATTTAAAATCAGTACAGTATTTACTTCAGTTAAAGAGCGCAAGGAGTGGCTGTTGATGTTCCAAGGCTTGAGGGATAAAGCGACAGTAAAAGTTCACCATCTCGAGGAAGCGTTTTAGATCACAAGCGACTTTTGGAACTGGGTAGTTCTTGATAACTTCTACTTTCTCCGGCATTGGTTTAATAC
>NW_023458555.1:89875773-89879837 GCF_013731165.1 Rhagoletis pomonella | reverse complement strand
TGGGTAGTTCTTGATAACTTCTACTTTCTCCGGCATTGGTTTAATACCCTCGGGTGTAATCAAGTCACCCAAGAAGTTTATTTATGTTTGCGCGAATACGCACTTAGAGGGATTTATTGTTAAATGGTCGCGTCGAAGTTGGTCGAATACCGTGCGCACGTGTTGCTTGTGTTCCTGCAGCGTCTTCGAGGCACTGCAGATGTCATTTGCAGATACTCAAACAACCCAAACGGCGTAGTTACGGCAGTTTTCTGAATATCCTTGTCTTCCACGGGTATTTGGTGGTATCCCCGCGTGAGGTCGATCTTTGAGAATACGCTTTTACCATGTAATAAGTGCGATAGATCTTGTATATGGGGTAGGGGGTACCGGTCCGGAATTGTTTGAGTATTGAGTGCTCTGTAGTCTCCACAGGGGCGCCGATTGTTGTCTGCCTTGCGGACTAGGTGCAGAGGCGAGGCATATGGGCTCTGTGATGGTCGGCATACACCGATTTTCATCAAGTACTCGGAACTCTTCCTTGGCTGCTTTTAGTTTATCTGGTGTAAGGCGACAAGGGTTGGCAAGAACGGGTGGGCCGTTCGTCTCAATTCAGTGTCACAGTGGTGGATACTTCAGAGGGTACTGTGTTTGGCGCGATTGTTGTTATGTCTTTGTATTCGTTTAAAAGCTTATCGTATTCGTTGTTATCGTCTTACAATTTTGGTGATATGGAAGGTACATTGTGTATATTGATGATGCAGGCACGACTTTTAATTTTTGTGTCCGCGTCAATAATAGAGCGTTTTTTATGTCTACTAAAAGGTTGAAGTGCCGCAAAACATCAGCGCCAATAATGTTGTGGGCCGTGTTGGCTGTGATAAAATCCCACTGGAAAGGACATCTTAGTCCAAAATCTAGATTAAGTCTTACCTTTCCGTATGTGTCAATAGCTGTGTTGTTAGCTGCGGTTCAGCTTTACGAACGAACATCCTGCTGTGTGGCTAATACGTCGGCCCCAGTATCGATTAAAAAGGCCCCTATTATGATTTGCATTCGATTTTCGACTGTGGTCGAAAGTGCTGAGCGAACGAATTTGCATTTGGTATTATGGCACTCATTCGATGAAGAATAGCGCTATTGTGAATTTCGCTCGTTTAGGTTGTTCACAATAGTATATTTTTCACCGCTGAGAAGCTTTGTTTACAAATCGAGCAAACTAAATAGTGTGCTTATACATATTTATGTAAATTTGTTCTAATTAAAATGAAGTAAAAAAGAAAGCAAGTTTATAAAAACGTGGTAAAATGAGTACAACGAGTTCTGGTTCAACGATTCGTCAGAGGATGAGAGCTTAGTAAACTGGCCAGGAGTAGCAAATGTTTAAGAGAGTTTAAGTTTATTAGTCTTTCGAATGTATTTTGATATAAAATATATTTAAGAAATTTGTCTACAGATTCATTAAAAAGTTCCGACCATCTAAAGAGGCGTTTGTGAGCCAAATCTATTTAAAATATTTTAAAACTATCAACAGCGCTACGATTTTGTTCTCAGAGATCGTGCCAACAGAGTATTGAGATTTTCTTTCATAAGTAAAACCAGCCTTTCGAGCTTGTGTTTAGTATTCAAGATGTTAGAACTGCATGAAATTAATAAAAATTGTTTAAAATTAATGTCTAGCCGCCAAAATGTAAGAAAACATATACAAAATCATACATTTTTTTCACAATTTTCTAACACTTCGCTACACCATCGAAAGCAAAATTCTGTTCGACAGAAAATTCGATACTCAACGAAAATTTCGACACGCTTGCATAGCTCATAATACGAATTCCACTTTCGATCTTCGATCTTCGATAGCCAGCGAAGATCGAAAATCGAATGCAGCTCATAATAAGGGCCAAAGTTTCGCGCTGATGAACGGTCCGTGATGAAAAGTCGGTTGCTGCCTACTGAATATTTGTCCACCGTTTCAACGGATTTCTCTTTTTGTTGCGCAATATTTGTCAATCTTGATAGCGATGATGTTGTGCTTAATGCTAAAGAATAGGAAAGCCTCTCGTGAAGGGATGTCAATAAAGACTGGGTTGCGCTAGTGATGAATTCGAAAATGGTTGTGGCGGTATTGCGTTACATTTTCCGACGACACCATGCGTTGATGCCGCCCGCGCGATCAGTTTTTTGAGGCATTGTTGAAGTAGCAAGGGATGTTACATTTTTAGCGTCGCTCCCATACCTGTTGTGATACCGGCAAATGGCATCACCAGATGAGTGCGTATGTCTTCTGTGTGGAGTCCCGTGTACGACTCTGACGTTCTTGTCCTAATTTTGACTCAATCCGAGCTAGTGTACGTTCGAGGTAACCAACACGGTTTTCAAACGTGGTTGATGGTGTGGATGCGATGGCTTCAATTGACGGTTTTTGTTGTTGTTGGAAAGCATTGAGTGGTTTAGTGAAAACAGACTCTACGGAATTAACACGAACTGCATCGATGATTTCGTCTGCAAGTGAAGCAAGTTGTTCTATGGTCATTTCTGGATTGCCTTTAGCGACTCCTGCGATGACTGCTCGCACGGAGACGGGTAGACGTGGGATCCAAAAGTGTGACGTCAGTGCGCTGTAATTGCGTGAGCATGTGGCTCGGTTTGTTGTCGCCCAATTGTATCCCGGTAGTCAGCTGTTCCAATCTTGCCAGTGGAGATGCGGAAAACTTATTGATTATTGTACGTCGAAGTGTACCATAGCGGTCTTGTGCTGGAGGTGTGCGAGCAATTTCGAATGCTTGTTCGTGTAGTCGCTCGTCCATAAACATAACTGCTAAGTTAAATTTTTCCTGGTCGCGCTGGTCTTGGTTCATTTTTCCAAAACCGTGGATACGGTAAAAAGCTTCAAAACATGTAAACCACGACTTAACATAGAGTAGCCATGTAACTGAGGTACTTGTACCCGTGCAGTAAAAGTGCTGATGTCAGCAGATTAGTCTGAGGTTTTGTAGAAGTACCGGCGCTGTTATACATCATAATTCGCATTCGGCATGATGATGCGTTTTTTTGTTTCGAGAACGTTCTAAGAATTTCTAGCGAAAAGCAATTGTGAATGTGTTTGCGCGATTCGCAAAATGGGAGCACGATTGCTTATGTGTGTGTGTAACTCGTAGAATGCCACAACTCTTCTGAGTTTGCTCAAAATCGAAGCGTCGGGGTCACCAATATAGTTATTTAGTTAACCATTTATTTAATACTTTACCAAATACAACTTAATCTACTTAACAAAAGCAAATTTTATTATATGATTTTATGCTGCTGTAGTATGATACGACGGTATAACAAGAAAGAAAAAACCCGAAGTGAAGAGAACCAGGGTTGCAGGATACATCAAATACACTGGAAGTAGAGATGCATTAAATAGTAGTTTTGCTGAGTTGCCATAAACATTTCCAAATAAATGTATTTTTTTGATTATTTTTCGGTTCTTGTTTTTATCTAGTGCCTTATTTTGCCTTTTCCTGCCAATTTTTCTTTTTTATAGGTTTTTAGGTCCTGAAAATCCGTTTCCTAGTAATGTTGTGTGTGAACTCCAAACTCATTAAGTACCGCCGCCGAAGAAGTAGTTGGATTTCAGCGAGGCCGAAAGAACAACTGGTATGATGAGGAATGTCAAGAAGCCGTAGAGAAAAAAGATGGCGCCTACAGGGCCACGCTGCGATCGGGCGCAACGCGAGCCACGTGGGACCGTTATAGGGAACTGAAGAGGGAAGCGAGACGTATTTGCCGCAATAAGAAGAGAGAGGCCGAAATACGTAAGTGCGAAGAGCTTGAGATGCTGGCCGACAGGAAGAACGCCCGAAAATTCTACCAGAGGGTTAAGCGACTTACGGAAGGTTTCAAGACCGGGGCGAACTCCTGTAAGAACAACAATGGCGAGCTAGTGACCGATGTCCAGAATATACCTAAATTGTGGAGGGAACACTTTTACAACCTACTGAATGACAGCAGCGCTGAAAGTAGTGCAGAAGACGAACCCGAGTCCCCAGTCTGTGATGATGGAGTAGCTGTCCCACCGCCTGACTATGACGAGGTACGAA
>NW_023458555.1:89873650-89875673 GCF_013731165.1 Rhagoletis pomonella | reverse complement strand
AAGGACGCTAATTTACTCAAAATTGATACACCCCGGTTTACCATCTAGCGGTAGCTTTCGGAAAGGTGAAAAAACATATATTTAATACTTGCGCCGGGTATTTAATGTTCGGCTCCACCCGAACTTAGACTTTCTTACTTGTTTGTTTTTTATAAAATACATACATGCAAACATACTGGTCTCCCCTCTCACTGAGTAATTCAAAATTGTTTACATTTTATTCGTTTTCTCGCGATTGGTAATACCGATTCTGCTCATTTTTTAAACAGTTAAAAATGATAGTTTTTCTTCCCATTCTTATTTTTTATTTTGCATTAAACATTTTTTTTAAGTTATTAACAATTTTGAAAATATTAATTACAAAAAAAAACAAAAAAATATTATTTAAACATTATAAATATTAATGTTGCATTAAAAATATGTTCTCAATGAGTGTTTTCCATTTTGTTTATATTTCCGAAAACTGCATTTATTGAAGAAAATATTTGTAAAAAATTTTTTGTTAGATCTTTTCTGTTTATTACTTACAGCAACATTTGTCACGCTCACCGCCTATGCGCGAAACGTGTTCACTAGGAAGCGCGTGCAGGAGTAACTAACAAGTGGCTCATATTTCCTACTTTTAACGTAACCTCATATAATAATGATGGCATTTATAGCATTTTTAGGTTAAGCTTGGTATGTGTTAAAATAATCTGATCAAGTCCATTTTTTTAGAGTTCACACGCAACTGTATGGTTATAGCGCCATCAGTCAACCATAAGTATGTAAATTTTATGTCTAATATTTTTTTATTGTGATTGTTCAAGTGTTCAACGTCGCACAGTGGTACAGCCCCATACATTTTTTGGAAAAATCGGTGTCAGCATATAACCTCAATGTTCCGTGTGCAACATTTATGGAGACAAATCAAGAAAAAAAAATGAAAAATTGGCGAGATCGATTTATTTTAAAGCATACCTCCCATATAAACTTAACTTCAAAAACGTCTAAAAAATGCAATAAAAAGTGCACCGATGCATATATAGCTCCGCAATTTTGCCCATATGTTTATAGTAATCAGGGAACGGATTCTATGGAAATTGCCTTTTTTCTGCTAAAGAGATAGAGAATTACCACGATTTAGCTTTCTCTGATTCCATATATACACATCTAAAGTTGCCTTTTTTTTGCCTTTTTTAAGATATTCGCTTTTACTAACTTTAATTGTAAGGGGCAAGGAAAAAGCCCTGATTCCATATGGAGGTTTTAAATGTCCAAAATTTAAATTGGGCGCCACCTGTATCTACTTACGTCGAGCGCACGTTTGGAACATTCAAGGCTTTTGTTCGCGAAAATCTAATAAAAATGCTGCCAGAGAACTTCAAAATGCATCTTGTGGTTCAATGTTGGTACAGCTTTAGACATTCAAGTTTGGCGAGTTAAAAACTTAAATGGAGAAAATAGTCAAAGATTCAAAGTACAAATTTTTGATATAATGTTGCATAGTTTTTCTCTTTTTACTTGTAAAATAAACATATCGTCGTTTAAAGTACAAAACCGCGTATCGTCAATCTGCAAAACCGCGTAACTGACATTGGCTGCCAAAAATTGGATTTGCTTACATAAACTATTGGCTTAATCCTTATCCAATCGTCCTGAAATATACTAGCCAGAAATGCGATTGCTTTATAAAAAAGAGAACCATTTTGAAATATGAATGTTTTTACTCTCTAGAAAATATCTTGATACGCGGTTTTGCATTTTGGTGATACGCGGTTTTGTACTTTAACGACGATATAGTTATTTGTTTAACCATTTATTTATTACTTAACCAAATACAACTTAATCTACTTAACAAAAGGAAATTTTATTATATGATTTTATGCTGCTGTAGTATGATACGACGGTATAACAAGAAAGAAAAAACCCGAAGCGAAAAGAACCAGGGTTGCAGGATACATCAAATACACTAGAAGTAGAGATGCATTAAAAATGTAGTTTTGCTGAGTTGCCACAGTACTCCCGTACCAGACTTTTAGGT
>NW_023458555.1:89872419-89873550 GCF_013731165.1 Rhagoletis pomonella | reverse complement strand
TATCCCGTAATGCATCCATCACTGCCCCTATTTTTGTATTAGGTGAAAATTTCTCAACTGGACCTCGGATTTCAGTCAAGTTGGAATATTTACGTGAAAATTTGTGAGAGGCTTATAGATGTGAAAGGGATTCTGAGAATTTTTTCGAAAAATTTTAATGTTTAAAGTTTTTATAAGCAATTATATTTTGAAGCAATCTTTTTTTCAAAACTCATTTTCTCTTAAAGTATTTAACGAAAGTTGATGAATTTTCTTTTGTAAGCGTAGTGGCATTAGAGCTTTAAAAAAAAATATCTTTATTATTACAAAAAAAAACAAAAAAAAATTTAATTTAAACATTATAAATATTAATGTTGCATTAAAAATATGTTCTCAATGAGTGTTTTCCATTTTGTTTATATTTTCGAAAACTGCATTTATTGAAGAAAATATTTGTAAAAAAAATTTGTTAGATGTTTTCTGTTTATTACTTCTGCATCTTGTGGTTCAATGTTGGTACAGCTTTAGAGATTCAAGTTTTGCGAGTTAAAAACTTAAATGGAGAAAATAGGCAAAGATTCAAAGTACAAATTTTTGATATAATGCAACTATGTTTCATAGTTCCTTTTTACTTGTAAAATAAACATGTCGTCGTTTAAATTTCAAAACCGCGTATCGTCAGTCTGCAAAACCGCGTAACTGACATTGGCTGCCAAAAATTGGATTTGCTTACATAAACTATTGGCTTAATCCTTATCCAATCGTCCTGAAATATACTAGCCAGAAATGCGATTGCTTATTAATAAAGAGAACCATTTTGAAATATGAATGTTTTTACTCTCTAGAAAATATCTTGATACGCGGTTTTGCATTTTGGTGATACGCGGTTTTGTACTTTAACGACGATATAGTTATTTGTTTAACCATTTATTTATTACTTTGCCAAATACAACTTAATCTACTTAACAAAAGGAAATTTTATTATATGATTTTATGCAGCTGTAGTATGATACGACGGTATAACAAGAAAGAAAAAACCCGAAGCGAAAAGAACCAGGGTTGCAGGATACATCAAATACACTAGAAGTAGAGATGCATTAAAAAGGTAGTTTTGCTGAGTTGCCACAGTACTCCCGTACCAGACTTTTAGGT
>NW_023458555.1:89861707-89872319 GCF_013731165.1 Rhagoletis pomonella | reverse complement strand
GTAGTTTTGCTGAGTTGCCACAGTACTCCCGTACCAGACTTTTAGGTAGCGAAGCGTACTGGAAGTCGTATGATGCGTCCACGTCGTGTTACTTTTTAACCGACTTCCAAAAAAGGAAGAGGTTATCAGTTCGTCGGAATCTTTTTTTTTTTTTGTATGTATGTTACCGCATAACTTTGGACCACGGCAACCGATTTCGATAATTCTTTTTGCAACGGAAAGGTAGTGTCTCAGAGGTGGTCCCATACTAATTTGGTTTAGATCCGATCATTGGATGGATAGATATATATATATTTTTTTTAAGTCGGTTTTTTTTTGCTAAAAATTACTTGTATTGTCAACGATGATTTCGCAGCACTGTCGAAAGTTGGATCTGGGTCTGCAGTTTCAGTTGTTACTTCTGGTTGAATAGTGTGAGGTGTTGATTCTGAACAGTCATCCGTGGTAATAAACGCTGGTTTGAGGCGATTTATGAATACGTTTACTGCTGTGTTGCATATTTGTATCTTGTACTTTTGGGGTTGCGTTCTTCAATTTTAAACGGTCCATCGTATGGTGGTGTAAGCGATGGTTTAGCGGTGTCGTTTCGGATGAAGTCGTGAGTTGCATCGTTCAACGCAGGGTTTACAAACACCTCTATCTTCGTATGATGCGCTGTATCGGTAGGTTTAACTTTTTGCATGGTGTTAATCAGTTGTTGAACAAATTCCGAAGGGGAGGAGTGTTCAGCTGGCTCGAACATCTCGCCTGAAAGTCGGAGAGTTGTACCGTAGACGAGTTTAGTGTATTCAGTTTATTCAGTCTATGATTACAATCTTACAGACTAGTTAAAAATAAGACTATCATAATTAAAACTAAATACTATAGATTTAGATACACAAGTAGTTATAATCAAAAATCAATATTTAGACTCTTTGAGATCTTGTTAAATTCTGTCAGAGCGCGGAAAATCGGATCAAAATGGTAATAGTTAGCCTTAGTAGCACGCAAGTAAAACGGCAGAGATGACCGTAGAAATCTGTGAGGCACATTAAAGGATATCTTCTCCAGAAGGACCAAGCAATCCAAAGAGCCAACAACCAAATCAAAAACGGACATGAGCAACTGGACACTTCTTCTAGTTTCAAGAGTTTGTAGGTGAATAAGTTTACAACTGGAAAAATATGAGGGCATCGGGTCATCAAAGTTAAGGGAACTTAACGCAAAACGAAAACGCAAAACGAACAAATTTTCTCTGCACTCTTTCGAGTCTGGCGGCATGACAGCCGTAAATGGGGTTCCAAATAATAGAAGCGTACTCTAGTTTTAATCGTACTAAAGAGATAAATAAAGCTTTCCTGGTGTATGGATCCTTAAAGTCTTTCGCATATCTACGCAGGAACGCCAGGTTACTGTAGGCTTTTGGAAGCACGTAAGAGATATGATTGACAAACGAAAAATTTGAGACAAAGTCTACGCCTAAGTCAACAAACTCTTTCACAGAGGCAAAGCGAGTGCTAGAAATACTGTCATTAGAAAAAATAATGTTTGAAGATTTTGAGAAGGACATATGAAAACATTTATTCACATTTAAGTGAAGCTTGTTCGTATGACACCAACTGACCAGGTTACTCAGGTCGTACCAAAACACGTGATAGTTCATTGATTTGCTTGACCTTGGTTTGTCGGTCCAAACAGGAATCTTTATTTACGGTTGATGGATAGCTCGTTTCCAATGGATGGTGGCAAGAAAGTGGCTGACCTACGTGTAATGATTTTGTATTACCGGCTTATGGTGACCCAATTGCTGTTAAGTGAATAGTCCAGATTTGATGCTCACAACTTCTTTATTCTACGCAACAACATGGCTGGGGATTTGCCGGAAGTAATGGGACGGCACCTTTTGCCTCTATTAATTTCCACTGAGGGGTGAGTATCGACTCCCCGAATGTCGCCAGCTTTTAATACAAGCTTTTAATCCACTTTAATTTTTTGGTTGTAATTCCGTTCTTGCGAGGGCTGATGAGTGTGGTTCGCTCCGTGTCCAATTCCAAAACGAAAATATATTTTTCTAGTCTCGTGGTATGTGACCACCGATTCTTTTGTCGTATGTCAGTGTGGGCGTTTTCATAGTTGCCATGTCAATCCGTGTCTATACCGATATGATGGTTCGTGTCTTGAATAACAATTGGTTACGTACATTCATCTGGCAATCCCCCCATTTTGAAGTTTAGCTTTGACAGTTTTGTTATGATTACATTTCTTATAATCGTTCTTATGTTTATTATTTGGGCAATAAAAAATAATAGATCATTATCCCCCTCTCAACTTCAGCGACACGTTAACAAAAAAAAAAGTGGAGCGTTTAGTAGGGAAGTGAGAATGGTGGTTCGAATGCGATTCACGGGCTGTGGTTTGATCGATGTTAGACCTTACATCGAAATCGTTCTACATGATCTTCATCAACCCCATCCTGACTCTTTCAGTTCGCCTTTAAGCGCATATGTATGTAACGGGTGATTTTTTTGAGGTTAGGATTTTCATGCATTAGTATTTGACAGATCACGTGGGATTTCAGACATGGTGTCAAAGAGAAAGATGCTCAGTATGCTTTGAAATTTCATCATGAATAGACTTACTAACGAGCAACGCTTGCAAATCATTGAATTTTATTACCAAAATCAGTGTTCGGTTCGAAATTCGAAATTTTTTTTTTTCGACAAATTTTGTTCAGCGATGAGGCTCATTTCTGGTTGAATGGCTTCGTAAATAAGCAAAATTGCCGCATTTGGAGTGAAGAGCAACCAGAAGCCGTTCAAGAACTGCCCATGCATCCCGAAAAATGCACTGTTTGGTGTGGTTTGTACGCTGGTGGAATCATTGGACCGTATTTTTTCAAAGATGCTGTTGGACGCAACGTTACGGTGAATGGCGATCGCTATCGTTCGATGCTAACAAACTTTTTGTTGCCAAAAATGGAAGAACTGAACTTGGTTGACATGTGGTTTCAACAAGATGGCGCTACATGCCACACAGCTCGCGATTCTATGGCCATTTTGAGGGAAAACTTCGGAGAACAATTCATCTCAAGAAATGGACCGGTAAGTTGGCCACCAAGATCATGCGATTTGACGCCTTTAGACTATTTTTTGTGGGGCTACGTCAAGTCTAAAGTCTACAGAAATAAGCCAGCAACTATTCCAGCTTTGGAAGACAACATTTCCGAAGAAATTCGGGCTATTCCGGCCGAAATGCTCGAAAAAGTTGCCCAAAATTGGACTTTCCGAATGGACCACCTAAGACGCAGCCGCGGTCAACATTTAAATGAAATTATCTTCAAAAAGTAAATGTCATGGACCAATCTAACGTTTCAAATAAAGAACCGATGAGATTTTGCAAATTTTATGCGTTTTTTTTTAAAAAAAAGTTATCAAGCTCTTAAAAAATTACCCGTTACAAATGTTCCGTGTTTCGTATTTAGTTTCAGTACGCATTACATAAGCTACGGTAGATGAAAGGCATTGGTAAATGATTTGGTTATGAATCTTGTCTTGTTTGCTTTGATCGATTTACTAGCAATGCACTGAGGATGTAATATAACAAAACTATGGATATAACAAAACTAAACTTAATTAATTTATTCCAGCCCGCTACCCTGTAATAAGGCAGAATCAATGGATTATGGAGGCCCGCCATATATTCATCGAAATTCTTGAGAAGGCGAATGTACTGAATGAGTCAACGTGTTGTGATTAAATCGGCGGAATAATTTCCAAGCACTCGGTGGTTAGCATCGATCAGTTCATATTAATTCGAACCAAGTTTCCGTGAAATATACGCTCTAATTTTTGGTTAGCTAGTTTTTGTGCATACCCCTCTCCGGCCACGGACTGTTTAGGATTGGGAATTACACTTCCGAGCCTATCTCGAAATGGCGTTCTCTTTTGCGGGTCAATGCCCGTTGTGCGGTTTGTTGATATTGTTCGAACTGTTTGTCTCGAATTTCATCAGCCAGAACTTTACGCTGTTCCACATCCTGTGTATGGTATGGATTTGCATCCAATAATAATTTATACTCGTTTCCATCTTTCACTTATTCACGACCAGTGTGCAGGAAGTATGGCGTGTAGCCCGTGGCTGAATGCACTGAAGTGTTAATATCATGAATAACACGAGAATGATGGTTTTCCCAGGGGGAATGTTCAAGAAGGTCAGCCATGTGAGCACGTAATCCAAGTTTAATGCTTTTGTTTGTCGCCTCGACCTGATTGGCTTGTGGCTGGTACAAAGGCGTTTTCATGTGTTTGATGTTATAATCGGCGCAAAGCTTTGCGAAAGTTTGACTGATGAATTGAGTACCATTATCTGATATAACGAGTTCGGGGCAGCCATTCACCGTGAATATATGTCGAAGATAATTGACTGCGGATATGGCGTTTGCATTTTTCATGGGCTGTGCCCAGACATATCGCGAGTAACAGTCGATGGCTACGAAGATCCATTGGTTACGATTTTTAGACATGGGCAGCTTACCGACGAAGTAAATCGATAATTGCCTACGCGGTCGTTTTGGTTCTCTATATTCGCCGTGAGGTGTTTTGGTGCTCTCATTACTTGGTTTAATGCGGTTGCATAGTTCACATTGCCGAACGTACTGGTAAACGGACTCATACATGTTTGGCCAGTAATAGCGTTGTGAGATACGTCTATAAGTTATCCAAACACCCTGATGCGAAGGTTGGTTATGATTTTCATCGAGGACTTTTGCTCTGTCAGAAGATGGTACACAAAGTGTCCACAGTATTTCCGCACTTTGATTGCCGTTTTGGGCCGTGCAAATTCAACAATCGCTCGAATACGAGATGGATTCGCAGATAAACCCTCTTGATACAAAACGTAGCCCAGGAATTCCAATCGTTTACAACAAAAATACGGTTTGGATGTTGAGATGGTTAAGCCGGCCCCCCGCCAGACGTTTTGCAACAATAGCCAATATCTTAACGTGTTCTTCAAACGTCGAAGTGCAAATTATGAAATCATCGACATATGCGAATGCATGTGGAACCAAATCACGGAAAATTTTATCAATGAGAATGGCTAATGTGGCGGGTGAATTTCTCAACCCCATCGTCATGCGACGAAAAGCATAAAGTCTGTTACCGAATGAAAAAGCGGTTTTCAGTTGACTCGATTTTACCAAAGGAATATGAAAGAAAGCTTGAGACAGATCAATACTGGTTAGGTATTTAGCTGACTTTAGTCGTGCTAAAATTTGGTTAGTATCCGTAATTGGATAGGCATTTGGAATGGTAATTTTATTCAGCTCTCTCGCGTCCAAGCACACGCGACACGTTCCGTCTTTCTTCTTTACATCCAGAATTGGTGACCGCCAAGGGCTTTCTTCGATGGTCATAATGATGTCACGACTACGCATTTTATCCAATTCGGCTTGAACTTGTTCAGCCACGTATGGCGATACTGGATACTGGCGTTTCATGGCGGGTTTTGCATCACCCGTATCAATTACGTGTTCGATCTGATTAGTGACGTGTAAAGGACCAGACTCAGGAGTTGGATTAAAAAGTCTGAGAACGGCGTCCAACATTTGTCTTTGATCTGGGGTGAGATTATGTGGAAGACTGACGCTCGTTATATTTGGGGTATCTAGTTCACCCTCTAAACCGAGTGTGGAAGCGTCAATTGGCTCCAGATCATTACTCATAGAAGATACCTGAGCTTGTTCTTTCCCACTCCCTGGTGGTTACAAAAATTAATAAATTTATCCGCCGTAACCATTTCGACTTTAGCAGATGCAACTTCTTCAGTATCACCTTTGGCTGTATGTTTTAAAAATCGTTGAACTTTCTCTTGGTTCTGCACCAGTTCGAAAAAGAAGGCCTCAAGGAATGTCCGTCCCATAATTGGGTGTTTCAGTGAGATAGGTACGACAAGAGTTGGCACCAGTCGGGTAAGACTACCGACCGTATATAATACATCCACTTTACCAATGGCCTTAAATGAAATCGAATTATCGGCAAGACCAATGGAGGTTTTGGTAGGTTGCAACTGCCCCCATCTGTACTTCTCATAAAATGTTTGTGAAATGACTGTGACTTCAGCTCCACCATCGAGTAAAACCGTATGAGAATGATTGTTAACCATAACCGTGAGATAATCGCGACGATCGTTCGGTATATTATATGTCAAGCATTTTTCTGAGATAAAGAAAACATCGCGTTGTCGTGGTGGGTTAACTTTGTTGTCTCCGTCTTGATTATGATTAGGGACTGGACCTGGAGTAGGTTTGGTAATTGGTGGTGTTCGTTCAGAACATTGGGTTGATGGTTCCTTGCCATCCCTTTGAGTTTGATTATACTCGTACAGAATCATAGTAGAATTATTACTGGAATTCGGGACTGTAGATTTGTCGATTTGTAGAGGGACTTCGGTAGAGTGCGGATTGTTAGAGACAGTGGATTTAGATAAAGTTGTGGACTCTGAGTACGATGGACCACTATTCCCAATCGACTCCCTTACGCGTTTTTTTTGAACACGAGCATTGATCGGACGTAACCCCTGGTCGTGTACATTTGTAGCAGATCACCCCATTCGGTTGGGTTTGACACTTTTTGAAGTGATGGCCCCACACGAGACATTTGGCACATCGTACATTTTCGTCGCCCTCAACAACGAAAAATGGTTTGACGATAGTTCCTACCTTCGTATCATTCTCCTTTGGATTTTTGTCATTTTTATAATCCTCGACTGGTTTCGAATACCCATGTTTCTGAGATGCTTTAATTGGTTTCTTTTGCTTGTTCAAGTATGCACATTCCCTGTCATCGGAGTCGGACCCAGGAAACGAAGCGGTATATTCCGAATGTGAAGAATCATGGATCATGTATTGCCGAAATTTCCCGTGGCACTGATCGCTGTCCATCCGAACGGATTCTTTCCGGACGGGGTGTGGCAACAATGAACGAATGTGGTGCAATTCGCTGAGCGAACTCACGCAATTGCTCCAACGTGTGGACTTGTCGAGTGTGGACGAGTTCACGCAGATGATCGGATAAGGTACCAATGATGATATCGAGGCGGTCCCGTTCATCCAGACCACAGGAATTACCCTGCAATTGGAATGTCAAGTCATCGATATGTTTCAGCAGTGTTTGCGAACGTGGGTCGAATTTAATCTGTGCATATGACATTATTACTTGGGCCCGATTATGTTTGTTGAGGAAACGTGCTCGAAGTTTCGTGCAAAAATCTTGATAATCTCTGAAGCTCCTCAGTTCGGTGAAGTACCATTGTCGAGCGGCCCCCGTGAGTTTGGGCACCAAACGCGTAACCGATTCGTGGTCGGGTACTCCAATCTTATATCGAAATTAGCCAATAATAGCCAAATAATCTTCAACCGATAGAAATTTTTCGTTCACATGAACGCCATCGAATTGAGCACGTCCCATCCATGATGATAAGCCTCTTAATTTCCTATCCATTGCATCCACTTGGGCAGATTCGTCGAATATAGTGGCTTGATTTGGTCGTGATTGTGGTGGACCGGATAGCGAATAATTCGGATATAAATGAGATGTAATCAACCATCTACCATTGGTTCTTGGATATGTGACGTTCTAAGACCACGGTAGGTATTGATCGTTTGAGTTTGTAAGGTTGAAGGACCACCCAAAGAACCATGCGGAGGATCCACCAAGGGTGGTATCCAGGTATGATCACGAACATGAGGAATTTTTGTCTGCAACTGAATCCGATCACGGATCATTTGCTGTTGCATCTGTGTTTGTGCTCTCAGCAACTCAGACACCATTACAGACAGTTGGTGTAATGAGGGTGTTGGTTCCGTTCCGCCTGACACCGAATTGAGAGCGGCTGGTTGAGCATTTGAATTAACGGTACTGGTGGTCAGGGTATACCGTGGTTCAGTTGCCTGAACCGAAGTCGGTATATTCTGGTTTGGAATCGAATCTGGTATGGTTAAGGGTAAATATTGTAATGGAACAGTATTTTGAGTTGAACTCATCGTTCCCCGTTCGTTCTCAAAACCATGGAAGGTCGAGTTCAAACTTAATTGGGGATCGCACGTCGGGATTCCCGTATTCGGTGAAGACATCCGAAGCTCACGAATCTTCGACTGAAATTTTCCGATCAGATCTGCCTGGCGTGACGCCGACTCGGGTTTTAACTTCAACCGAGCGGTTCGATAACAATAATGTATTATTTGATGAAGACGACCCTGAGGTGTTAACACCTCATTCGCCTTCAGTTGCCGATATGCTCTCTCACATATTTCCAACTCATTCATTTGGTGTATGGCATGGGATTTTATCAACTATGGTTGGCCCACGTAAGCAGATATTTTACCATTGAGAGCGGCTATTTCGGTGTCGGTCCATTGAACCGGCGTTGGATATAGGTTATATATCTCCCCTTCGATCTGTCGCTGTTCGTCTGTCAAATAAGTTGCATCGAGAATGGGAAACAATTCCATGTTCAAAGACTCAAATACCAAGTTGTAAATTCCGATTATTAAAAAATTCTGCCAACGGTAAACGTAAAGTCCGTGCTATTAAAGTCTATGTTATAAGATGATGGTACTCGATTTAAAATCAGTACAGTATTTACTTCAGTTTATTATTTATTATTATTATTATTTTATTCTATGAGTATGTCGTTTTGAATATCCACTTTCAAAAATAATGCCGCATAAATCGTTCACTATTTGAATATTGCTTTAAATCTAATTAGTTTAACAAAAAATTCACGCTCAATTGGTTGTATATCTCATGTGATTTTCGGTCCAAAATTGTGTTTAATATTATACCGAACGTGGGCTGAGAATGGCACTAGCTCGAATCTTTTTATGGACCAAGTTGTTTGCTCCCGGGATGCAGCGAAGGCCTTGAATACTTGGGAGTATTACCTGTATATCCTTCGGTCCCTTCTCTCGCGAACAAGGTACGCAACAAAGATCAAGACTATCCACCCCCGAATTTACCGGAAGACCAAATCAGACTGAGAATATTCAACCAGTTTGAGAATGTTAAACGAGATTACTTTGATATGAGTTTCAAATTTTATTGGGAATGAATACCCAAGTAAATTACAAAAATAGAGAAAAATTAATAGTTTGGTTCAATTAATATCGACCGTGTTATCGGTTACGTTGCTTGAACTTATACCGAAAGACGAAATGAAAAACTATCGGTTCAAAAATCTTGACCGTCGATGTGTGGAGTTACTTGATTAAAAAAAATTCAATTAACTTGCTTTTCAGAATTGGCGAACTGAACTAAACGAGAATGGTTATGACTGCTGATCAATGGTGTTCGCATCGCAGATCGATCAACATTCACCCCCGCGGAATTAAATAATCAAAATAACCACAAAAATTTTGATTGAAAACGAGCTCCAATAAAAATCAATTAAATCATGCCGTGTGAAGACTGAGGACGATATTGATTTACAGTGATTATGAATTCAAAAGATAATTATTTGATTCAATCTCATTGATGATTTATAATAGCGGAATTTCTAAAGGAAAAAATGTATCAAAAATCTATTAAACTCGAATATGTATGGTTCACCGACGTACAATTTTGTGACCAACAAAATGAGAAACCCGACTAAAAGATTTTAATTTTTCATTAAATTTAATTTTATGATGTATTAAATTGATTCGATGATGAAATTGCTATTTTCCCTCAGCTGAGCACGCGGTTATTTTATGCCGGGCTTAAGTGTGGTTATGTTCAACGAAAACTTATTCTTTTTCACCCGTTTAGTTGGGCGCCAATGATTTGCTTGACCTTTACGGTTGATGGATAGCTCGTTTCCAATGGAAGGTGGCAAGAAAGTGGCTGACTTACGTGTAATGATTTTGTATTACCGGCTTATGGCGACTCAATTGCTGTGAAATGAATAGTCCGGATTTGATGCTCACAACTTCTTTATTATACGCAACAACATGGCTGGGGATTTGCCGGAAGGAATGTGACGGCACCTTTCGCCTCTATCGACTCCCCGAATGTCGCCAGCTTTTAATACAAGCTTTTAATCCACTTTAATTACTTGGTTGTAATTCCGTTCTTGCGAGGGCTGATGAGTGTGGTTCGCTCCGTGTCCAATTCCAAAAAGAAATATATTTTTCTAGTGTCGTGGTATGTTACCACCGATTCTTTTATCGTATGTCAGTCTGGGCGTTTTCATAGTGGCCAGGTCAATTCGTGTCTATACTGATATAATGGTTCGTGTCTTGAATAACTATTGGTTACGTACATTCATCTGGCAATCTCCCCCATTTTGAAGTTTAGCTTTGACAGTTTTTTATGTTTACATTTCTTATAATCGTTCTTATGTCTATTATTTGGGCAATAAAAAATAATAGATCACCACATACCCGGTACGTGCGCTACAGAAATTCATATAGAAATATCCCATGGGTAACAGCTGATTTATTCAAACTAATTTCTGGTATTTTATCTTACCAAGGAATTCACAATAGAATCTATCATACCACTGCCTAAAACTATCCTACATAGTTGCGCCGGCAAATTACGCTCTGCTATCACTAGCAGTAGTAAACACGCTGTAAAGAAGTTGTTAAGCAGGGATC
>NW_023458555.1:89860228-89861607 GCF_013731165.1 Rhagoletis pomonella | reverse complement strand
TTTTTTTTTTATATTTAGTAATGAAATTCCGCTTTGTATAAGCCAAAAAACTCAGTCTTTAACGCACTTGCTAATTTATCAACTTCGCGAAAACAATGTGCCGAATTCCCATGGTGCCCAACAAATAGACATACATATGTACTGTTGTGCATGCCACTTCAGCGTTGGAAAAATGGAATTCGGCTAGACAGAGGCAGGATTCCCATAAAAAACAGGGCTAAATTACTTTACCATATCAATTCTAATTTGAACATAGTTATGTACATATGTATGCATGTATTAAGTCTAAAAGCCTGATTATGGCAAGTTAATTCCACCTAACGGAACGTAGAACTTAGATAATCAAAATGAAACAGATTTCGACGTGGCATTAAGTTAGGTTAAGTTTCGGCTGTTCAATTATAAGCAACACCCATCTAACAGAATTTTTAAGAGAGAGACGTAAGTTACGTTAAGTTGCCACAATCAGACCGTAACTCAATTGATTGAATGTTGATCTACTTGTTGCATTTGCATGAAGCGAAACACACATTTCTTTGCTGTTATTTATTCTGTATGCTACTACAGCGATGTAAAATAAGGTTTCTGCTGCGCAGCGCCAACTGCTTTTTAATGAACTTCATATTTATGAAATAAAGGAAAAGCTGATGATCAATGTATGTATGTATGCCACACCAAGAAGCCTACAGTGAGCATGTGCAGATATCGCAGCAAGCAGCATTTTGAAGTAAAACACGATGTATAGTGTTTGTTTGTTTGAACGCAGCGCTGCTTGTACATACATACATGAATTTCGCTTTGGGCGCAGCGATGCTTGTACATAAGTTTCGCTCTGCGCCTGCCTGAAACCTCTCTGAAGTTGGCAGGATAACTTTTTCTCAAAGCAAAAATTCCTATCAGATAATTTGCCGTTAATTATCCGCGAAAAGAATAATTTTGTCGCGGACATATTTTAAAAAATATCCGTGGAAGTTAGCAGGGCACCTTCTGAGAACCAATTAAGGAACGCAGCTAAACCCAAACTAACTATTTGATAATTTGCCGTAAATTATCCGTTGTTTATCCGTGAAAAGAATAATTTTGCCGCGGACATATTTAAAAAAATATCGCGTGCCCCGCTAACTTCCGTGGAGGTTAGCAGGGCACCTTCTGAAAACCAATTAAGGAAACCAGCTAAACCCAAACTAACTATCTGATAATTTGCCGTAAATTATCCGTTGTTTATCCGTGAAACATATAGTTTTGCCGCGGACATATTTCAAAAAATATCGCGTGGCCGCTAACTTCCGTGGAAGTTAGCAGGGCACCTTCTGAAAACCAATTAAGGAAACCAGCTAAACCCAAACTAACTATTTGATAATTTGCCGTAAATTATCCGC
>NW_023458555.1:89859986-89860128 GCF_013731165.1 Rhagoletis pomonella | reverse complement strand
GCCGTAAATTATCCGTTGTTTATCCGTGAAAAGAATAATTTTGCCGCGGACATATTTCAAAAAATATCGCGTGCCCCGCTAACTTCCGTGGAAGCTAGCAGGGCACCTTCTGAAAACCAATTAAGGAAACCAGCTAACCCCA
>NW_023458555.1:89858679-89859886 GCF_013731165.1 Rhagoletis pomonella | reverse complement strand
TATTATTTTCAAGGATAAACAACGGATAATTTACGGCAAATTATCAAGTAGTTGGTTTGGGTTTAGCTGGTTTCCTTAATTGGTTTTCAGAAGGTGCCCTGGAAGCCTGGTGCCACGGAAGTGAGCGGGGCACGCGATATTTTTTGAAATATGTCCGCGGCAAAATTATTCTTTTCACGGATAAACAACGGATAATTTACAGCAAATTATCAGATAGTTAGTTTGGGGTTAGCTGGTTTCCTTAATTGGTTTTCAGAAGGTGATATTTTTTGAAATATGTTCGCGGCAAAATTATTCTTTTCACGGATAAACAACGGATAATTTACGGCAAATTATCAAATAGTTAGTTTGGGTTTAGCTGGTTTCCTTAATTGGTTTTCAGAAGGTGCCCTGCTAACTTCCACGGAAGTTAGCGGCCACGCGATATTTTTTGAAATATGTCCGCGGCAAAACTATATGTTTCACGGATAAACAACGGATAATTTACGGAAAATTAGGTGGAATTAACTTGCCATAATCAGGCTTTTAGACTTAATACATGCATACATATGTACATAACTATGTTCAAATTAGAATTGATATGGTAAAGTAATTTAGCCCTGTTTGTTATGGGAATCCTGCCTCTGTCTAGCCGAATTCCATTTTTCCAACGCTGAAGTGGCATGCACAACAGTACATATGTATGTCTATTTGTTGGGCACCATGGGAATTCGGCACATTGTTTTCGCGAAGTTGATAAATTAGCAAGTGCGTTAAATACTGAGTTTTTTGGCTTATACAAAGCGGAATTTCATTACTAAATATCAAAAAAAATCTTTGAAATAACAGAATAGTGCGAAGTGTTTAAAAATGCCTAAAGCTAAAAGAAATTTCTCAAGACAAATGGCCCGTAATCGGAGAATAGGAGCAGCGGCGGAAATAGAAACGATGCCTGCAATCGGAATTAGATCTGCGTTTATTGATCGACCTCAAATCAATTATATATGTAGGTATAATATATATATTTTCCTTTACCGATAATTGGAAACTAATCTTAGTTGATCGATTTAAAGGAAACATATTGATTTTTTAATTTACATTTGGTAGTTTCAACGCAAAAAAATTAAAAGGTCAGTAAAATCCTTAGTACCCCGGAATTATGTACATTTACCTTATTTAACTTTTTTTATAACGTAATACTAACTATTCATGTTAATACATGACCCAA
>NW_023458555.1:89853239-89858579 GCF_013731165.1 Rhagoletis pomonella | reverse complement strand
GTTGTTTATCCTTGAAAAGAATAATTTTGCCGCGGACATATTTCAAAAAATATCGCGTGCCCCGCTAACTTCCGTGGAAGTTAGCAGGGCACCTTCTGAAAACCAATTAAGGAAACCAGCTAAACCCAAACTAACTATCTGATAATTTGCCGTTAATTATCCGTTGTTTATCCGTGAAAAGAATAATTTTACCGCGGACATATTTTAAAAAATATCGCGTGCCCTGCTAACTTCCGTGGACGCCATGCACGAGAGAGAGAGGAAATGGTTGCGTCTCTCATAGACAAGCCTGAGCAGGAGGGAATTAGCAAGTGCTTAAAGAGCCCAAACATTAGCTGTCGGAGGCGACATAACTGTACGTTTACAAATATATGTACCAGAGTTTTTGCGAATATTCGCATTCGCAGTCGCATTCGCAACCGCGGAGCTTCCACATTAATTTTAACATTCGCATTCGCTTTCGCTTTTGCGAATGCGAATATTAAAGGGACCGAAAATTACAGTTATTTTTTACGATTTAAACTGGGCCAAGTATTTTTTATTCCGAAATAAAAGTACTTTCCTGATAATAAACAAACCGCTTATCCAAATTAAAAATTTTTGGTATCGAATGAAAGAGGGCTTGAATAGCTTTAAAACTGAAATATCTAAAAGAGGAAATTGAAAAATATTTCAATAAAAAATGGTAATTAATTACCATAGAACAAACATTGGGTCATGTATTAACATGAATTTCTTTAGTATTACGTTATAAAAAAAATTAAATAAGGTAAATGTACATAATTCCGGGGTACTAAGGATTTTTCTGACGTTTTAATTTTTTTGCGTTGAAACTACCAACTGTAAATTAAAAAATTAATATGTTTCCTTTAAATCGATCAACTAAGATTAGTTTCCAATTATCGGTAAAGGAAAATAACTAGAATTATAATTTATGTTAATAAATTTAATGGCACCTTAATATGAGGCTAAATCCGTGGCAAATATTCTTTGATGTAACTAATTCCGTAATAATGTGTTCCTAGTTCCGGCCTTGCACTAAATATACAGATTTCATGTTATAAAAATGATGATATCTTTATTATTTAACTTAAAAAATTTATTTTAGTTTAAGCACAAATCAAAATTTGTATTTACCGAAAATTTTAATTTGTACAAATTGTGTTATTAAAAATTGAATCACAAATAAAAGTTCTTTCTAAGATATCTTTCAAAATAAATAAAATTCAATGTTCTTAAAAATTAATTGACTAGCTCCGAACTTAACCAAAAATATAAAATCAATGGAATAATTAGTACAATGCAATAGCAGTTCTTTTTCTACCAACTACTTTTGAAAACTTAAATCATTAAATGTATAAACTCCGCGGCTTTTAAGTAATACTGGTGATTCCAATCTTCTTAGGACATCTGAAGCATTGTAGATGAGCATATCCACTTTGTCAGGCCAGCGCCAATTTGTTCCACTCATTTTCATAGTCCTGACTTCGTGTGTTTTTCTGATTGGTCATCGATTATACTCATTACTATATCGGGAAATTTTTCTTCCTCGTAAATAACACTGGATCACAAATTTGTATTTTTTTTTCCTCCAAGGAAGCCCTTGTCCAATTCCTATGTAGAATCGCCCGAGAGATTTGCAATTTACCGTTATTCAGGTAAAAAAGTGGTTCCACTTAATCACATATATTTTACGGACCAATTGAGCAACCTTAATACAAAATATGGCATATGAAAAAAAAACAATTCTCCATAAACCGTGTACGCATTATTTTTCAATAGGCCTGATAGTTTCTGAGAACTTATTTAAACATTCAACATTTTTTTGTTTTTTGATATTGTCATTGGGATTTGTACCACGATTTTTTTTTATTAGAGAAAATTGCAGCTATTCCGGAGATCACCACATCTCCTCATCAGACTTCTTTTTTCTAAACTTCAGCAGGGATCAAACCCGCATCATCGATGTGCAAAGTCAGAAGCGCTAACAATTTTTTTTTTTTTGTTTAATACAAAAATTCAAACTTTAACAGGGGACAAATAAAAAATTTAGCTATCAAATGAAAATACGCAAAGATTTTTTATATGGAAAAGGATCAGGAAAGCATGTTAATCATAAGCCATGAACCAAGGCACATTAAACAGGTAGTATCAGTAGAGCAAAAACAACATTTGCGTGTATTTTGTTGTTGCTTCTGGTATCGAAAGTGTCAACAACTGTTCTGAATTTTTTCTTCTAAATCAAAGCGTGCCATGTGAAATACAAAAAATTATAAAAAATAAAAAATTGAAATTGGAAAAAATAAAAATTGATGCAACTTTCTTTCCTAGTAAATTTGTTTGCTTCTCGAAGCATTGATCCATCCTTTGCAAGGCCCAGTAATCAGCGGTCGTGCTGCCGAGTTGGGCGAACGTTCCAAAAGCTGCTATTCAATCGCTTGTTTTGTATAGAAAAAGGTTTCACAAGCAAATGGATTTTATCAACTTATAATTTTCGTGAGAAAAAATTAAAAATATTTGACATTTTCGAGACCAAATAATTTGAAAATAAATCAAATCAGCTGCTCTACTGATACTACCTGTTCAATGTACCTTGCCATGAACACATGAGTAACACTCTTCTAATTAATGCCGTTGTAACCTTTTCAATATTCTGTCGTCAATGGTGCATGGTGTCAGGTTAGCACTACATACTAAATTATGTTCGAAAAAAGGTCAACTCAATTTTTTCCAGAAAAACGAAAGCTACAAATTTTTTCTTTCCACAACAAATTTTAAAGTTAAAAGCTAAAATTAATGGCATAGTAACATATTGGATATCTCAATTCTATCGGATAGGTGTATGGTTTCACGGTAGCACTACATACCATTTTTTCTTAAAAAACGAGAGCTACAAATTTTTTCTTTCCACAACAAATTTTAAAGTTAAAAGCTACAATTAATGGCATAGTAACATATTGGATATCTCAATTCTATCGACTAGGTGTATGGTGTCAAGTTAGCACTACATACCATTTTTTCTTAAAAAACGAGAGCTACAAATTTTTTCTTTCCACAACAAATTTACAACAAAAACACTACAATTAATGCCGTAGTTAACTTTTCCAATTTCGAAAAGTGTAGTGCTATCTTGGCACACCGCAAATACGTCCTTCTCTTCTTACAGCTTTAACGTAAATGCGTGGTATAGCACGGAATAAAGAACATGTACAATTGAAAGAACATAAATCCGTGACAGCCATTTAAACCTTAAATTATTACATATCATCGTGTTTTTTTTTTTTTGTAATTATAAATATGATCTCAAAATAATGATAATGAGTTAAATTTTTGATATATTTTCAACATTTTACTGTAAATAATAGAAATAACAAAAATTCTATAATGTCAATAGTTCATAGAATGCAGTGAAACACCGATATTTACCATTAAAATATTAACGTTTAGGTTAATAAAACTATAGTACGGAATTAGCTCAACAATTTCTTTAGGGTTTGATTTAATGACAAAAAGAATAAGTGAGATAGTTTTTGTAAGAACTTAATCAAAATAAGAAAACATGTAAAGTGTTGAAGAGGCCTATTTCCGTGTTAGACACGTAATTATGTACCATGTAAACGAAATATGTACATAATTCCTTGAATCAGAAATATCACTTTTAAGGTAATTAAATCTACCGGGATGAATTTGGCAGTTACACAAACAATTAACAGGGGCTGTCCATATATTACGTAAGACCTTTGTGGGGGAGAGCGGGTCAAGAATTTTCTTACTTTTTCTTATATGGGGGGAGGGGGCGCCCCGTAGATTCTTACGTAATATTATTTTTCTTGTATTCTTATTCAAAATTGTTCTTTATAAAATACGAAAATTCACCCAATTAAAGTACTAAATTGCATTGAAATGAAAAATATACATTAAATACGGAGGATATTACAATTTTTTACAACTTTTGCTTTAATTTTACTATTTTTCTAAAAAAACGTTACTCTTGGGTGTCTATTATAACCGAAAAATGCAGTTCGAACACTATTGTGACCTCCACTTCTACCATGACTTCAAACAAATTACGATACGTTTCTTACGCGGCATTTACATGAGACAATTTTCACAAGACAATAGCAACACATTCATGCAAGTATCAAAATGTGTTGATATGACATGCTGCGGTCCAATGCGGGGTAATCTTCGAGATATTCTTCCAACCGCTTTTTGTCCACCACCTATTCCTCTTCGTTGTCAATCAATGTTGACAGTACCTTCTCCGTCAGAAGTACAAGAAAATGATCATTTCATTTCCATTCCATACATTTCCATTATTCCTTAGAATGGCATTGAAAGTGACTAATCCGTGCACTTACAAAAGTATACCTTATGATTTTTTTGTCTCTCAGTGAATGACCAACTTGAGGAGAGAATGTGCAATGTTTTTGGTAAGTACTTTGCATCAAAGAAGGCAATAAGCATTCACAAAAAGCTTCACTTGATCTTTTCTGAGCCTCAGCGGCGAAGAGCAAAGAGGATAATTTCACGACGCGGGCGAGAGCTCATGTGTGTCATCACCGAAAATGAAACAGAGGATATTATTGAGTGGGTGAATCAAGAAGAAATTTCAGTGGACTGTGAAAAGGAAGTACCTTTGAGTAAAAAAGAAGTACGAGATATCCCTGTGACTACTCCTCTTTCAGATTGGCTGGCTGGACCGTGGACCAAAGAAACCGACAACAAAGAATGACTATGTAATGAAGTTTATAAGACTGACTAGGCATACATCCTATATTTGTTTTATGGAAATATATAGTATTTTCTAATGTTTAATTGAAAAAAAATGTCTAGGGGATTTTTAATCTTACGTAAGATCTGCGGTGGGGGGAGGAGGATCAATTAAATCTTCCAATTTATTACGTGACAGAAACTGTGCATGTATGCATACCTTCGTCTTTCACATATGCATTATTTCGGTTTTCATCCGAAACTGTGCATGTATGCTTTATTTCGGTTTTCTAACGAAAGTGTGCATATGGATAATTTCGTTTTTTCTAATATGAATTATTTACTTCTACTTAGTAAGGGTTTTAATCCCTAAGCGCGGCTGAAAGCCGCCTACGCAGAGAAAAGTTCTGCGCAAAAATACGTCCGCCCTTCTTTTCCGGCAATACAGAAAGGAGAATTCTACTTAGTAAGGGTTATAAACCCTAAGCGCGGCCGAAGGCCGCCTACGCAGAAAGAAGTTCTGCGCAAAAGTACTTCCGGCCCCCTTTTCCGGCGACACAGAAAGGAGAATTCTACTTAGTAAGGGTTATAATCCCTAAGCGCGGCCGAAGGCCGCCTACGCAGAGA
>NW_023458555.1:89851991-89853139 GCF_013731165.1 Rhagoletis pomonella | reverse complement strand
GAAAGGAGAATTCTACTTAGTAAGGGTTATAATCCCTAAGCGCGGCCGAAGGCCGCCTACGCAGAAAGAAGTTCTGCGCAAAAATACTTCCGGTCCGCTTTTGCGGCAACACAGAAAGGAGAATTCTACTTAGTAAGGGTTATAATCCCTAAGCGCGGCCGAAGGACGCCTACGCAGAAAGAAGTTCTGCGCAAGAGTACTTCCGGCTCTCTTTTCCGGCAACACAGAAAGGAGAATTCTACTTAGTAAGGGTTATAATCCCTAAGCGCGGCCAAAGGCCGCCTACGCAGAAAGAAGTTCTGCGCAAAAATACTTCCGGTCCCCTTTTGCGGCAACACAGAAAGGAGAATTCTACTTAGTAAGGGTAATAATCCCTAAGCGCGGCCGAAGGCCGCCTACGCAGAAAGAAGTTCTGCGCCAAAATACTTCCGCCCTTCTTTTCCGGCAACACAGAAAGGAGAATTCTACTTAGTAAGGGTTATAATCCCTAAGCGCGGCCGAAGGCCGTCTACGCAGAAAGAAGTTCTGCGCAAAAGTACTTCCGGCCCCCTTTTCCGGCAACACAGAAAGGAGAATTCTACTTAGTAAGGGTTATAATCCCTAAGCGCGGCCGAAGGCCGCCTACGCAGAGAGAAGTTCTGCGCAAAAATACTTCCGCCCTTCTTTTCCGGCAACACAGAAAGGAGAATTCTACTTAGTAAGGGTCATAATCCCTAAGCGCGGCCGAAGGCCGCCTACACAGAAAGAAGTTCTGCGCAAAAATACTTCCGGCCCCCTTTTCCGGCAACACAGAAAGGAGAATTCTACTTAGTAAGGGTTATAATCCCTAAGCGCGGCCGAAGGCCGCCTACTCAGAAAGAAGTTCGTTTTCATGTATGCACTATTTCGGTTTTTGTCATATGCATTACTTCGGTTTTGAGTCGAAACTGTGCATGTATGCATTACTTCGGTTTTTGTCATATGCATTATTTCGGTTTTCAAACGAAAGTGTGCATGTATGCATTATTTCGGGTTTTTCATATGCATTATTTCGGTTTTCAACCGAAACTGTGCATATATGCATTATTTCGGTTTTTTTCATATGCATTATTTCGGTTTTCAAACGAAAGAGTGCATATGCATAATTTCGGTTTTTCTAATATGCATTA
>NW_023458555.1:89842763-89851891 GCF_013731165.1 Rhagoletis pomonella | reverse complement strand
ACGCTTCCTAGGGTTGCCGTTAGTGGAACTTGACGACAACGACTGAGTTACCAACCGATCTGGGCGGGGTTGTTGTAGCCGCTACAACAACAACAACAACGATGTCTATTCTAGTTCCTGACCGTTCAGTTTTGTCTGGACTGCTACCAAATCTTGACTTAAAAACTCTGTAATGCAGAAGTAATCAATATTATTTCTGAGCACTACGCAAGCTCCGGGTCTTTCTTGCGATAGATCCTAAATCACTTTATTATTAAGTTCTTTCAAACCTCTTACTTGACCCTTGTAGACCCATGGCTCCTGAACCAGTATGATGCCCAGATTATCCGATGCAAACCTTCTGCTGATTATCGCCGAGGCGCCAATGGCGGGGTGAAGGTTTATCTGGGCTATGATCATAGTGGGCTGGTCTCATCTCCGCATCGGCTCGTCAATGTCTGAGAGCCTCAGCTCACTCTCACTCCTGCCGTCTAGCTCGAGCTTTTGCATGTCCATCCCCTCCATCAACTCCTGAGTTGTTGGCAGAAGTGAAGGGAGGACTGCTGGTTGCTGGATCCCTTCGCCGGGAGTGATATTGCTCGGCTCCACTTTTGCGTGTTCAGGCTGTTCTGCGCCCTGGTCTACCTGCATTACTTCCGCTGCAGTCGCGCTGTCGCCCGTTGACTTATGTCTCCAGGGTTTCATTGCAAAGCTGCTAAACCTGAAATTTAGTCGGAAACCGTCCCGCCTAATGCTGTTTACGATTCCTCGTCGATGCCTACGTTCAGGCGTAGGCCGGTGTCTTCGATGGAGCTGTTAATGATTCGCCATCTCGAGGTATTAAGCCTTTCGTTTTGAGCCCTCAGTTGCCCGATCGCATATTCTGGATACTTGTCCGCCCTCCTTGGTAGGAAAACCGTCAAATTGTGGGTCGGCGGAATATCGTCTCCTCTCTTCGTGCATAGGGGTGGTCCTTTCCACCCTTCTAGCTTACCTGCCACGTTTTTCAGCCACATTGCCGTACTCTCGTCCTTGCAGTCTACAAGGAGCATACCTGGCCTGAAGTAGACGCCGCAAAACGCCAACCGATGCGTCCATCCCTTAAACACCTCATCCATGATGACGTCTTGGAGGGTTGTCAGGTCGTCTGCGCTCAGCGATTCCGCGGGGTAGTTCACAGGCAATACCGCCATTCGGATTCCCCTGAGTGTATCCGAGTAGCTAGGGTTTTGCCTTTGTCTATCCGGCGCTGCCGCTGATTCGAAGCCGACCTGCTGCTCTCTCGGCCCTGGTGTTTTCCTCAGGCGTTAGCTGCCCGCTTCTCCGCTTTTCGGCGGGCGCGGTTCTGCTTTCGGTTGTTGACCCGCTTCTCTTCTCCGCTCTTTGGCGGGCGCGGTTGACTGCTTACTCGTTGGCCCGCTTCTCCGTACATCGACGGGCGCGGTTTCAGCTGCTTTCTTTCTGGGTGCGGTGGTTACTAGAGCTTTCGGCCTGCTGCTTGTTAACCCGCTTCTCCGCTGTTTCGCGGGCGTTGTTTTGAGCTGGCCTACTCGCTTATGCTGCATCTCTTCGTCGGTTTCGGGTACGTGCAATCTTCCCCGATTCCGGTCATCAGTTCTCCCGCTTCTCCGCTTATTAGCGGGCGCGGTTTCGCGATGGTGCTGCTTGCTGTCGCTCTGCTTAGCAGACTCCAGCTCCTCTACGTGCCGGTTTGCTTCTAGTCGCGCAACCTCGGGTGTCTTGCCTTATTGCAGGAATCGGAGGTACCAATTGACTGCCGCACCGCTCAGCCCATGCCTCCTGTGGTCATTTAATGCCCCTGGCCTACCCGACGGTGGTACTGCTGGTGGTTTGCACCGTCGATTTTTCTTGATCTTGTGCCAACGGTCTTGCGATCTAGACCTCGAGCGGTCTCGTGCCGACGACCCGCTGGACCTGTGCCCAGACGGAGATCTGGAGTAGGTCCGCTTCTTTTGAGGATCGGAAGAGGTTGCCTTCTCGGGAGTGGGGGAGCGCCGCTTTCTCTGAGGAAGTGCAGGTTCCCTATACCTCCCGTCGCTTGTAGATGGTTCGTCATCCGACCTCGCATGCTCTATAACCAGGGCCATTTCTTCTGCCGTTAAGACATGCCGCCCAATATCAGTTGTTGTTTTGTTGCTGTTGTTTTTGTCTTTGTTCTTTTTATTATTGTTTTTGTTGTTGTTTTCGCTCATCTTGTTCTTACGACCACCTGCTCGGCACGGCAAGCGCAGTGGTCTCAAATTTATGTATGGGAACTCAGTCGAGCCGATTGTCCTGCTGGCTGCAAATCGTCCAATGGGCACGGTGTCGCGTTACACCCTGTATTAGGAGGTGGCAGTTCTTGGTCACTGTTCGCCAGCAGCCCTAGCCTGGAAAGAGGGTAGCGCAGACGCCGCAAGAGCGGCTGCGTTACCCCAGTCCAGGGAAGGACTGATGTTGATTGTAAGCTTATCTACAGTTTCACCTCTTTGATTCACACCGTAGAGGGCTTGATTAACCGTTGTACCTAGCGATCTATTCATTGTATTATTAAGTGAAAATTCGATTTTCCCTAACTGCTTTACCCAATCACTCGTGAGCTACCGGTTCGCTTAATTTTGCTAACATATCCACTAAACTTCGGTTGTTGTTGTAACAGCATACAGATTCCCCAGAGTTTTTGGGGAGTGTTGCTGGAGTGACAGTCCTTGGCCAGATATAAATCTGGGTCGTTCCGGTTAAGTATACCCGACTGTCGTGGGAACGACTAAACTTCGGTTCACTCTTTCTGGCTGTCCATTTGCTTGTAGGGAGTGCGCTGCCACCTTAACATGAGTTATGTTCTTATCACACAGATATTCCCTCCTATTCTGATTGTCGGAACGACAGTAATTCGCCGAAATTTGCGATTTTCATTGTCGTTATGAGGCAACCAATGACATAATCTACTACAAATTTTTATTCCCATTATCCTTTCGAAATGAAGAAGTATTGAAAACGTGTTAAAATTTGTCTTTAATGTTTTTATTTACGACATAATTCAACGAACGACTGTCGATGCGAACGACTTACGACAACCAGAATAGGGGTGATTGCTTAAACTCTTTGGAAGTGAAACAACTGCCTCTATCTGTAATACATCTGTGTGGTCGACTTTGGCATTCAAAATATTTATTTAAAGCCGCTGTTACTTCTTTTATGCTAGTAGTTAATACCGGGTATAACTTGACATATTTGGTGAATGTATATGTTATCACTAAAATATGTTTTCTTTTTGATTGAAGACGAAAGGGGTCCTAAGTGGTCTAGATGGATCGTGTGAAAAGTTGTTGGTTCTTTCGGTATTTTATACAGATTCCTGTTATTAGTTTTCTTAGGAGCTGAATACATTATGCATCTTATGCCATTCTTTGTGTGATTGCTAATTTTATCCTTCATGTGAGTAAAATAGCAGATACCCAGAATAATAATTATTTCATGGTGGAGTTTTAAAAAAGTCATCCAAATTTTCGTAAGAATTATAAAAGTCTTTTGATAATAATTATGTGTGAGAAAATTTTTTTAAGAGTAACATGTACACAAGGTTGTCTTAAATTCTATCCTATTGGCAAAAATGTTAACATTGTACACTTTGCATAAAGCTTTTTAAGCTTTTTCAAGCTCTTTAGGGACGAGTAATAATAAACGACCTTTTTGTTTTCTAAATACCACACCGTTTTCCATTGCAAAATTTTTAATTTCTTCTCTAATCGCTCCTTTAACTGTTTTATGTCTTCATCCCTGTTCTGCATAACTTGAACCTGAAAGTCCAAGTCTTCACTATCTATCGCAACTACAACTTTACCGTAATCGACTTCACTTCTGCTGAGTACATCTGCATGCTGCATTTTTACTCCCGCTCGATGGGATATTGTATAGCCGTAGTTTCGGGCTCCAATGCCCATCTTGCGATTCTACTGTTAACCAACTTTTTATTAAGGGTTTGCGCTAACGAATTGCAGTCAGTAACTATTTTGAATTTTAAACCTTTTAAGTAAACTCAGAATCGGCGGAGTGCGTAAATGACTGCTGGTGTTTCTACCTCAAAACTGTGATACCTACTCTCCGCGTCTGCTGTTCTCTTTAAGAAGTAAGCTACTGGATGGAAGTTATTATCTTTTTGCTTCTGAAGTAGTATTGCACCGAAACCGTAAGAACTCGCGTCCCAATGCAATGCTGCTAATTTTTATAACTATAGATTGCTAGTACTGGTGCTGACATTACTTACGTTTCAGACTTTCAAAAGAGTTAACACATTTTTTTGTAAATATAAACTTGGCGTCCGTTCTTAGAAGTTCGTATAATGGACGAGTTAAAAGCCAAAGGGATTGAACGAATTTTCGGAAATATAAACACCATCCTACAAATGATTGCAGCTCACGTTGATTTCGAGGCATTGGGAAATTCATGATAGCATTAATGTGGTTCTCTCAAAGTCGCACTCCTCTGTCCGTCACCCTGTATCCAAGATATTGTACCTCGTTGTATGCAAATTTGCATTTACTTAATTTTACTTGGAGGCCATATTGAGTCAATCGTTGCAAAACCCTACGCACTAAGCTATGACGCTCGTCTACTTTTTTATTCGCGATAATCATCCATGTACACAATAGGAGTGTTCGCTATGCAAAAAATTTGTACAAGTTATTACCAATTGTTACCAAATCGTGTTCGTTTAGCCAAAAACCCAGTAAAACTTGCGAGAGAGCACAATTTTGACATTTCATTTGGAGGGGAAGTTGCATATTCGTGCTGGGAAAATTTTTGCCAGTAATAATTTGCAAGCAGGATTGTGGCACACGGTTGCATTTTTGTCAACATTAATTTGAATCAACGAGTTCGTTAAATTTAAAAATGAACAATCTTGTTGCGATTTACTAATGAAAGAAGTATGTAAATATTCGTTTATTCAATTAATTTAATTAATTCCAAACATTTGAAAGGTACTCGGCTGAAAAAGCTGTATTCGTAATCGAAACGCACTCGACACCACTGTCGATATAGGAAATCCGACAGTGACTTCCACAATGAAATTGAAGCGTATGTTGAAGAAAGTCAGAATAAGAAGAAATATACGTATAGGTCCTGTTTTGGTTTCCACCTGAAATAATTAAAAAAATTTATTATGCTCGAAATGCAACCGTGGACGCCAGCTGCCAGTGAAGCTTGCTAATGTTTGCTAATTCCTGTTCGCGCAAAACTTAGTAAGTTTCTCTTTGGGGGAGTAAGGTACCTTGTCCTCTGAATTTTGTTACTGGCTAATTCTTACTGGCAGTTGCATAGCGAACACTCCTAATATTTCATTGTTATCTTTGGAATATAGCCTGCCCGTGTTTTAACCCAAACGACATTCTTAAAAATTCATACTGCCAGTTCGGCATACCGTAGGACGTATACTTCACAGATTCACTGGCCATTTTCACATGACAAAACCCTGACTCTAGATCAGACCTGGGCGGGGCCTGCCCGGCGGGCATATTCGCGTATGCATACACGCTCTACTTTAGAAGGCAGCGAAAGCTTCATTCAACCGCACGACTTGTTCTCACGCACACAGTGACATCAATTTCTCTGTCGAAGCTGCCCACCTCTGCTCTAGATCAATGACAGTAAAAATCTAGGAGATATCCTAGGTATGCCAAGCAATCCTTAATAAGAGGGAGCGGATAGTTATCGCTTGCAATAATTTTATTAAGGTTCCTATAGTCTATACACATTCGGGTCGATCCCGATTTTTTTTTTTCGTAGGTACAATTGGTGACGCGTAGGGTGAATGACTGTTGCTACGTTTATACGTAAGCTATTTGCAAATAAAAAAAATTTGTAAATACCTAACTCACTGGTTATTCGATGGTGAACATTTTTTTTTAATATTGCCTGATTGTAAAAAGGCAATAATATGACCACCGAAAAAGAAAATAAAGTTAAAAATGACAACGTCTTGATTATAAATTTGCAAATAGTACCACTAATCAATACTTATTTGCGTGATTTAGTTATTTGCAAATAAAAAATTAACTCAGCGTTTATACGGCAAAGTTTACCATTTTGCAAATTGTTATTTGCAAATAATACGTGCGTATAAACGTAGTATGTGTCTAATGATGCTTTTATGGATATTGAAAAATATTAAATTTTTGTTTTCTTTTTTTAAATATATTTTACATTGAAGTTAAATGTAACGAATGAAAATTTTTAAAAGTTTACAAAACAAAATTGATCGTCATAAACAAATGTAACAAGATCTTTTTCATGAATTAAGGTATGTATCACTACAATGCTCTTCTTCAATAACTCGCCAATAATTCCATTAATTTCTGGTTTTTCTACAAACGAAAGCCGCCTTGCTTTACAAAAAGTTGGAATGTTTGATGTTAACACTATTTTTGCTTCATAATTGGTCTCTGGGAAATCAGTAATTTGTTTCTCTACCTAAGTGCACGCAGCCATTTTTCTAAATTTATCTATACAAACTGAAGGTAGCTTAGGGTTAACATCTACATCTAGGTTGCAATCTATATCAATGTTACAAATTTCACTAAATGCCAATTGGGTTGTTAAAGCTGCCGAATTGCAATCCACACAATTTTTTTGCTTACCAATAGGTTCTGTATCTTGCTCCTCTACATTTCCCTCAACTTTGTCAACAATCCAATTATTTTTTTATGCCAAAATGCACTTCATTTCTTTTGTTGTTTCTGTTTACGCATAAAGATTTTTTATGTTTATTTAAAAAGTCTCTACCGAGTAACAATGGAAATGGGAGCCATTCGTCTGGCAATATATAAATTAACTAAACGAGGTTTTAGGTTCCGTGCGCAGAAGTGGAAAACTTTTGACTGCCATTCACCTGGGAGTGGCCAGAAGCGATTCTTGTGCGTACGGTTCAAATCGCAGCTCACAACGTCCGGATATTTATATCCACGTATCCTCTGGGTAGCAACCAAACACCCGTTTGGGAGCGAGCTAAAGTGAGAAGGCGTAAAACTTCGCGTGCGCTGGGTTTGGGTCCCGCCACGTTAAAACCCCGCCCAATGAAAAGAAGCAAACAGCCTCGGATGAGACCCCCTTTTTCTGATGACGACCACGGCAAACGTATAAAGGACTATGATTTAAGGGTATGCACCTGGAATATCCGGACCCTTAATGGGGAAGGTGCCTCTGCCCGGCTGGTTGATGTCCTCGGGAAGACAAAGGCTGACATCACCGCCATCCAAGAAATGCGATGGACGGGGCAAGGTAAAGTAAGCGTGAAGCCTTGCGACGTCTACTACAGTTGCCACGTAAAGGAGCGCAAATTCGGTGTTGGATTCGTGGTAGGAGAGAGACTTCGTCGCCGAGTACTGGCGTTCACCCCGGTGGACGAACGTCTAGCCACAATCCGCATCAAAGCTAGATTCTTCAACATCTCGCTCATCTGCGCCCATGCCCCGACGGAAGAGAAGGATGAGGCGTCTAAGGATCTCTTCTATGAGCGCTTGGAACGTACATATGAGCGCTGCCCCCGACACGATGTCAAAATCGTGCTTGGCGATTTTAATGCCAAGGTGGGCAAGGAAGGGATCTTTGGCGCCACTGTCGGAAAGTTCAGCCTCCACGACGAAACGTCCGATAACGGACTGAGGCTGATCGACTTCGCCGGGGCCCGAAATATGGTAATATGTAGTACTAGGTTCCAGCATAAGAACATCCACCAATCTACATGGCTGTCTCCAGATCGAAAAACGAGAAACCAAATCGATCATGTTGTGATAGACGGAAGGCATGCTTCAAGCGTTTTGGACGTACGTACACTCCGAGGGCCAAACATCGACTCGGACCACTATCTTGTTGTAGCCAAGATACGCACCCGCCTCTGTGCAGCAAAAAATGTGCGCCCAACAATGCAAGGAAAGCTTAACGTCGAAAAGCTGCAATCACAACAGACGGCCAATTTATTCGCCACTCGACTCACACACCTGCTCTCTGAGAGCACTCTTCAACAATCCGACGTACGCGAGCAGTGGAACCACATTTCCCGATCATTAAGTACCGCCGCCGAAGAAGTAGTTGGATTTCAGCGAGCCCGAAAGAACAACTGGTACGATGAGGAATGTCAAGAAGCCGCAGAGAAAAAAGATGCCGCCTACAGGGCCACGCTGCGATCGGGCGCAACGCGAGCCATGTGGGACCGTTATAGGGAACTGAAGAAGGAAGCGAGACGTATTTGCCGCAATAAGAAGAGAGAGGCCGAAATACGTGAGTGCGAAGAGCTTGAGATGCTGGCCGACAGGAAGAATGCCCGAAAATTCTACCAGAGGGTTAGGCGACTTACGGAAGGTTTCAAGACCGGGGCGAACTCCTGTAAGAACAACAATGGCGACCTAGTGACCGATGTCCAGAATATACTTAAATTGTGGAGGGAACACTTTTATAACCTACTGAATGGTAGCAGCGCTGAAAGTAGTGAGGAAGACGAACCCGAGTCCCCAGTCGATGATGATGGAGTAGCTGTCCCACCGCCTGACTATGACGAGGTACGAATAGCGATTACGCGGCTGAAAAACAACAAAGCTGCTGGAGCTGACGGCCTGCCAGCCGAGCTATTCAAGTACGGCGGCGAGGAGCTGATGAGGTGCATGCATCAGCTCGTATGCAGAATATGGTCAGATGAACGCATGCCCGACGACTGGAATTTAAGTGTGCTCTGCCCAATCCACAAGAAAGGCGACCCCGCCATACGCGCCAACTACCGCGGAATTAGTCTTCTAAGCATAGGTTACAAGGTCTTATCGAGCGTATTGTGCGAAAGACTGAAGCCCACCCTCAACGAGCTGATTGGACCTTATCAGTGTGGCTTTAGGCCTGGAAAATCCACCATAGATCAGGTATTCACAATACGCCAAATCTTGGAAAAGACCCGCGAGAATAGGATCGACACACACCATCTATTTGTCGATTTCAAAGCCGCTTTCGACAGCACGAAGAGAAGTTGCCTTTATGCCGCGATGTCTGAATTTGGTATCCCCGCGAAACTAATACGGCTGTGTAAAATGACGTTGAGCAATACCACCAGCTCCGTCAGAATAGGGAAGGACCTCTCCGAGCCGTTTGATACCAAACGAGGTTTC
>NW_023458555.1:89742014-89842663 GCF_013731165.1 Rhagoletis pomonella | reverse complement strand
CACCTCGTCTTCTAACCACTCCACGTCTTCTGTTTCTGTTTCCTTGATTACTGGTGCCAAATCTATTTAAAAACGGGTACTCAGCGACTTATAATTAATCAAAAGAAATTGCATATGCTTACTTTCTTCGTTACCGTCACATTGCAAGTTATCTACTGCTTTTCCTGAAGCCATGGGTGCTAAAATAGGTATATTTAAATATAAGAAACGATTTACACTATCGGAGATTTATACATACATGTAAGGGGAATATAGTCGCTATCATATTCGCTAACCATTCCGTGTACTTGCTTTTCATGCAAAATGCTTCAAAGCCTATCATCATTCTCCGAGATTTTCTTTGCAGGCGGACCACCGCCTGTAGCATACAGTGATTTTTTTTTATCTGCGGCCCTTTTCTTCAAATCCGTTTTTAAATTGTTATACTTTTTACGAAGTGCCTTTTCGTCCCGGAATAAAGATGACTCACATTGTGAATTGAAGTCCTCCTCTATTTTTTTCCAAGCCGCTTCTTTTTTCCCAAAGAATATGGCGTCCGTTCTTTTGCACTCTATTAGCCGCCAGGCCCACCAGCAAATCAATTTCATGTGGACCGAAATTTATTCTCCTCTTCTTTTCTGACATTTTTGTTAATTAATAGTTCAATATCTTATATTTCTTCGCTCAAATATTACACTTTAAATAAACCGCATGCACTATCTCCTCAGTTGTTTTGTATTTTAAGAAATGTCAAAATGTGTAAACAAAGCATTTTTTGTGGTGCTGCCATACTTTTAAACAATATATTTTCCATACTTAAGTATGCATGGTGAAACGCAAACTTGAACAAAATCTTAAATTGTTCCCAGCTAAGATTTTTCTCAACTAGAACTTAAGTTCAACTTAAGTTTAGATTGTGAAACTGGCCCTCATACTTTTTCACTAACACACTCTTATTTATAGCTTGAATGAGCAACTTGCTTTCAATTTTTTCCTTTCAATTGAGTTTCAATTTTGCTTTCAATTTTGATCAGCTCTTCAGCATTGGAAAGCGAATTTTGTGAAAATAGAAAAATACTAATTTTTTTTGACAAGCAATGTGTGTTAGGAAATTGGAAGGCAAAACTGATTGTGTGTCGTCAGGGTTACGCCGACGATTGCTCGATCATGGCGACTGGGAATGGAATTGATGACCTGTGTTCGAAAGTAAACGGGTATCTCTCCGATCTTTCTCGCTTCTTCACTGCAAAGTGTCTAGCCCTCTCCCCTACGAAATCCTCTGCGACCTTGTTCACCACCTGGACGAAGGAGGTCAGGCTACCGCTAGGAATTCACGTCGATGATACACCAATTCCGACGGTGAACAACCCCAAAATACTCAGAGTAACATTCGACAGCCTGCTCTCCTTCTCTGCGCACGCAACCGCTACTCTCAACAAAGTACAGAGCCGCAACAAAGTCCTCAAGTCGCTAGCTGGCAGTACCTGGGACAAAGACAAAGAAACGTAGCTGGCAACATACAAAGCAATAGGCCGGCCGATTTTAAACTACGCAGCACCAGTGTGGTTGCCGGGGACTAGTAGGACGCAGTGGATGAAGCTACAGACAGCACAGAACACCGCACTCAGGACAGTGACCGGATGCCTCCTGATGTCAACTGAACACCACCTCCATGACGAGGCGAAAATGCTCCCAATTAGGGAGCATAACATAATGCTCTGCAAGCAGTTTCTGGCTGAGAGCCACAGATGCGGACACCCAGAAAGACAGCTGCTTGCAGAGGAGCCCTCACCTAGGCACGTCAGGAGGCATCTATATGAACTGACGGACGAATTCCAGAGGTTCATTAAGCAGCCTCTGGACCCGTCAGCATACTGACAGGCCCTGAACGGCATTAACAGGGACTCAGTGTCGAGTTATGTAGACTCAAGACCTGTGAATACCGTTCTAGGCACACAAACACCGGACATTGACGCGACGGAGCTCAATCTGCCTCGGTAGACAAGAACAACGATAGATAGCCCAACTTCGCTCTGGCTACTGCAGCAGGTTAAACTCATACCTGAGTAGACTAAACTAGGATGTGCCAAATGAGTATTCGGCATGCGGAGACACCCCTCACGACTCGAAACATCTATTCGCATGCCCAGAAAACCCGACAACCCTAACGGCGTTGTCCCTGTTGGCCGACCCCGTAGAGGCTGGACGCTTCTTAGGGCTGCCGTTAGTGGAACTCGACGACAACGACTGAGATATCAACCGATCTGGGCGGGGTTGTTGTAGCCGCTACAACAACAACAACAACGAAAACCAAAATTGCCCAAAATTATTGTCAGCCACTTTAAACACATAATTCACGTAAAGTCAATCCTTAAGCTTGAAACACACTGGAAACGACACGGTAACACTGTGACTACCCAAAAATGTAGCTGTGGCCAGATTGGTTATATTTCTATTTTTCTAGCGACAGATAAAATTCTTTCTCTTCTTTTATTTCAAACTTAAATTCATATGTCGCTGCCGCGTTCAAAAAAATCATGTCGCCGTCGACAAGGCGTTTAGATTATGTAGATAAAACCATAATGTCATGTCGTGTGGTGATGTCGTTTTCGATGTGCACTTTAAAACGTGTTGTCATGTTAAATTACCTCTTCTTAAAAGTGGAAGTACATACCATCCATTGCGACAGCGTCACCGCCACCGTCACCATCACCGTCAACGATGCTTCAGCGTCAAGTTACACACAATTCGTTTGACATTGCGCCCGAAAAATTACAAACTCGCTGATACTAAAATTGGCATTTCAATTTTTCATTTCTTATAGTAGGTTTTCCTCTTATTTTTTTCGTTTCAGTTTTCCATGTATATTAAAATTTTCACAAACTGGAACAGTTTACGTTCAAACATGTAAACAAAACACTGAATTGTTGTCATTTGCCGCAATCGCATAAGCAAAATTGAGAGTTGAGCTAACTTGTGCGGCACCGTCACCGTCAGCTTGTTCATGTAACTTACTTCATACAAATACACCTAATCAGCTTTTTTGACAACTGCCGGTGACGGTGACGGTAACGCAATGGACATTATGTACTTTCACTTTTAATTAAAGAAAGTGTATAATAGTTTTACTTGTGATGTAAACAAATGCTCAGCTTGTAAACCCGCTTTCGCAAACATTTTTTCTCAAAACCATCTTGTGATCTTGTCTTTTTGGTTCATGACTCTCTAGCACACCGAATGAATACAACGTCTACATCTACCAACTATTTGAAAAGAAAAAATAGAAAAAGAAGCTGCAGTTATTTATTAACAGTGCTGCTAGATATATATATACAAAGCAAAAGTTTGACCACATTACTGAGTTTTCGATAAAAATTCTTGATTGCAGTCTGTCCACATTTTCTGATCGTCGATATGTATTATTTATGTTTAAATTAATCCACACCCGATGTCCGAGTTATCTTTTTTCTAAGCTAACATTTGCACAGTCAGGCCGTACTTGCAACCTTATTGTACCATACTTCAAGTACTCTGCCACAACAAGAATGTTTTTCGTTAGGGCTGTACAGTTGTGGAATTCTTTAGCTCACAAATTAAAACTGGAGAAAATTTTAAAACGCTTCAAATTGGCAGTTTACTCTATACTTTCTTTCTAAGTCTTAATACATGTTCTATTACCTTTGCTTTCCCCCCCCGTCCTACTCTCTGATATCATTATTGTTAGGTATATTCTTAATTTTTAAGTTATTGTAATCCATGTTACTAAGGTAGTGTTTCATTTTTATGTACAACACTATAAAAGACTATGTCTTATTTGTGTATAAATAAATAAATAAATAAATAAATAAATAGAAAATGATACATCGTTATATAATTGAAATATTTCGCTTGCAGCGCTTGGCCGCAAGCTAAATAAAAATGTTTGAATATAATTGTTATAAGGCCATAAATAACAAAAACAAATAACTTAAAGAGGGGCACTCCTAAAATTAAACATTCTAAAAATATAATTATTAAGAAAAACCAACAAAATCAAGAACTACAAGTGATCAAGTTTAAATAGCAATGGAATAGCTGCGCTTGATTGTAGTTGCCTCATATGAAAAAAGTGGAAAAAGCAACCACAGTTTATAAGGCGAACTTAGCACAGTGCGTCGGCGATTGGCTGAGTCAGCTGGGGTCGTCGGTTCGAATCCCGCTGAAGAAGTCTGATGAGGAAATGCGGTGATTTCCAAAATAGCTAACACTGCTACCATTTTTTCAAATTCTTGTTGCTTTTCCACAATAATTTTTCATTAAAAACGACCTCACGCTCAATAAAAATTGTTGAATATATTTGTTATATGGCCATAAATGACAAAAACAAGTAGCTTAAGGACGAGCACACCTAAAAGTTAAACAATCTAAAAATAGAATTATTAACAAAAACCAACAACCATATGATCAAGTTTAAATAGCAGTGGAATAGCTACGCTGGATAGTAGTTGGCTCACGTGAAAAAAGTGGGGAAAGCAACAACAGTTTATAAGGCAAACTGAGCACAGTGCGCAGGCAGCTGGCTGAGTCAGCTGGGGTCGTCGGTTCGAATCCCGCTGAAGAAGTCTGATGAGCAAATGTGGTGATTTCCGAAATAGTTATCACTTCTACCATTTTTTCAAATTGTGGTTGCTTTTCCTCAATGGTTTTTGCTTAAAAACTAATATAATTGGTATAAGGCCATAAATAACAAAAACAAATAACTTAAGGATGAGCACACGTAAAAGTTAAACATTCTAAAAATAGAATTATTAACAAAAACCAACAAAACCAAAAACCACATGATCAAGTTTAAATTGCACTGGAATAGCTGCGCTTTATTGTAGTTGGCTCACATGGAAAAAGTGGAAAAAGCAACAACAAGGCAAACTTGCACAGTGCGTAGGCAGCTGGCTGAGTCAGCTGGGATCGTCGATTCGAAACCCGCTGAAGAAGTCTGCTGAGGAAATGTGATTTCCGAAATAGCTATCACTTCTACCATTTTTTCAAATTGTTGCTTTTCCACAATGGTTTTTCATTAAAACGACCTCAAGCTCAATAAAATTTGTTGAATTTAATTGTTATAAGGCCATAAATAACAAAAACAAATAACTTAAGGACGAGCATACCTAAAAGTTAAACATTCTAAAAATAGAATTATTAACAAAAACCAACAAAACCAATAACCACATGATCAAGTTTAAATAGCATTGGAATAGCTGCGCTTGATTGTAGTTGGCTCACATGGAAAAAGTGGAAAAAGCAACAACAATTTATAAGGCGAACTTAGCACAGTGCGTGGGCAACTGGCTGAGTCAGCTGGGGTCGTCGGTTCGAATCCCGCCGAAGAAGTCTGACGAGGAAATATGGTGATTTCCAGAATAGCTATCACTTCTACCATTTTTTCAATTGGTTATTGATTTTCCACAATAGTTTTTCATTAAAAACAGCCTCAAGCTCAATAAAATTTGTTGAATATAATTGTTATAAGGCCATATTTATTTTATGCGTCGTCACGCGAGCGAGATTTTCCAGCACGTGAAGACGGCCGGTAATAATCTCGCTTACGGTCTGCGTTTGTCTCTCGTAAGCGAATTATGGGCTGATTTAGCTTAGTCCCCTTTCAGACACGTCAAGTCTTGAAAGCAATTTTTTTCGCATTCTCTTTTGTGTTTTCTATTTGCTTCCACACGCGTCAACTTTAATTGAATTCAAGTCCTTGGTTCTTTAAATGGGAAGCAACGAAAAGATCAAAAGAGACAAGAAAACTTGAAACGAATTGACGGTACGAAGGTATCTGTACTCTTCCCCTCTCTTCTCACCTCCTTCGCCAACGAACGAGCAGACTTGAAAGCAAGACTTGACGTGTCTGAAAGGGGACTTAAGCGTCAAAGCACATTTAGCGCATTTAGCTCTAAATGGTGCTCTAAATGTACATTTATCCATACAAGATTCTTCACCTAAATGCAACTAAATGCAACTCCATTTTTGCATTTAGAATGTAAATGCTAAAAGCAACCCTGTGATCTTCCAAAATTTCCACAATTCGAACATGGTTTAATGAGAAAAAGTGGCTACACTGCTTATTCGCGTATACAGTGGCTAGCTGAGTTTCAGTGATCGCCGATCCAGATTTCTTTTATTATTTTACATTATTTGGATAGAGAAAAGTTACGCAAATTCAACATCGATGTTATGCTGATAGAAATCTGGATCAATATGTGATCAACTCTGTTTGTTTTGTTTCCTAATTAAGTGAGGAAATTTTAATTGATAGCACCGACAAATGAATATATACACAAAGAAATTTTAGGTTGTGGTTAAAATAATTCAAGTTTTTGTATTGAATTTTTGGCTTAAAATTAATTTTTTTCCTTTTCAGTAGGGGTTCTTGCACATTATCTTCTGCGTGAGAATAGATCGTAATAGATACGGATCTGAATAAGTAAATGGAACTCGGCTGTTTGTCATACGATTTCGGACACGCGGAAATGTACATTTGCTAAATGCGATAGCATGAACGCTCTTCGAAAACATATGTTCGAAAGTGCTAAATGTTGCATTTTAAATGCAGCAAAAACCCTGCACTAGAGTTTAGTTGACTGGGGATTTGACAGCATACATTTTCATGTGTAAAATGTCAGCAAAAAAGAAGGCTCGAGGTTTTCAGGATAAATTTGCGTTTACCACCAAAATAAACAATAGGCCGTATGCACAAAAACTAAGCGATTGCTTACCTTCAGAATGTCATACCTTTCACTTAAATTTATTTGAAGAAATTGAGTAAATGACTTGAATTTTAGAAAAGGCATTTTCTTGGTGTTTAGGGGGCAGTAAGCCTTTTTACTGACCCGTATTACTTGCAATAAAAAAGAAATGCGACAACAACGATATGCGGGCGTTTATTACAAAATGCGAATATTAGCAACTATATGCTAGCGCTTGCTACGATGACCAAAATGCGAGTGACAAAATTCTTAGATGTACAAATTAACCAGCCTACAAAATTTCCTCTAGCTCAACAAGTACAATGGCTTACGGTAAAGAGATCGGATGATTTAGTGTTACATATTCCAATATAATGCAGTTATGCTAATGTAAGTATGTACAAGTATGATAAGAGCGCTTATCACAGCCACTCAAATACCCTAAACCGGTTCTTAAACATTGGTGGCATTACGTATTAGCGGGAGCGCAGATTTAAAGCAAGCAAATATTTACTTATGTACATAAGTATGTATATACAAACATATGGACATGCGCAGATGCATATGTATGAGCAATTAGCATAAAGAGCAACTAATGATATCAGTGATGGTACATATAATTACATGCTATCAGTGATGGTACATATAATTACATGCTATCAGTGATGGTAAATAATAGGAAGGTAATAACAATTTAGATAATTATACTACATAGATATGCATGTGCGATACAATGTATCTAATATTAAACATACTCCGCCCGTTGAAAGACTCAGGCTTTCAAAATATTGTCGTCAATGGGTAGAAGACACAGCTTTGCCACAGCTCGTTTGTATATGCCACTTGCAGTCTTCAGAACGGCCACTCGTACCACCTGATCCTTTCCTCTGATGGTTTCGATAACCCTGGCAAGCGGCCACCTGAGTGGGGGATTGTTCTCGTCCTTGATCAAGACAACGTCTCCAGGCTTTAAGTTTGATGACGGCGAATACCATTTCTGGCGTTGCTGAAGAAGTGTCAAATATTCGGCATGCCATTTCTTCCAGAATTGCTGTTGCATGTAGCATATGCGCTGCCATCTGCTGAGTCGATTTATGTTGAGCTCGGTTATGTCAGGTTCCACTATTGAAGAGAAGGAGGCGCCGATAAGGAAGTGTGCCCGAGTCAATACCTCTAGGTCGCCAGGACTCTCTGTAATGGGACATAAAGGTCTAGAATTTACAATGGCAGAAATTTGACACACAAGTGTGCGTAGCTCTTCAAAATTTAGCGTTGAAAGGCCAACAACTCGGTGAAAATGATATTTGGCCATTTTTACTGCGGCTTCCCATAAGCAACCGAAGTGAGGGGAGCGAGGGGGTATCAACTTCCAATCAATCCCATCATTTGCGCACTGCTCGTGAACTACTTTCAAATGCTGTTGACTCAAAAATAAGTTCCTCAGCTCCAATAATTCATTCTTTGCACCAACGAAGTTAGTGGCATTGTCCGACCATATGGTTTGCGGTCTACCACGCATACAAATGAATCTATTTAGGGCTGCGAGAAAGGAAGAGGTTGCCAAATCTTTCACCAGCTCCAAATGAACCGCCTTGGTTACGAAGCAAATAAATATGCAAACGTAGCATTTACCTGGAGGTCGGTTTCTAACGTCCGAGTTGTAAAAAAATGGTCCACAAAAGTCTACTCCGGTAATTAGGAATGCTCGATTGCATTGAACTCTTTCAGATGGTAAGTTTCCCATTAAGTGTTCCATTAGTTTAGGTTTGACGTGAAAACAACGTATGCATTTGTTGATGACTCGATTCACGGTTTTGCGACCGCCCACAGGCCAGTATTGCAGACGAATGGATGCCAATAGCGATTGTGGTCCAGCGTGTAACAGTTTTCTATGAAAACTGCTGATGATTGCGTCAGTCACCGGGTGACGTTTTGGCAGAATAATTGGGTGTTTCGATGAAAACTCCAAATCCGAATTTTGAAGTCTTCCGCTGACTCGAAGCAATCCACGCTCGTCGAGGAACGGGTTAAGCGAACGAATTTCAGATGAAGTCTTAACCACCTCTCTAGCTTCGAGTGCTTTGTACTCCTCTCGAAGATGTGTTTTCTGTATCATGCGAATAAGCAAAAAGGTTCCTTCTTGTAATTCCATGGTGGTGAGGAATCCAGAACATCTCCTTACAGCTGGTCGAGAAAATTGATAAACGTAGGCATATACTCTCTGTAAGCGAACAAAAGAATTAACAAATTTGCAGTTTAATGAAATGTCTACTGTGGTAACAAATACAACAGCACGCTTTCAACTTTCCGGGCAGTCATTTATTGGTAGAAGAGGAGATTTCGGCCAGTTATGTTGACTGCTGGCAAGAAAAGATGGTCCGTATTTCCATAAGTCCATGTTCAACAGCTCCTTCAGACTAACTCCTCTTGAAATAATGTCTGCTGGGTTGGACTCCGTTGGAACGTAGCTCCAGGTCATTCCTTTAGTTAGGGTTTGAATTGCGTGAATGCGATTAGCGACAAAAACGTTGAAGTTGGCTGGCTCGTTATGCAACCACGACAGTACTATTGTGGAGTCCGACCAGCAAAATATCCTGCCTTTGAAATGCATGGAATTGATTACCTTGGAGACCAATTCGGCTAGCAGCAATGCCCCAGACAGCTCAAGCCTTGGTACCGTAAGAGTTTTAAGCGGGGCAACGCGCGATTTGGAACAAAGCAGATTGGTCTGAATGTATCCTTCTCTTTCAGCTCGTATGTATATGCAGGCCCCATAAGCAGCAACACTTGCATCACAAAAGGCATGCATCTGTAGGTCAGCTTCGGGCATTAGCAGGTATCGGTCGAAACTAAAATGTGCAACTAACTTATATTGACTGCACATTTCCAGCCATTCCGATAGTATTGCCTGCGATGGGCTTTCATCCCAATGTAGCTTCTCCTTCCACAACTGCTGCAGGAATATTTTGGCCTTGGCCACCACAGGTCCGATCAAACCAAGCGGGTCATACAGTCTAGCAATGGCTGAAAGAATAGTACGCTTAGTTACCTTGGCCGGCGTTGCAAAAGGCGAAAATGAAAATATAAAAACGTCCAAACTGGGGTCCCAAACCAATCCAAGTGCCTTTGTTATGTGTGTATCATCATCGAACTTTAGGAATTCCAGTTTGTCATTAGCTGCTATATCAGTCAAAACGCGATTATCGTAGGTGACGGTAGGTGACGGTATCTAATTTAAAAATACGGAACTCTTCATTAGGGCTGTCTCTCCATATTATGCATTGAAGAAAGTTATCTGGATAAGACATTCTTACACAGCGATACATTTTACAAATGTCTGCTGTAAGAGCAATTTTAAATGTACGAAATCTGAGCAAAATATCAAAAAGTTGTTGTTGAATGGTTGGTCCTTTCATCAGGATCGAGTTCAGCGAACGTCCAGTGCTAGTGGGCGCCGAGCCATCAAACACCACACGCAGTTTTGTTGTTGTGCTATCGGCCTTTAAAACGCAATGATGCGGCAAAAAATTTATAGGAACTTTGCTTGGTATAGCGTCAACGACTGACATGTGATTCAAATCAAGGTACTCCTTGATAAACGATGAATATTGTTTTTTAAGTTCAGCATTTCGCTGCAATCTTCGTTCCAAAGCTCTGAACCGATTAACAGCCTGCTGATAAGACTCTCCCAGTTCGAACGAAGGTAATTTTGTTGGTAATCGAACAGAAAACTCACCGGATTTTAAACGTCTGTAGTTTTTTAAAAAATGAGCTTCACACAAATCTTCTTCTGCCGTAGTCTTTGGCGAAGATTCTTTACAGGTTTCTACTTCCCAAAAGCGTTCCACTAATTTGTTTAATTCGACATCAGAGTCATTTGCTAGAGCCATGTCGATGGCTGTTAGGCACGATAATTTTGTTGTACGCAGTAGCGCCCGATACTATCCAACCCAATTTGGTTTTTTGCAAAATTGGCATACTTTCGGCCAAGCGTATTTGACCAACGCAAAGTAGGTCGAAAAATAAGCTAGCTCCAATGAGCATGTCAATGCGTTGAGGTTCAAAGAATAATGGATCCGCTAAGCGTATATTCGAAGGTATGTTCCAATCAACGCATTTTAACGAGCGACTTGGTTGAATATCGGTAATGGTGGATGTGACGACTGCTGTCAAGTTAGCCGTATAATCAGTAACACGCGAATGGAGCCTTAAATCAACGATATGATTGGTGGCGAAATCATTTTGGCCTATGCCAGAAATGAACTGTGACGAGTTAACTTTCTTTAACTGAAGCTGACTAACAAGTCGATTAGTTACGAAGTTGAGTTGTGACGCAGAATCTAGCAAAGCTCTGCAGGGAATGAGAGGGCCAGATCGATTTTTTAAATAAATGATGGCAGTTGCTAAGAGAACGAAATCTCGGTTAGCAAAGCTAGCTTGAGCTTCAGAGCTGACAAGTGCAGAAGCTGATGGGCCGAAGGTTGAAGACGAATGTGGCAAATACGGGTGCATAGAAGTGGGGAGCATTGTTGTTGCTTGTGCTTGCGATGGGGATTTAGCACACGTCAATGTTTCAGAAGAATTCGCAAATGAATTTGTGTCTTGATGAAGCAGACTGTGATGCTTCGACGAGCAATGCCTACACTGGCCGGACTTACAGTCCTTAAGAGAGTGACCACGTCTCAAGCAATTCAAGCAAAGGTGCAACCTTTTTGCTTCTTTGTAACGCATTAAAGGCGACAGGCCTAAAAATCGTTCACAATTTGCAATTCGATGTTCGCTAGAGCTGCATAATGTACACCCAACTGCAGCCGATGTTAACGAAACCTTGCGATTGTTGTTGTTATAAGACAGTTTCTTTCCTACCTGTTTTTCCGGCGTCGCAAGAGCGTTTTCTACATTTTCCAGTCGCTGACAGCGTTGTTCTAAAAATGTAGCCATCGAATCCCACGTTGGTATTTCGTTTGCAGGTGTTTGCTCCTCCCATTTGGCACGAGACTTGATGTCCAACTTTTGAGAAACTAGCTGAATTAATAAACAGTCGGCGATCTGCTCCTTTGTTCCCACAGTCTGCAACGCGCGCAAGTGAGCATTTAGAGTATCGCTGAGTTCACGAAGTTTGGCTACCTTTTCACCCTCTACCCTCTTCAGCTGAACAATATCTCTGATATGAGCCTGGAAATTCAAACGTTTATTATTGAACCGAGCCTTCAATAAACAAATGGCCTTATCATAGTTGGGTTCACTTATTTCTAACGACCGAATTGTATCCAGGGCGGCATCACGTAGACTTAATCGAAGGTGTTGGAATTTCTCGATTCTTGTCAAATCAACGTCTTGATGGACCACGGTGTTGAACATCGAGAAAAAATCGGGCCATTCTGCATAGTTACCGCTGAACTATGGTATTTGCAGTACAGGTAACCGTTGCTTCGGTTGAGCGACGATGAACGATGATTGATCTCCAGAAAACGGCCGCGACGTAGAACTAGGAGCCACTGAAGCTCGGCAAGCGTGCAGTTGGCGTGTCAGCTAAGTTTTCGCCTCAATATAATGGTTGGTGAATGTGGTCAAAAGATCATCAGCGTCGTTGTCCTCTAGCTGCATGTGAAGGGCATCGAACCTTTTCTCCAGGCGATCCATTTGCTCGATACGTACCTCTACTGCAGCCTCGTCGAGCTCGCGCAGGGCTTCGAAATTCGGAGAGTTGTTGGTTTGGGTTATTTTTTGAGCAAAAGACTCAAGCTTCTTCTTGGCTTCAGCTGAGTCAATCTTCTTAGATGGTGCCATTTTTGAATATATAAGCACACGAAAAATAATTAAGTACGACGTTTGATCAATCAATTTTACGAGTATTGATTAAATCACGTCGGGGTCACCAAATGTTTAGGGGGCAGCCTTTTTACTGACCCGTATTACTTGCAATAAAAAAGAAATGCGACAACAACGATATGCGGGCGTTTATTACAAAATGCGAATATTAGCAACTATATGCTAGCGCTTGGTACGATGACCAAAATTCGAGTGACAAAATTCTTAGATGTACAAATTAACCAGCCTACAAAATTTCCTCTAGCTCAACAAGTACAATGGCTTACGGTAAAGAGATCGGATGATTTAGTGGTACATATTCCAATATAATGCAGTTATGCTAATGTATGTATGTACAAGTATGATAAGAGCGCTTATCACAGCCACTCAAATACCCTAAACCGGTTCTTAAACATTGGTGGCATTACGTATTAGCGGGAGCGCAGATTTAAAGCAAGCAAATATTTACTTATGTACATAAGTATGTATATACAAACATATGGACATGCGCAGATGCATATGTATGAGCAATTAGCATAAAGAGCAACTAATGTTATCAGTGATGGTACATATAATTACATGCTATCAACACTTGGATTTTATGCATATGTCTGTGGTCATAAGCAATAATCGCCTAAGTCGTAAACTATACTTTCGAGATAAATAACTTTTTACATACAGAAGCTATTTTGAAAAAAAAAATAAAAAAGTGTCTTGGGAAAAATGCAATGCAAAATCGAAGATGTTTACACGCACAATGCTTAGGCCAAAAATTATAATGAAACTTAGCTTTGTTTAGGAGATATTTAATGAAAATAAATAAAAATGCTTATAGCAAACGTAAAATATGAGATTGGAATGGCTATGTTAACTTAGGCTTTTATTGCAAATGAATGGTTTGTCTGTTGCCTAGCATATATTAAGTTAAGCAACTATTGTATATTTAAATTTACCAATGCCAAGAGTAAGATCACTTTAGCTAAGTAGTAGTTTATTTAAAAAGCAAGTAGTTTTACAAATTCATTATTTTAAACTTAATTTCATTTTCATATGTAAACATAAATAGAATACATATATTAGGTTCATTCCTTATCTTTTTGGACTAAAATCTGAAAAGTGTCAAAACGCCAGAGCGTAAGCAAAATGCGCTCACTAAAAGAGAATAACAGGAAAAGTAAAGTTACGCAAAAAACCAAATTTTTAGTCCAAAGAATGGCAACAACAAAGCTAATGTCAAATAAGAATGGAAATGTATGTACAAAACACATTCACACAAGCACAAGCACAATAAACACTTTCTATATCAATTATTTTTTGCCTCCTTCCAATTTCAATTCACTTTTTTACTTTTTAGATTATTCTCACTTTTTGCGTATTCTTTAATTTCCGTTAATTTAAATTTAGTTGAGTTTGACACTTTTCAGGATTTTGCCAGAAAAAAATTCTTCTGACTAAATCTGATTACTTCGGACTGATGAGAGTCACTCTCACTGGGTGTTGCTCTCTCATTTTAGCTGTCATTTCCGAGTTAAGGAACGCTTTTTGGACTAAATCTGACTACTTCCGACTTTTCCGACTATTTCTTGGAGATAAGGAACGCTCCTATTAATCTAAATCATTCTGCTTCTGATTCCTCTTCGACTAAGGCTATCTGCACACATAGTTGCATTATCGTCTCGCCCTGAAATTTTGAGCAGAGCACATGCATTTCAAAGAAGATCTGCACACTTGTCGTTATCGGCTAGTTATCGCCAAATCGTAGAAGATGCAGAAACGGATAAGTACGGCACTGTCGTTTGCTAATCGTTGTGCACGCATTGTTTGTTTACATTTTATGGGGAAAAATTAGTGAAAAAGTTAATATTTGCATAAAATCTGTGGAAATTATTAAATTCAATAAATGTGAACGTTTTAACTATAAAATATGACGAAATTTTAAAAAGCCTCTGTATACATGCACAAAACACATTTAAGGAAAAGAAAAGAAGAGATATTATTGAAAACTTATGTCTAGAATTGTTGCACCATAGTCTATATTTCAGATAAACAGAAAATACCTGCTCCAAGTAAATTTTTAGACGCCAAATGAATTGAAATATCACGACCGAGTGTGCGAAAGTGTAGTCGTCATGTAATCGTTGCATCATGATTGTGACGATGAAGCAACTATGATTGGACGACCAATGTGCAGAAAGGCTAAGTCAGGATGTATATCTATAGAGTTATCTGTTAACAAACTTTTATAAAAAGGATGAAAACATGGATTCACAAATGGTAATAAATCAATGAGATCATTTTTCTTTTTTGAGCTGATTTTAACATCTTCAGTTAGCACAGACAGGTCGCCTTCAGCTACTGAGCTTACACCACGTTTTAACAAATTTAACGTTTTAAAAGGAGCATGTTCATCTAATGTAGTTTTATAAAACAATTTTGCAAAATTTGCCTTTGTAAATCTTAGCCATCTTATATTTTTCCAAACGAATTTTTCCCCATCTTGATTTGTGCTTCTCTACATTAACAAAAGATGGAAATCAAAAAAATCTTCTAAATTCATTTCGATGACGTTAAATGCATTTTTAGAACGTACGCATCTTACAAAATTGTACCAATCGCGTGGATGATGTATTTGAGCATCAGTTCTCTTCTTTTTCTTTCTTTCACAGAGTGATCCACATCACATTCCATGTGCGTGTGTCCAGGTTCTAAAAATTTGTGATCAATTGGGGTGTTCACAGTTCGTTCCAAATTGTGTCTGAAAATGTAGACGTCTACATTTTGAGACATCTTTAGCATCAAACTGTGAGCACCCCTTTCTAGCAGTCGTCGCAAAATCGTCTCAAAACTTTGCTGGTGTTGCCAGACATTTCTTCTTTGCGTGCTTTTTTATATGTCGCCTTTCGATTTTGTTTCTGAAAAATTGTAATTATTTAACTTAATTACCAATTCCTAATATTTGTTATTTCTTTGCATTGATTTGTTTCTTTTCATCAGAAATTGCGCTCAAATTAAATGCAAATACAGAAAACGTGCCCAATAAATAAAAAAAAATGCGATTAGTATTGCCATAATGCAACCCTGCTGCGAGGTTGCAAAATGTAGACGCGTAAAAAACATACCTTTGAGTGTGACAAATTGTAGACGGCGTCGTTTTCCAATTTTGTATGGGAAACAACAACACCACAGATTTTACGGTTAGAAAACGTCTTAAAATGTAGACGTCTACATTTTGAGACACTATTTGGAACGAACTGTGAACACCCCAAATAGTTTCTAGGGCCGTGTTAACTTCAAGAGCCAATATGAACATTGCACATACGAATGATTTCTTATTTTGTCCCATACAAGAATCGCTGTAAAAGATTGCTTGATTAACTTGTGTAAGACTGTTTATATGCTTGAACAAGAACGATGCGATTTGGTTAGCGCCACGGGCAGATAGTGCCTCATGCCACATATAGCAATGTGGGGTACCAGTTGTGCAGTTGTGAATAGTTAAATTATATGTCCAAAGTTGTCCTTTGTAGAAACTTATTGAGTTTCTTAAGTACGGGGTAGGCAAACACTGCTGCAAATCAAAAGTATAGATTTTAACTGTGGGCTCATTGGGAGCGGATGCTTTATCATTCCTTTTAGACTGATAAGCTAAATCTGCTTTACTTTGATTAGCTGAAAGCTCATTTTCTAAGTCACGTAGCAGAGTATTATCGGCTTCCTGTTTAGCAATACCGATTGTAGGACTGGATTTCTCGCATGTAGAACAAGTATCCAGTTTAAGCTTCTTAAATTTTATATTCATGGCTGTAAAATATTACTAAATTACATAAATATATGAGAAGATAAATGACCTGCTTACTTTTGAAAATACTACTGTATGAGGAGATGCTTACTGCATCAGATTTGCATTTATCGCAATACAAATTATACATTTGAGCCAAGGACGTATCGGCATGTAAGTATTTGCAACTTGTATCTCTCCTGGTATAATGACTTTCGTATTTTGGGAAGCTATTTATGTGGTCCTTTACAAGTTCAATCTTCTCATCTGTAAGTTTATTTTTTCCTCCACCTGATCCACGCTGACCAGTAAAGTTACTATCGGGATAGCGTAATTTCTTCTTCAAAACAGTTTTGACGAAACTGGCACTCTCATCAAAGCATTGCAGAAAGCATTTTTGGCATACCTGAACTCTTTGGCCTTCATACTCCACATAATAAGCAGCTTGAAATTTTCGGCACGGGGCCTTTCAAGGTGCTTTTCCATTTATTTTTTTGTTGTTGATTTCAATTAAGGAACCAATGAACCAAATTCTCTGATTGTACGTACCCAAAGACCAATATTTCTGAGAAATACTTCTTTGAAATGCAATCGGTTGCACTTCATACGACAATCAAGTACAAGAGGTCTAAATTTTCTTTCCGGCACAACATCACCTTTTACATTTACATATGCTTTTCCCTGATTTCGCCTTGTGAATGCAATTTTCCGCGAATAAGCTCTTTGAGGCGTAGTCGGGGCTTCGCTAAGTAGGTCGTCATTTTCTATATCAGTACTATCCCCATCCACATCGGAAATTGAAGCTTCATAGTCGGGATCTTGAACCGAGTTATCACTGTCAAAATGGGGAGCTTTATGTTGAGCTGATTTATCTTCTTCATTCTCACTCCGTAGTCGAGTATTTAAAACATTTGTAGACAAATCAGCCTCACTGCCTTCTAAAATAGACATGTGGCTACTTTCATCATAACCTATTTGTTTACAAAATTGAAAAATTAAAGTAACCAAGTAATGCATTTTGTTTTTTAACTCTCACCTATTACATTTCCTTCGTTTTCGATTTCATCCATTCTGTGTTTGGTTATTAATTTATTTTTTAATATTATTTAAATTTAACAATTTCACTGGCTTTTTTCTCTTTGAGTGAACTCGTATAACCCCTGAACTACTCACATGGAATAGCTTACCCAAAATCATTTTAAAACGGTAACTTAATTATAATGGCCCGTAGTCATAGTCAAAATAAAGTCGACTTTAAAGTTAGTTGCAGCTTTTTGACATAATTTTCAATGGGATATCTGTCAAAAAAGCTGCAACTAACTTTAAAGTCGACTTTATTTTGACTATGACTACGGGCCAATAACCTAGCTGCACTTTGCACAAAAACTGAGAGCATAAGTAATTCTCATTTGCCGCTTATGTCGATATAGCTCTCTAAAAAACGCGTCAACAACAATGCATTAATAGCTTTTGTAGAGATAGTACATGACTCTAAACATTATTAATTTGAAATAATCACTTATGTTCACTTTAGCTCTTACACCAAATCTCTTGTTTATGCCAAAAATTAAAAAAAATTAATGTGCAAAAACAACCTAAGCCGTTATAAGCCATTTAATAAAACAATATTGTATGGGAACATTTTTTTATGTATATTTTGGCTGCTATAGTAAATGCAATAGGGCTTCGTTGCGAGTTAAGCTAAAATGTTTTTATTAATATTAATAAACAAAAACCAGTTAAAGAGATAGGGATTTTACGAAAATTTAAATTTTTATTAGAGGAATATGCTAGCATACATTAGCGCAGACAAGGGGTGGGTTTTGGGGTTCAAACCCAAAACTGTATCTTAAAGCTAAGAATCCAGCTCTCAAGGAAATTATAAGAAATATTTATTATGATTTCTGTTACGAGCATTTTTTTCTTGAGAGCTGCAAACTGATTTAAGAAATTTTGGTAGAAGAAAATTTCTTTTCCATTTCCCGTCCGTCGTTTTATATGAATTTTTCGTTTTTCTTGAGAGTTCAGTTAATTTTTCGGTATTCGAAATATTAAAAAAATTTAGCAATCGTGAAAACTCACCATCTCTATCGAAAACCAGATACCAGAAATCAAAAAAAATGAGCATAAAAGTGCAAAAATTTATGGAATCAATAAATTTATTTTTACTGACTCTTTTAAAATTTTTTAATAGGTACTTTTAAAAGTTGAACGCATCTTGAGTTTATATAACTTTTTATTAAACAAGTAGTTTTTAAGGAAAGAACACAACCGACTTCAAATTTAGGGGTACCGTTAATTTCTTCATGATCCAATCATCGGATCTCTAAACCAAATTACGGGACGACCCTTGAGGTACCATCTTTCCAATAAAAAAAGGATTATTGAAATCGGTTCACGTGGTCAAAAGTTATGTATTGATAACCTCCTTTTTTTTGAAGTCGGTTAAAAGAGTTTGAGTTCTGTTAATCTTATGCAAATAAAGTGCAGTTTATGGATTTTAAAACGTTTATTTATTTATTACATACTGTACATAAAACTTGCATGAATGTACTTTAAAGAGCGTATTATCTGAAGCAAATTTTCAGTATTTTCCGGTGATATATATTCAGAAATATAAAACCCCCCCTAAAATATATTCCTGGGTGCGCCCCTGCTTGAGGTACTATCTTTCTAATAAAAAAAGGATTATTGTAAACGATTCACGTGGTCCAAAGTTATGTATTCCGGCTAGATGATAATCTCCCTTTTTTTGAAGTCGGTTAAAAGCGTTTGAGTTCTGTTAATCTGTAAATAAAGTGCAGTTTATGAATTTTAAAACGTTTATTTATTTATTACATACTGTACATAAAACTTGCACAAATGTATTTTAAAAGGGTATTATCTGAAGCAAATTTTCAGTATTTTCCGGTGATATATCTTCAGAAATATAAAACCCCCCCTAAAATATATTCCTGGGTGCGCCCCTGCTAGCATATATAACTCAATTCGTTCTTAAGTCGACTTAGGCGGTTATCGCTTGTGACCACAGATGAATTCTGCGAAATGAGAAAATACCTGTCAAACAATAAAAATGACAGTTGAAAGCAACCGAGAGCTCGCAAACCGGTCGGTATGCAAGAAAAAGTGTGCTTCGTACTTTTTACGGTCTGTACGTGCGGGATATCGCATGCGTCGTCGCGCAAGGGAGATTTTCCAGCACGTGCAGAGAGCCGGTAATGAGTAAGAGTACAACTCCACAACAAGCTTTTCAAGCGTTTTGCGCTTTTCAGGCTTTAGGCTCCAGAATTCAGCTACTGCTGAAAGCCTGCAAAGCGCTTAACGCCTGTAAAACTTGTTGTGAAGTTGTACACTGAATGCCCGGTCAAGGCGAATTTATATAACGTGGTGTAGCTGGATCAGATGACTTGATTCGCCTCGGTAGACATGGGTCAACGTTTTTTATGAGTGAGTGAGAAAGTGAGAGTGCTGAAACTTTATTTCATGATATTGGCTGCATTTCTTTATTCATTCTGAACGTTTGGAATAAACTTTTTTGTTTACTTATTCTTTAGAACGTTCCTGATGATATGTTAACGTATATTTCAAAGGCATTCTGTTTATTCCGGCTGTGAAATGGGATTATCCGGAATGTATAAAGAAACGCAGCCATTGTGTGATATGCAGCCAATTCAAAAATGGTTCCGTTTATGAATAATTCGCGATTCATGTATTCGAAGTGAAATGTTTTGAAAAAGTGGCAGCGCACTAGCGAGAAACTAAACAGTAGGGTTGTGGTTTTTTAAGCGTGTTTTGAATTTGCAAAAGGTGTTCGTACCAGGAAATGGTCCATGTTATATTTAAATTGGTTTTAGTGCATGAATTTCTTCTATTTGAATTTATTTAATATTTCAACAAATCCACGTAACCTTTCCGGTGTTTTAAGTTAGGGATGGGCGGCAGAACAGCTCGCTCACAGCAGCGCGGGCAAAAAGGTGCTGGATGCGGGGCAAAAAATTCAAACCAAAAGGGTAAGCAACAGGGATGGAAAATACTTTTCTAAAATTTGACCTATTTCTACCTAAAAGTAAATAAATCTTCCTGAAATGGTTTTTTAAGTATGAATTTTTTCATAGTAGGAGGAAACTTTTTCCTTCAATGCCGTATCAACTTTTGCAATAACATAAAAAAATTGGCTATAAAAATTTCGTTGGGAGAAATATCTTCGAGCAGTTCGAGACAAAATCATGTTTAAAAAAGTTAATTACTCTACTTTTTATCTGAAACTAAGAAAGGGTTTAATGAAAAATTATTTGGTTACGTTGCAGATATACCTAAAATGGTGTGCTGGAAAAGTATAATTTAAAAAAAGGAATTATAGATAGGTAGAATGCATGTAAAGACTTGTATTTTATTTATTTATTTAAGTAGCTGGCTGTGCATAAGACTGATGTCTTTTAAGCCCATCGTATATAATATTATCGTTTACAACTATGATAATTGGCATACATAAGTATAAAAATAAATTAGCTTAAAATTATTTTGTATAAAGATGAAGAAGAGAGAAAAATTTTATATATTGAACAATTTAAACACTTCCAGTTTAAAGCGCCTAGCATTTAGTACGGATTTACAGCCCTATTCTGTCAAACCTCACAAATAAATTGTGAGGACTTTTTTGTCAGTTCTATTTTGTGAGGTTATTCACAGCCAAACCTCACAAGAACACAGCTCTTTAAAATTCACCACTTGAGGCGAAAAGTGTTTTGCTGTCATATTATAAATGAAAAACAAATGCATGCGAAAGATGCAGGCTGAACAACAAGAAAAGTAAGTAATTTTATAAAATGTAAAGTTTGCTGTATAATATGTTATTTAATTTATTTTCTAGGCGATCCAAGTTCGAAAGAACCTCGCAGGAGCAGCTGCAGTGTTTTATAAGTTTCTGCAAGGACCACCCGGAGCTTCAACGAGGGAAGTTCCAACCAAGTAACCCCCAGTTAATACAAAATTTATGGTCAGAAGTGGCAGACACCCTAAATTCAATGCGAGGGCCCACTCGAACTGTGGCAAAGTGGAAGGAAGTAGGTGTGTAAGTTTTTTGTATTCCTATTTTTACATATGTATGTATATATTTTCTGTTTAGTCGCTTATGCATTGGAAACACCAGTTGCGCAGTCGCGCACGCAGGCTGAAAGCACAACCGCATGTGACTGGCGGAGGACCTCTTATTCCTGACATATCCGAATTTGAACAGCAGGCAATCGATACCTTTGGGGCAGCAGCGGTGGATGGAATCTCCGGTGTGTCTTGCACATTGGGTCATGCGGTATTTAAAAAATTTATATTTCAATAGGGAGTGTTTGGAATTTTATTTCGCAATTCGGGAAATTGCTCAGTGATTTTTCTATGGGTATGCGGAACGGAAGTTGGCATTGTTTTGAATTAAAGTTCCATTTATTAGTACACACGCATATAATAATTTTTAAATTCGGTTAGCGCATTTAAAAACATTAAGGAAATAATTTAACCGTTCTTCGAAATTCTAAACCCTTCCCTATTTAAAGTGCACATTCATATCTGTGTTCGTATGGAATAGTAGCTTATGTCGGGAAGCTGGATTTAGTATAATACGGCATTCCCTTTATTCTTTAAACGACAAGGAATATTTTCATGAGACTTAATTAGAATATTGACTTGCTAGTATCGGGACTATTTCTTGCACGTTTATTTGCCAAAAGTTCTTCAACGGATCGGCACTAGTGCTGCATTTTGCTAAAGCCAGCCTTTCGAAATAAGCTACTATTCCATACGATATATGTATATGCAAAAATAAGTATACTATGTTTTAACGATTTGTTTAAAATATTATTAAGGTTGAATCATCGGTGACCATCGTTGTCGATGAGACTATTCCATCGGCTAATTCCGCTTCCATTACTCTTCAATCTCCTTTACATGCGTCTCCTTCTGCTACTACGTCTTGTTTTGTATTACCAGCAACTACTTGTCTTGAGGTTGCACATTCTGCTTCTCCCACTTCTGCTTCTGTATATTCTGATGATGTGGCTCCAGGTACCCCCACTTCTGTAAATCGCTCAGCAAATATTTTTTCGCATGGTGTCGTGCCCAATGTTGTGGTATCTTCTGCTGTTTCGTCGCTAACTGTTGAACGGAAATTGACCGTAGCAAAAGTTTTGAATACTGTGATGACCAAGGTGGAAGCTCGTTAGAAAAGAGATGAGCAAATTATCTCACAAAACGAAAATCTCGCAAATGCACTTACGCAAATTACGCAAGCGCTTAATACGATCAGTCAAGCATTGAACAAGTTGACTGAAAAGCTAGACAAATTGTAGGGCGCTTAAAATCTTTAGATACTTGATAATTTTGAGAGTACAAAAAGGTAAAATCCATATGAATTCTTTTTAATTTTATCACATTCTTCATTAGAATTTTTACCTAGCTCATGGGGCTAGGTAAAATTTTGACAGCTTATAACCATGTATACGCATAATATTGCTTGGCGGTAATAAGGAGTGAACATAAAAATGAAAGCTGAAACAGCATAAAAAAAGCTTACGTTACTTGCAAATTATAAAATAAATATAAATTTTAAGAATTACAGCAACAAACAAAAATAGAGCTTTTGCACGAGCGTTTGTTTGGTTTTTCAACTGTCAAAATTTTACTTTGCATTTGGCACAGCAAAATTCAATTTATTTGTACACCATAGCAAATTTTTCCACCCCGTCTCACCACAGAGAAAAAAGTTACCGATTGGCACAGGCCCTAAGTATGTACGTATTTGAATACATTGGTAACACTAATAAAAATGTACGATAATATCGTAAAAATCCAAATAGCATTTTCTAAGTTTTTGATTTATATGGTTTTTAACGGTTTTAATGAACATTAAACAAACAAAAGAAAAATAGTCAAAAAATGGCCAAATGTCGTCTGCTATTATTTCTTTTAAATACATAGTTTCAAGCAAAAAATTAAATTTTATTCAAAGTAGAACCAAATTTCTAAACTTATTCAATTTATATACAGTGATCGAATAGTCGACAAGTTTTCACAAAACATTTTTTTGTTGTTTAATATTAGTAATTTTTTTATAAAAAACCATTGTAACCAAGTTTCAAACTGCATACACACATTTTTTCTAAGAAATCGAATTAACGAAAGTTTATTCACATGTGTTTGGAATATTGGACAGAGTTTGAAACTTGGACTTACAACGGTTTTGCTAAAGAAGGAACTTTATTTTTTATATAAAAACTTGTCAATATGTGGTGCGACTATCAGTTTTTCGACCACTGTATATTTAAAGAGTTGTGGTTCTTAGAGACATTATGTACCGTTCCCTTACTCTTGCACCCTCCCTTGCATTTGAATTTTCTACACCTTCGATCACAACTTCGGAATCTTCCAGTTCTACAACTTCTTCGAATCCAAGGTCGGCAGCCACGCCATTCTTCAAAAGAATATTGTGGAGAATCGTACAAGCGTATATAACAGTCGCTGCTCTTTCGGGGCTATAATTCAATATGCGGTGTTTCGACAGGCATCGAAATCGCGACTTCAAAACACAGAAAGCTCTTTCGATGGTATTGCGTGCTTTAGCGTGCATCTTGTTGTACTTAATTTCCCTACAGTTTGAGGGCTCTGCCACAGGTGTTAAAAGCCAAGGCTCCAAAGGATACCCCTGATCACCTAACAGCCACGAATCACTTTGTGTGCTGTGATTTCTCATCAAATGCATTCGTGTTGGGGATGTGGTCCAGATCCCAGAATCGTGACAAGAGCCTGGATATCTCGCACTGACTGCAGTAAACACGAGTCGATGGTCACACACCTTTGATATTGTTAAAATGGTTTTGGATTGTAACATTTAACGATCATTTTATAAAAACCAACTTTTACTTACTGCCTCAACATTTATGCTATAAAACCCCTTCCTATTCATAAAGAGAGAAACGGGAGTTCTGGCGTCTGTGGTCGTTGGTGATATAATCCCAATGTGTGTGCCATCGACTGCTCCGATTGTACCCTTTATTCCAAACTTTGTATAGAACCTATAAATATTTTTAAACATGAACATTTATTACGAAATAGTTCTGGGACTTGACCCCTACCCTCTTATCACTTCTGCAACCTCTTGTAGAGTTGATGGGAAACGCACTTCACCCGCCTTAACATCCACGATTATCTTCGATATGAAGTGCAGAGCGCGGGAAACCGATGCCTGGCTCATTGAAATGGAATAGCTATTCCCAACACATTTTTGATAAGACCCATGCGAGTAAAAATACAAGCAAGCAAGGAAGCGAAGAGTAAAGGGCATATCGGACTTCTGAACATCATTCGGTTCCATTTCTTGTATCAACGCTCGACACAGGGATTTTGGAAACCGGAACATTTGCAAAAATATAACATCCTCCATGGAAAACGGATCACTTTTGTCGCGCATGCTCTTCAGAAGCCTCCGTCTCTTTATCGCTTCCTCTTGTCCCTCCACAACTGCCGCACACACAAGTAATAGCTTCTCCATTATTTTCACATTAATTGAAACAAACGCAAGAATTTAATAAAAAAATGCTCAAAAAACAGCTGTTTTTGCTTTGTGAGGTTCATATGTCGTCATCACAAATTTTCTGACAATTGTGAGCTTTTTATGTTTTGTATTTTCGCCAGCATAGGGTGAACCTCACAATAGTGAGAAAACCCACAATAGTGAGTGTGGTGATTTTTGTGAGGGCAACAGAATAGGGCTGTTAATTTCATTTGGTAGGGAGTTCCATAGTTTGACAACACTGACAAAAAACATTCTAGAAGAAGCAAGATAATTATGTTTTGGTACAATCAGATTACAAGTTCTAGTTAATTGTGCAAATGTTAATTTTTCAAAAAAGTATTTCGGGTTTTTCAAATTGATGAGCTTATGCAAAAATATAAGGCTGCGGTAATTCAAGAAACCAGTCAGATTACAATTAAGTTTCTTACAACTAAAATGTGATATGTGGTCGAACTTACGCTTAGCAAATACGTATCTGGCACAGCTATTTAACGCCATTTGAAGTTTTCGCTCCGATGCACTATCCAGTTGTCCACAGATGAGCTCACCATATGAAATGAGTGGCACTATAAGAGTTTTTACCAAACGTAATTTTATGTCCTGAGGAGCAAAGTCAGCTGGTGTGGTTTATATGATGCGAACACCCCAAATAGGAATTTATTTTGAAACCAAGACTAGTTACAACTGGTTCAAAAATGATCGGTGTGTCCTCTAGAGTTAGTGTTAGTGTGTTAGTGGAGTAACCTTGGCTATCTTCCAGGCATCCGGAAATGTCGATGAGGTAATGGAGAAGTTCAAAATGTGTGTCAGAGCAGGAAGTACGTTTGGGAGAATAATTTTTAAAAACTTTAAGCTTACACTGTCCTCACCAATACCATTCGATTTTATTGAGAAAATACCTTTTAAAACGTCATACTCAGTCACAGTCGAGAGACTTAAAGGTTTATTTGATTTAAATAAAAGGTTTTTGTCTAGTTTGAACCCATTGCTATTTTGCAAAGTGTTCGACTGTAAGAAATAGTCATTCATGGTATTAACATCTAAATTACATTAAAAGTCGCCTTTACTTCCTATGCCCACAGACTTTAGGTTATTCCACATTATTTTGCTTGGTAAGTCTGCATTTAGTTTGGTTCGATAGTGCTGCCTTTTCGAATTTTTCGTAGTAAGATTAACGCGATTTCGGGCTTTGCGATATGCTTTCCAGTTTTCACAAGTTGGTTTGCGTTTCCAACGAACGTAAAGCTTATTTCGGCTTCTAATAGTTAGTAGAACCTCTCTTGTGAACCATGGTTGTTTTCTGTCAGAAGTTTTCACGACTCTTAAAGGAATATATTTCTCAAAAAGATAATTTACCGCGGAGGTAAAAAATGCATCTTTTGGTTAATGTCAGGAAAAAACCAGACTGTATTCCATTCAAGGATACCGGCCTCATGCTTTAATGCTCTAATATCAACTGATTTGAAATCCCTATAACAAAAAGGCAGATCAGTATAGTTATTGAACTGAAGGTTATAAGATGCAAAAATCATATCATGATCAAATATTCCCGCAAGCGAAAACTAATCACAGTGAACTAGATTAGAACTATCAGATACACAGAGTAAGTCCAGTAGATTTGCCTTACAGTTATGAGAAAAGCGTGTGGGAAATTTATTAATAACTTGTAAACCAACAGAAGCTAGTCTATCTACTAAAAAGTTGGAACTGCTGTCGCTATTCAGAAGATCTATATTGAAGTCGCCACAAAGCAGAATGTGCTCATATTTTAACGCTAACTCAGCTACTTCGGTAAAAAGACCAGTAAGATCAAATCTCTTACTAGGATTGTAGACACATACTATAAGACACTTTTTGCAACCATCCCCAGTTTCTATCATAAGATACTCTACCGGATCGTTGGAATCTGATTTAAATATAATTTTGTGTTTTAGCCTGGATTTGCAGTATATAGCGATACCGCCACCCTTCGATCCCGTTTTCCTATAATTTCTTAGTAGTTTATAATCATACAAAGCTCAAGTATTATCACTCATAGCTTCACTAAACCATGTTGCTGTTACGAATAACACATCAATTTCAAGGCCCTGTAAAACGTAATTAACATAATCCACTTTTTGAATATTAAAACTTCTAGCATTCATACAGCACAGCTGCAAGCCAGCATGTTTTTTACTTACAACGCTCAGTAGAAATTTTAAACAGCTTTTGTCAGTGCTGAAAATCGTATTAACATTAAACATTTTGAAGTATAAAATCGGCGCAATTAAGCTGGAAGTTCACATGAACGGTAGAAACATTAATGAGATTCAAAGAGAAAATAAAAGCAAAGGTATAAGCAGAAATAAGGAACAAAGGGAATAATAAGTCTAAAAAACTAAAGTATGATAACGGTGACAGGTAATAAGGTCAATGGAAATAAGGTCAATTGACTTTATTTCCCACCCTGGTGCGAAATAAAGTCAATTGACATTATTACCTTTTCAAAAGCGAAATAAAGTCAACAAAAATTTGGAAATAAAGTCATTGACGCTATTTCCTCATTCAAATGGAAATAGCGTCAACAATGCTTAAAGTGTGTCGATTCATAGAAAAAAATGTTGTTCTTACAATAAACATTGCCCCGTAAGTGTTGTTTTTTAATAGAAATCAGTGTTGTGATATTAATCCACACACAATCATGAACTACCTCCAATTGATTCTATTAAAAAAAGAATATAAGTTACGAATATGGGAAAACACGATGCGAAAAACTAAACGCCTGCGTACAGCTGGAATACGAGAAATATTTGAAGAAAGAGTGGAGAAATGATCCATAACATGCAAAACATTTTTCGTTTCTACAAAAATAAAGCGAACACTATTAAATTGAAGAAACAGTACATGTCCAAAAACCCCGGAGGAGCACTGAAAGAATTCTGTGTTTTAAATTAGCATATTTTGAACGAATTCGGAATGTCTAAGGTGGAAAAGAACCTTTCTATAAGGAAACAATTCTAGAAAAAGAATTTTCTTACACTGTATTTATGTCTCCGCCAGCAGTCATTTAAAAGCAGCTAAGGAGAACGACGACACTATTTATTAGATGGCACATTCAACAAGCCAATGTGCCAAAATGCGGGTATAAACAATTATTGATTATTTAATATCGGAACCGAGATCATATAAGTTAATGGATTGGTTTTCACACACTTTTGAAACACAAATTATATGCTTTTTTACTGCAGACAAGTTGTTGCCTCAAAACACAGCAGAAATCTTCCAATCAGGGCTGCCAACTCTCCTTAGTTTTGAGGTGGATATTGAGGATAAAAAAAGTGCCAAAATGTGCCAAATAGAAAAATAAAAGTGCCAAAAAAGGTGTAATTCCTTTTAATCATTCACATTTAGCAATAAAATAAAGCCTCATTTTCAAAACAAAAGTGCAATGATAAAATAAGATAAACCAGTTGAATAGCCTTTATAAATTAGAAAATTTTAGTTGAGAAAAAGAAGTGCACGCAAAGGATTGCACAAAAATGTATTGAAATGTTATTTTTTTTACAAAAGTGCCATTTTGGCATTTTGTGCCAATTGAAAAATTAAGTGCCATTTGAAATAAAATAGGAACAAATGGCACGGTTTGAGCCAAGTTGGCATCCCTGCTTCCAATAACTTACAAATATAAAAATGTGAAATATCGAGGGCTTGAATTCATTAATACCCTCTATCTGCAATTTGCACAAAAACTAATTTCTGATTTTAGAAACCATCTGGGACTTATTACCTGTCGTTATATAAGGTAGCATTAATATCACTGATGACAGTTAAAGCTTAGGTGGATTTTTATATCAGAATCTCATCTTTGTGAAAAGTGTGCAGATAGGGGGTATTATTGAATATAAGCCCTCGATGTTTAAAATATATAAAAATTTTATTTCAACGTATACAAAAAATTAATCTACCTGCGCTACAGCACGTCGGGAGACGGGGTGGGGGGGCCGGGGGGCCCGCGGCGTAGCGTGACGCGGTGTGCGCGCCGGTCGCGCGGGGTACGCGGGGCGCGAGCGCGAGCGCGACGCGCGCAGTGTGGCGCGCTGACGCGGCCCGCCGCGAAGCTAAGCAAATTTAATGTTTGAAAGAGAAATAATGTCAATTGATTTTATTTCGTTTTTAAAAAGGTAATAATGTCAATTGACTTTATTTCGCACCAAGGTGGGAAATAAAGTCAATTGACCTTATTTCCGTTGATCTTATTACCTGTCACCTATGATAACATTATGTGCGTATGTGCATATATGTAGCTGTGGAGCATTCCGTTCGTTGACAAGTTCCATTCATGCTTATAGCTATAAAATCGTTGTTAACCTGTAGTGTTAAGAAATAAATCAAAATAAGGGGATTCCCTTACTTGCTGTCTTCACAGGCAAAAGTTTTTATCTTGATAATGTTATCAGGCAAAATTTTGCCCATAGAGACCGCATATTGCTCTTGGCCAGCAATAATTATCAGAGCTTTTATCTTGATAAATATTACCAGCAATTTGGTACTTTGACATTTTCATTTGCGCGATAGCTTCGTGGAGAAAACATTATTCATATTTCAATAGAAAAGCAAAAATTGAGCCTTTTTCTATTAAAATATTTGTTATTATTTGCTTGGGTGTGAAATAGCATGTTTTTAAATTTTTTAAGTAATAAAAGCCGGCAAACATAGCCATCTTACAAATGCTTTTATCAAGATAAAAAATGCCCACGCACAAATGTTGCCTCTGATAAAATTTTTATCAGGCAATAAAAATGACCGTTGGTAGGCAAAAACTTTTGCCTCTGGAGACGGGCCGTTAAACTCGTAAAGTCTTAAACCGTGTAAAGGTCGTAAATTTATGAGACTTTTATGGGAACGCCCCCTTTCCGAATAGGTGTAAATACCCAATAAACACCAAGAAAATATTTCTCAAACCTTGGAGAAATTCATTGTTCTCAAGTTGATATCCAACATCATTCTCCAACTCATCTCTAACCCACGCGCAGATACATGAAAAGTGATAGAGATAAGAATATTTAATTATCTAGTGAAAAACTAAAGCTATATAAAGGGGAAAACTACCAACGACAAGTAAATAACCTTCAAAGTATGCTCAAATATTCTTGAAAGAAAATATAACGCGAAGTGAATCAAGTTGCAAAATTACGGTCGGACTGTATACTGTGAAGTAAATTATTGTAATACGATATTGATTAACTACATAATACAAAAAGAGTAATAAAATTAAAAATTAATATTTAAATTCATCTATAGATGTCGTTTCAATCAAAAAGCTATAAGGTATTTCACTATTTCAATTTCAGTATTTCAATGATATGTTTGAGACCAATTGGAGAACTACATTGGAGATTAGCATTTTCTCATCTTGAGAAACAGTTCTTTTTTCATACCAAGAAAAATGCCCTTTTTGTTGAGAACGCTATGATCCTCCACTTGAGGTACTGTTGAGAAACAACATTGGAGATTTGAGAAATACATTAGTTCTCAACTTAACTCAAGTTGAGCTCGAACCTAACCCCCTTATTCTAGAACCCGAATTTTCGTAATTCGTAATTGCTCTTGCTTCTGCCTTCAGCCACGCTTAGGGGTTATAACCCTTACTAAGTAGAATTTTCCTTTCTGTGTTGCGGGGAAGAGGGGCTTCCGCATGTCAAAGGTATACAACATTTCTTGTGCATATCACTCCGGCTACGCTGTCCACAGTATTTTTGCGCAGAACCCACGTCGAAATTTGCAAAAAAGTGAATAGTGCAAACTGAGTTTATTAATAAGCTAGTGGTAGAAAATTTGAGACATTTATCTTAAAAAAAATGTGAATCCTTTGATTACACGTGTATGTTAAAGTTTTTGGGTTCGGGCTATGCGTTTGGACACAACAACAGAAAATCGTTGTACAAATAACTAAGCCGGACCCAAGTTTCTCGATAAGGGGCAACAAAGATTCTTTTTTGCTCGTTTATAAGAAGTAGTGGATAAAAATATACATATATGCGAAAGGCAAATTTATCTGTTTAAATGAACACCACGAATATTTCTTGCAAACACACATTGATTTACATCTTTTCTTTCGCCTCCGACACAGAATTGTTTTCGTACAAAATTACGCAAAAAAGCTTACCCGTTCGTTTTTAGACATGTCATTGTTACGAATTTCGAAAGATCGAATATACGATTCGGATTGCAGCATAGTATTTCTACGATTCGTAGCAAAATCCGAATACGAAAGTGTTGTAGAATAGGGGTGTAAATGTTTATTGGGTAGGTGCATAAAGTGATGAAGTTAGTTGATGAAATTACTCATTTTATTCGCGTATCATTTTTTTCACTTATTTTCATTATTTTATCATACATTTTAGTATAAGAATTTCGGCCCCTCGGCAAAACTGAAGTTTACGATCAAATTTGCGCATCCAATTTGCTCGTACTAGAGCTCCATAAAAATTTTGACAGTTCTTTTATGAGGCTCGTAAATTTAGGAGCTTTACGAGGCTTACGAGGCTTTGACGAGTTCAACGGAAGACCCCTAACGTTCGTGAAGAATACAAAAGGTAAGATTTCACTGCAAGCGTCGTTGGATCGATCTTTCGCGATCGTTCGCTGATTGCGAGCGTTTTTTGTGAAACTCAATCAGTTACTCGCATTGTGAAGATCGAGTTTTTGAACGATCGCTAGCGCTCGTCGGGACGATAAGTTATTTATGTACGCATGGAAGTTTGTATGTTCGTATGATATTATCCACATTGTATAAAAAAAATTCTTTATGTGTGTATTAGGGAAATCCGTATCATTGTCTTATACTGCGCTGAAAAAATCATTATCTTGCTAGTATACTAGACTGAAGGAATACCAACCACTTCGTAGAAGATTAACCATTTTGTGCGAAAAAAGGCCTTCATTATATTTGCTAGTAATAATCGCGCGATTTTTTATTACAAATTTTCATTAGGTATATATTAAAGTATGTTTTTTATATAAATGAAGAAAAAAAGCACCGCAGGTATATATTATAAAGTATGCTTTATCTAAAAAAAAAGAAAAAAGCGCCGCAGAAGACATTTGGAATAAAAATCGGAACAATATCGTCTTGGTATAACTTACGTAAACTTTGAAACTTTTTTAAATTATGCAGGGAATCTCTACAATCCCGTGAAACTTCAAAATGTAGACGAAAGTGGTGATATAACAATAATAACGAAATTGAATTAAATGAATAGAATATAACACAACTGTTTTATTTCACTGTTGGCAGTTGTACTTAAACCTAACTATATAAAATTATACGTAAAATTAAAGGTATTTTTGTGCTCTTTCTGATAAACTTATCTTTTATTATAGTTAGTTCAGGATTTTTTTACAAAAAACTTACATACATTTTTATAAAAAATTGCCATAATTTCGTTTTCTTTTAACTTTTCCTCGAATGAAAGGTCCTTCAGTCACCTTTCCAACTATGTCCATATTTTTAAAATCGGTTCAATAATAATAATAATATAATAATAATAGATTGACGCTTACACATATGTTAGTGTTTGGCCGAGCCTCTCCTCCGACTTGTGGCGTGCGCCTCGATGTTGTCACACAAATCGGAGGGACCTACAGTTTTACGCCGACTCCGAACGGCGATTGTATTTTTATGAGAAGCTGTTTTTCATGAAAGAAATACACTCGAAGGTTTGCCATTGCCTGCCGAGGGACGACCGCTGTTAAGAAAAAACCGTTTTCTATATTTGTTGCGATGTTGCTTGTTGAAAGCGCGCACTGCTTACCACTGCACCACAGCGGCCGACATCGGTTCAATAGTTTTCGAAATATAAGCTGTTGAAAATTATGAAAATTCCATGTTTGGCCCCCTAGCTCAACGGCCCTATTCCAATTATGCTCAACGGCCCCTATTCCAATTATTGTTTAAAAGTTTAACATAATGTTTAACGTAGAGTAAAAATGATGAATTTATTAACGGTTTTTGATCGATTTATGGGATGAAAAAGCGACGAACTAACGACGAATAAACGATTTATTACAGTTAACAAATAAAATTATTAGGGGATTCCCTTAAACTCGAAAAGTCTTAAACCGTGTAAACCCCGTAAATTTACGAGGCTTTTAAGAGAACCCCCCTTTGCGAAAAGGTGTAAATGGCTGCGTAAAGGGACTGGAATATTTGCTACGTAGTATTTTCCATAACATCCCGCCATCTTGCCTCCATCACTCTTTATCTTCTTCTTTTTTGGCGCCGTAACCGCCTAAGCGATTTTGGCCGAGTTCAGCAAAGCACGCCAGTCGTTTCTCCTCTGTGCCAACTGACGCCAATTGGAAACGCCAAGTGAAGCCAAGTCCTTCTCCACCTGATCATTCCATCGCAGTGGGGGCCTCCCTCTTCCTCTGCTACCACCAGCGGGTTCCGAGTTGAATACTTTCAGAGCTGGAGCGTCGGTGTCCATTCGAACGACATGACCAAGCCAGCGGAGCCGCTGTATTTTAATTCGCTGCACTATGTCCATATCGTTGTAAAGCTCATACAGCTCATCGTTCCATCGTCTGCGGTACTCGCCGTCGCCAACGCGTAAAGGCCCGTAAATCTTCCGCAAAATCTTTCTCTCAAACACTCCAAGAGCCGCCTCATCGGATGTTGTCATTGTCCATGCTTCTGCGTCATATACCAGCACGGGCATGATGAGTGACTTATAGAGCGTGGTTTTCGTACGTCGAGAGAAGACTTTACTCCTGAATTGCCTTTTCAGTCCAAAGTAGCACTTGTTGGCAAGAGTGATTCTGCGTTGGATTTCAATGCTGACATTATTATCGGTGTTAATGCTGGTTCCCAAGTAAACGAAATTCTCTACTTTCTCGAAATTGTAACTGTCAACAGTGACGTGGGTGCCAAGGCGTGAATGTGCTGACTGTTTGTTTGATGACAGGAGATACTTCGTCTTGTCCTCGTTTACCACCAGACCCATTCGCTTTGCTTCCCTATCCAACTTGGAAAAGGCAGAACAGACTTCGCGGTTTTTGTTACCGATGATGTCGATGTCATCGGCATAAGCCAGCAATTGCACGCTCTTGTAGTAAATTGTTCCTGAGCGGTTCAGTTCTGCAGCTCTTATTATCTTCTCCAACATCAGATTAAAGAAGTCACATGAAAGGGAGTCGCCCTGTCTGAAACCCCGTTTTGTGGCGAACGGCTCGGAGAGGTCTTTCCCAATTCTGACGGAGCTGGTGGTATTGCTCAAAGTCATTTTACACAGCCGTATAAGTTTTGAGGGGATGCCAAATTCAGACATAGCGGCGTATAGGCAACTCCTTTAAGTGCTGTCAAAGGCGGCTTTAAAGTCGACAAATAGGTGGTGAGTGTCGGTCATTTTCTCGCGGGTCTTTTCCAAGATTTGGCGTATTGTGAATACCTGGTCTATGGTGGATTTTCCAGGTCTAAAGCCACACTGATAAGACCCAATCAGTTCATTGACGGTGGGCTTAAGTCTTTCACACAGTACGCTCGATAAGACCTTGTAACCTATGCCTAGAAGGCTGATCCCGCGGTAGTTGGCGCGAATGGTGGGGTCACCTTTCTTGTGGATTGGGCACAGCACACTTAAATTGCAGTCGTCGGGCATGCGTTCATCTGACCATATTCTGCACAAGAGTTGATGCATGAACCTTATCAACTCCTCGTCGCCGTACTTGAATAGCTCAGCTGGCAGGCTGTCAGCTCCAGCAGCTTTGTTGTTTTTCAGCCGCGTTATTGCTATACGTACCTCGTCATATTCAGGCGGTGGAACGTCGACTCCGTCATCATCGACTGCGGGCTCGGGTTCTTCTTCTCCACAACTTTCCGTGCTGCTTCCATTTAGTAGGGCGGAAAAGTGTTCCCTCCATAATTTAAGTACGCTCTGGACATCAGTTACTAGGTCGCCATTATTGTTCTTACAGGAGTACGCCCCGGTCTTTAAACCTTCCGTAAGTCGCCTAACTCTCTGGTAAAATTTTCGGGCATTCTTCCTGTTGGCCAGCAGACGGACGGAGTGTGCTGTAACGAAGCGTTTTATCGCCCCGCCGCTTCTTCTACAATGCTGGGGTATACTCGCCGTGTCCAGGGTTCGTTACAATAAATTTGTAGTTTCGGGGCTCTGGTAAATCGCACTTTATTAATTTAATTTTCTTAATTTCTATAAAGAACATATAACAAATAACAAAACTTGCTGGCGTCACTTGCAGTGGTTGGGTAACGGCTCCCTGTCCCGTTATGGGCCCGTTAGGCGGTAGTGGCGTGGCTTCAATTCTGGTGAGCAGCGCTCTGTTGACGCCGTTGAGTGGCGCGCTGCTGACGGCGACGGATAGCGCTCTTGCTGGCGCGCTTGGCGTGGTGCTGCTGACGACGACGGGTAGCGTTCTTACGGGTGCGCTTGGTGTTGCGCTGTCGGCGGCGACGATGAGAGGCGCTCGGTTAACGCCGATGAGTAATGCCCTTGTGAGTGGGACTCTGCTGGCGACTGTAGGTAGCGCTCCGGTTGGCCCGCTTGGCGTTGCGCTGTTGACGGCGCCGGTTAGCGCTCTTGCTGGCGCGCTTGACATTGCGCTGCTGACGACGACGGGTAGCGCTCTTGCGGGTGCGCTGTTGGCGGCGACGGATAGCGCTCTTGCTGGCGCGCTTGACGTTGCGCTGCTGACGACGACGAGCGGAGGTCGTTCGTACGCGGCTTCGCGGTAGACAGTGGCGAGCGGCGATCGAAACCGTTTTTAATGATTACTACTCTGAGTGGTGATGTCTTGCGGTGTGTGTACCACTCGCAAGCAATCGCTCCATTCAGCGGTAGTTCTCACTATCAAATATGGTTTTTCTACCTTTGAGAGGTGATGTCTTGCGGTGTGTGTACCACTCGCAAGCTATCGCTCCCTTCAACTGTAGTCGTTCACTCGCGACCACAGCTCCGTGCTGACTGCCTGTTTTCTGGCTGTGCTCTATATTTTATGGGCTGCGTACTTGATGTTGCGTGGTCGTGCAGCCACATGTTGCTGTGTGATGTTTCGTTGTCATGGTCACAAAGATGCTGTCGGGTGTTGCTACGAGTTGTGTTGCTATGAGTTGTGTTGCTTGACTGGCTGTTGTGCGGTGTCGTATTGCTTGTGTGGGCTAAATTCCTCAGGGATATTTGGTCCTCACAGTGCGTACGTCTAAAACACTGGAAGCGTGCCTTCCGTCTATCACAACATGATCGATTTGGTTTCTAGTTTTTCGATCCGGAGACAGCCACGTAGCTTGATGGATCTTTTTATGCTTGAACCTAGTACTGCATACTACCATGTTTCGGGCCCCGGCGAAGTCGATCAGCCTCAATCCGTTGTCGGACGTTTCGTCGTGGAGGCTGAATTTTCCGACGGTGGTTCCAAAGATCCCTTCCTTGCCCATTTTATTCACGTACTATTATTTCATTGATTTTCATTACTTTATCATAGATTTCTGTATAAAAATTTCTGCCCCTCGGCAACACCGAAGTTTACGAGCTCGTTTGCGCACCAAATTTGTCTCGTAAATGTTCGAAAGGCTCGTAAATAGAGCTCCATACAAATTTTGACAGTTCTTTTACAAGGCTCGTAAATTAACGAGTTTTACGAGGCTTTTGCGAGTTTATTACCATGTTCTGACCGACATCGAAAACATGTTTTCGTTGCTAAAACTGGATTTCGACCTAAAACTTGTGTTTTCGTCCATGTAAAATCTGTCGAACGAAAATCAGTTTTCGCTGAAAACTACTTAATAACTCCCCCACTCATTCCAATCGGTGTCTGCACTAGTTTTTTCTGATTATTTATGGAAGTGGAAGTCATATTTTATCAACTTTAATATGTCATTTCGGGTTTATTGCTAATTGGCTGGCCAAAGTAAACTAAGAGTGAGAGTAAGAGGTTGCTTATGAAAAGAAAATGAGGGAAAAGCATTTTGGTTTTGTTTTTCTGTAGCAAAACTGTAATCAGAGGATGCAAAAAATGTCAACGAAAACACTAACAGCCGGTGTGAACAGTAGGGCGGGTCGAAAATCTAATTTTTCTCTAATGTCTTGGTAATAGTGAAAATATATTGTATCATGAAGTCACCTGGAAAATATTAGTCTTTTATTTGAATTTTAAGAGCCCGCGCATCGGCCGCCAAGTGACCCACAGCACACTAGTCGAATAAGACCAATTCTTGTTAAAAGTTTTGGGTTCAGCAAAAAATTTTGGTGCATATTATTAGTTAATGAATCATTTAATGCAAAAGATATAATCAAATATCATTTCTCGCAGCCCTTTAGTTTATCATTAATCTCAAACTTATCTGTTTTCAATAAAATTTTAATTGTTTTCTTGATAATTGCACTGGCCTATAGTCAAAAGGTGTCGCTGGTTCCAAATATTCTAACCTTTTTTTAATATTAGCTATAGTTTGCGAATTTTTGCAAATTATGGAACAATATCGGTAGCTCTTATAGAAAAGCCATTATTTTCCATCATAGAATTTTGTTTATGAAAATTAGTATGGAAACAATGAACAGGTAACATTTACTTAAGTTATATCGGAAAACTTAAGTGGATCTCCAGTTTTTTTCTAAATAAATTTCTCTTCAATTGTATAAATAACCTTTAAATGGAAGAACCAGATTACAGAAAAGTGTGCCTGCGAGTGACTTTCCTCGTTCAAGCTGAATGCAAAGCATTACCGTCCAACTGGGGAGTCCTCAGAAGGATTTCCCAGGATATGTTAAAGACTATTGCATTTGCCTGCAGTCACTTTTTCACATAATGAAATTAACTTAAATGTTTAAGTATGTATATCGAAACACTTATTGCTAGGGCTGCCAGATTTTGTATGCGCGAAATCAGTACGTTAGACTTTTTCATGCTAAAAAAATCAGTACTTTTCAGTACATTTTTATTCAAAGCAAAATTATGAATGTAAGTATTAGATAATACTTTAAAACGCCAGAGTATTAGTTTTTCACAATATTTTGGTATATAAATATTAACATGAGTGTACACATCATTGTACACAGTAGCTCATATTTATGACATTTGTTAATAGCAATAATGAGATCATTTCCGTCTTCAGTATTTAAATAGTCAAAGAATTCTATATATTTCACTTTAAAATTTCTTTTCATTTGAAGTTCACTTTAAACATTTTTAATTTGAAGCCGGTTTCTCTCTTTTCCCAGGAAACAAACTTTATACTTAAGATGCTCTCAGTTGCTTCGTTTGAGTGTGCTTATGAACAAAAAGCAAAATTACATATTTTTTAACGACAGTCGAAGAGTGCGGACTTGTTTTTAAGTTCGCTCCGTAGTCATTAAATATTGTGCTAATTTAATAAAACAAAAAAAAAAAAAAAAAAAAAAAAAAAAAAAAAAAATAAACAAACAAACCAAATGAAAACAGAAAGCGATGAGTCAAGCTGAAATCCGAGCTCAGAAGCAACGCGAGCAAAATGAGCGCCGGCTTTCAGTTCAACGCAACAACGCATATTTCTCTATTCGGTCCCAGAGTGACAGCGAAAGCGCAAAGCCCAATCCATCGACCACCCTCAAACCCCCTCAAGATTCAGGTCAGCGGACTTGTCCTCCAAACTTACCATTGACGACTCCGATGTCTTGGAGTGAAGAGTGCGCTTCACCTGTGCCGTATCACATTTCACGCCCAACGCTTACATCAAATTCGGCGATAACAAATCCCCAAATATAGCGGCAACAACAACTAGTACAGTGACATGTTTTAGAACCTCTATCGCGCCAACAACAACAACAAACACACCGGTACCTGCCGACTGCACAGCGGTGTCAACAGCCCAGCCTACTCTTGCTGCACAAGCACAAATTAACTTGAGTGCAAGCACTGGCAACAAAGGTAAAGCGCAAGAAAAGTTGAAAAACGAAACAACTAAAAATGCGGCCATACAGACTGGAATGGACCGCTATATTACAATAAAAAGAAAACTTAGTCCGCAAAATTCAACGGGCAGTAAGACAAAAATAAACCGCCTTACCTCAACTCAGCAAGTCAGTACGAATAGATTTGCACTGCTAAGTGACAATGCCGATGATGTGAATAGCCAAATTTCTGAAGGTGCTGCAAAAGCTACTAATGCCAAACCTCCGCCCATTTTTATAAGAGAAGAGAATCCAAGCGCTCTTGTAAAAAAATTCACACAGCTAATCGGTAGTAATAAGTTTCATATTATCCCACTATCTACAAATTGTAATTAAAGGTATCGAACCAAGCGTTGAAGCTGTGGAAGTTTTGGAAGCACTTAAAGAACAAGGTTTCAATCCAAAAACTGCTGTGAATATTTTAAATAGGAACAAAATCCCTCAACCTATGTTTAAAGTTGAGCTCGAGCCTGAAAACAAACCTCTGGGCAAAAACGATGTGCATCCAAATTATAAATTACAATATCTGCTGCATCGTAGGATAACTGTGGAAGAACCGCATAAGAGAAATGGCCCTGTACAATGCACCAACTGCCAGGAGTATGGTCATACTAGGTCTTACTGCACGCTTCGCTCAGTGTGCGTAGATTGTGGAGAGCTACATGTCTCTGCCACTTGCACATCAACCAAAGAAGACCCGCGTGCAAAAAAATGTAGTTACTGCGGTGGAAATCACACAGCAAACTACAGAGGCTGTCCAGTCTATAAGGAGTTAAAAAACCGGATCAACCAACGCGTGGCTTCCATACGTACTCATAATGTACCGAATGCCTTTGTACCCTCCCAAACGAATCCTGACGTCTTCTTCGCCAAAAGAGCCACGTCGCCAACAGTTCTATCAAACACCGTCAATGGCGTCTCGTTTGCAAGTGCCTTAAAATCAAGCTTAGAAAACCGTGCCCCTACAAAAACTGCACCTCAAGTTGCGCCGCAAGAACAGCATCCCCATGCACCATATGGTAAACAATCCAATATCGAAGCTATGATAGCGTCGATGCAACAAAGCATGATGAATTTCATGACTTTCACGCAAAACACAATGCAAGAACTCATGCGAAATCAAAATACGCTGCTCAACCTGCTTGCTACTCAGCAAACAAGATAATGACCTTACTTAAAATAGACCTCTGGAATGCAAATGGCATTCCTCGCCACAAACTAGAGCTATCAAAATTTCTTAAGGACAAGAAATTGACATAATGCTCCTTGCTGAAACACACCTAACTAATAGATATAATTTTGACATTTCGGGATATACCTTTTATTGCACGAATCATCCAGATGGAAAGGCGCATGGCGGAACTGGTATTTTAGTCAGAAACCGGATTAAACACCATCATTTGACTGTAATTTCCGAGAATTATCTGCAAGCAACATCAATATGCGTACAAACAAAGCAAGGTGATATTACGCTGCCCGCGGTTTATTGTCCCCCACGTTTCACGATAACAGAAAAACAGTTTATGGATTTCTTCAGTTCGCTGGGAGAGCGCTTCCTTACTGCAGGTGATTATAATGCGAAGCACCCTCACTGGGGCTCACGCTTGTCCAACCCTAAAGGCAAGCAATTATATAACGCGCTTATATGTAGAAGAAACAAACTCGATTACGCTTCTCCTGGAAAGCCTACATATTGGCCGGCAGACCCGCAAAAGTTGCCAGATTTGATTGACTTTGTGGTGACAAGGAAAATTCCTCGCGGCCTTATTAGTACAGAATCAGCTGCAGATCTCTCATCAGACCACTCACCTGTACTTTTCACCTTGTGGCATCAGCCGCAAGAAAAAGAGTCACCCTATATGCTCACGACAAGGGCTACAGATTGGTTAAAGTATAAAAAATATATCAGTGCGCATATAGACCTCGATCCAAATTTAGATACGCCGACCGATATTGAAAACTCCATAGTCTTGAATCTACACTTAGAGCAGCCGCTAGCATTTCCACGCCCCAGAAAGGTTATGTGCAAAATAAAAAATATAATTTAACCAATAGGAAAATTGAAATGCTTGTCTTGGAAAAACGACGCCTACGACGGATATGGCAGACTCATAGATCACCAGCATCAAAACAACTGCTCAAGGCGGCCCAACATGCACTGACGAGAGCCCTCAAGAACGAGGAACAGTACGCACAGTACCGGTACATCCAAAAGCTCTCACCGACTAGCACAAAGCACTCGTTATGGAAAGCACACCACAAGCTAAATGCGCCAATAGAGACTGAAATGCCAGTACGGGACCACAATGGCAAATGGGCTCGGAGTGACGGCGAAAAAGCAAACACCTTTGCTTCTCATCTAAAAAATGTTTTTAGGCCAAACCCCGTAACTAATGATTTTCAACTTCCACCCGTACCCAATGTGTCAAAATGTGAGCCGCTGAAATTTGTACCTGAAGAAATTTCAAAAGTAATTAAGGATCAACTGCAACCAAATAAGGCCCCAGGGCACGACTTAATAACCCCAAAAATGATTATTGAGCTACCAAATTGTGGTGTACTTTACATCTGTATGCTATTTAACGCAATCACTAAACATTATCATTTCCCTCACCAATGGAAAAAGTCGACTATTGTGATGATACCAAAGCCCGGAAAGGACAAAACACAGCCATCTTCATATAGGCCCATCAGCCTGCTACCGTATGTCGAAATTATTCGAAAAACTTCTTATGCTGCGCATCTCCCCACATCTGGAAGCCCGCAATATAATACCACTTCAACAATTTGGCTTCAGGGAAAAACATGGAACAATCGAGCAGGTAAATCGCATAACAACCGAAATCCGAACAGCGTTTGAAAAGAGGGAATATTGCGCTGCAATATTTCTTGACGTCGCCCAGGCATTTGACCGCGTCTGGCTAGATGGTCTTATGTATAAAACAAAAATGCTACTCCCACAAAGCAAACACAAACTGCTTAAGGGCCGTTTGCACCATGTCTAGTTAATTCTAACTCCCAGTTAAACATCTTTATCGACGTTATCGACACCCATCATATCACCACCGATAAAGCAGTTAACGTGCTTAACTGAAGGATGTACCTCCAGTTAGCGTTAACTAGACATGGTGCAAACGGCCCTTTATACTCATACCTTTATAATCGAATGTTTGCAGTTCGATGTAACACCACCATTTCTGAAGCCCATGCAATCGTAGCTGGAGTGCCACAAGGCAGTGTCCTTGGCCCGATGTTGTATGTCTTATACACCGCGGGTATTCCTACAAACGACCGCCTGATAATGTCCACTTTTGCCGATGACACTGCCATAATCAGTCGCTCCAAGTGTCCTCTACAAGCAACTGTGCTCCTAGGCAATCATATGGAAGCTGTTACCAATTGGCTCGCAAACTGGCGAATAAACGAACGAGCAAAAATGTAAGCAAGTTACATTTACACTGAATAAGAGTAACTGTCCGCCCTTGACTTTAAACAACGTACAAATACCACAAAGCAATCATGTCATTTACCTAGGGGTCCACCTGGACAGGCAACTTACTTGGCGAAACCACATAGTGGCTAAAAGGACTCATCTCAAGCTGAAGGCTAATTCTCTCCACTGGCTTATTAACTCTCGCTCACCCCTGAGTCTGGAGTATAAAGTGCTTATTTACAATACAGTTTTAAAACCGATATGGACCTATGAATGTGAGTTATGGGGAAACGCGAGCAGCAGCAACATCGAAATTCTTCGTCGTGCGCAATCTAAAATCCTTCGAACAATCACCGGGGCACCTTGGTATATGCGAAATGAGAACATTCACCGCGACTTGAGAATACCAGAAGTACGAACCGAAATAGAACAACGGAAGACGAAATATGTATCGAAGCTTTTAGCGCACCCAAATCATTTAGCAAGATCTTTATTGCGTGTCAACAGGACCTCAAGACTACGTAGGAATGACTTACCAGCCCAGTCGTAATCTTTTCTTAGGGCCAGTTAAGAAAATACTCATCCCAACTAGGGGATGTAAATTAAGTAAATAGATTAAGATTCGAAAACTTATTGTTAGGCTCTTGGGCAGGGCAGATTCAATAAAAAATAAATAAATTAAAAAAAAAAAACATATATTTTTAAACTGGGGAAAAGTATCACTATTTAAGGACATCATCTATAATTCCTTATGGCTTAAATTAATTTTTTCAGCTACGCAAAAACTTTGAAAGAATAAGAATTCGCTAAAAAGAGTATCGGACTCTATGTCTCGTTTTTGCAAACCTCTTTAACAATGTCAGTAAATTGTGAAAAAAATTGTAAGTTATAGACAAAAGCCATTCGAATATTCAAATTTGTTGTTATTAAACTGAAAGTTATTTTCGAGATAACTAGCAACACTCGACAAAAAGATGTCAGCCTTCTTTTCAAATAATTAAACCTCCATCATGTTATCGCAACTGGTACGTAACGACCCGTGGATATGCTCATAAAACGATTGATCTTTTTTTTGTAATAATTTCTAGGGCATATCAAATATTACCTGATACATGTCAACTATAATAAAATTATCTTCTTACTTTTTACAGTAGAGTTTAAGGAAGTTACAACTTTATGTAAAAACCTTAATAAAATCATAAAGTATTTTGTTTGAATTGAAAATTCAGTATAAATCAGTACAAATTTTCAAAAATCAGGACATTAGCGTACTGATTGAAGAAATGAATAAAATCATTACAAGAGTTGAAAAATCAGTACTTTACTGACAAAATCAGTACGTCTGGCAACCGTACTTATTGCACGTCCCCTACTTTCATATAACGGCAAAATTAGAAACCGCGAAAAATGTGCTTCTTCGCTAATGGAGCCATTCCGCACCAATTTTCAAGACTGCATAAATGGACTTAAAATGGGCGTTTCTCACCCTAATTGTATTATGTTAATGTATGTAAATACTTATATGTTGAAACTGATATTAACTTATCAAACGATTCCTAATCTTTGACAAAACATGTTTGACTTCATTCACCTCGATCTTGAAAATTGAAATAAATCTCGTCTCACTTTTTTTTATTTTTCAATTGATTGCTGAAGTAATGAAGAATTGAAAATTCATGAGGGAAAATTATAGTTTTTGTAAGTTTTATCTTAGTATCTTAAAAGTTTGTAGATTAATGGAAAAATGATGAATGAATGTGAGGTACTAAATTTAATCACTTAATTTGATATATCGTCCTGTTTATAACAACGCCAAAGTTTCATTTTCAAAATTGATACTCTTTGATTCAATTGCGCGGGCTAAAGATAACTTTTAAATTAATCTTTCGTGGCCAATAACAATTGGCTTGGACCTAAGACATCATTATGTTACTATTACAATTGAGCCAAATGCCTTTTATTTGGCCCCGTACAAAATCGACCCAGCCTACTGAACAGCCTCCAGCCCACAATCCCAAAGTCGTTTTCAAAGTGTTTTCGTTGTCGGTCAGAACATGGCATATGGGAAGACCTCTAATATGTACATACATACATATGTATATATGCTTATGTATGACCAAAAATTGGATTAAAGAGAGGCAATAATAGCTAATTGTATGGTACATCATTCGAATCTGCAAACTGCCACTACATGCAAAAAATAAGTTTTCAATGGGCAATTGTTGACGTTTTTTTTAGGGATTTAGATATGTGCTCTCTCCACAATCTGGCAACTGTAATTGAGCGTGACCTAACTCGACTAGTGAATAAATTCCGCTTGTGAATTAGTGGTGGTCGCGCATTTGGGCATTCCCAACGTCGTATCTGCCGTTTCGCTTCACTTTGGTCACCTTGTACGGACCCAAATATTCGCTTGCCTGCTTCTTTCCAGCTACGAGCTGAGTTCTTTTTATGGCAACCAAGTCGTTGATTTTGTATCCGTGATCTCGTTTGCGTCGTTTATCGAAATTCGCTTTGTAAGTAGCTTGCGCTTTCTGGATCTGGTTACTTGCTTCTTCACGAATTTTTTTGACGTTCTTCCTCAAAAGACTACCCATTCATCATGTAAAATTTCAAATTTTGCACCTAGCTAACGTGCTTATACGAATTTGATGAATCGTCTATCAATAGCTTCATCAAAACCGAAAGGATTATTCGATTAGCCCTTTCGATTTGGCCGTTGCCTCTTGGTAGGCCCGTAGTTGATAGTACGTGATTTATGCCAAACTCATTACAAAAGTCCTCAAACGCTTTCGACTGAAACGCTGGACCTCTATCACTTATGATGCGGTGTGGATAGCCAAACATATCTGACCACTCCGACGATTTGCTTATAACTTCATCGGCTGACGTTGTTTTACTAGGGAATAGCCACACATATTTAGTGAAGCCATCGATAACGGAGAAGATGTATTTATACTTCTTTAATGTAGCATCCATTAGATCTATATGATCGATGTGCAACGTTTGTAATGGTTGATCACCCTTTTCGATGCTATGTAGTTCGCCTTCTGTTTTTCCAAGTTTTTTGTTGCTTATAATACATTTGACGGAATTTTTGGTAAAACCAGCTACTTTTTGCTCCAAATGTGAGATAAAATAAGTTTGCTGAATCGTGTGCATCGTTTCCTTGCTGCAAAGTGGCTTACTTCATGCGCTTCACGAACGATTTCTGTGTCCATAGACTTTGGCACCACCAATAAATCATTTCCACTGATGTTTTTGTAAATTAAGTCCCTTTCATCTTAAAATCGTTGTACGCCGCCGTCTTCAACATTTCAACCACCGCCTTTAAGTGGTCATCTTGAATTTGCGCTCTTTTTATTCGGGCTGTCATTTCGGAGTTCACAACAACACCTCAGGCGGATTCCTGCTTAACGCACCTGCATACTTAAGTGCGCCGCCGCTTCTATGAACTGTTTCAAAATCGTAATCTTGCATGTAAAATATCCACTGCGCTACTTCTCGGAGAATTTCCTTCTTCGTTGTTGTTTGTTTAAACGCCGCGCAATCGGTCACTTACGTAAACTTTACGCCCAACCGATAACTTTTTAACTTCCAAATAATAACTGTGCTGTTTTGCCTCTGTTGCCGACGTCTTCTTGCTCAAGAAGTGTACTGGATGGAATTTGTCGTTTACTTGCTGCATATAAACTGCAAAGAAACCGTATTGCGAAGCCGCTGTATGGAATTCAGTTTAAGCATCATGATTGGTGAGTTGAAGTACTGGTCCCTGAGTCAAGCATACCTTCAAGATTTGTACTGCTTGCACCTGAATCCCTTCCATAGTACATCTTAGGTCTTTCTTCTTTATTAGCTCTGTTAACGGCCGCGCTATTTCGGCGTAACCCCTGATGAACTAACGAAAGTAGCCTCTTAAACTAAGAAAGGACTGAACCGCTTTCAGATTTTTCGGCATTGGAAACTTTTCGATCGTCGATATGTCCCAAAAATTCCATCCGCTGCCTTAAAAATTAACATTTCTTAAGATTTATCGTAAGTCCATACTTCGCTGAGCAAACCAAAACTTGTTGCAGCTTTTCAAGCCCTTCTTCGAGTGTTTCAGTGTAGGTAACGATATCGTCAACGTATAACTCCATGATACCTTCGTTGATTGGATTTTCAAAAATGAAGGTGATGAATGCTGCTGATGAGTTACAAAATCCAAATGGTGCACGATTAAACTCGTAAACACCACATTTCACTAAAAGGCCAAATTCTTTGTGCTGATCTCTTCTACAGGTACATGGAGAAATCCCTCTCTAGATCCATGACTGTAAAATATTTCGTACACTGTAATTTTTCTAGCACTTCATCGAAATGCGTCTTAAGGCATCATTGAATTCAATTTGCGAAAATCTACGCATACCCGACACGACTCATCTTTCCTTTTTGCAACGACTACACGGCTTGCATACTCTGACGTTGACTTACGCACAATTCCTTCTTTTAGCCACTCTTGATCTTGGTTTTCTACTGCCAATTGATGATCATGTGGTAATCTACTCGGCGACTGATTAAAAGCAACTGCGTTATCTGGTATGATCATTAGTTGAATTGGTCGTTCGAGTTCTTTTGGGTTGTCTTTATTGACGTTATCATTTCATTAATACGTTTCTTACTTTGATCTGTAATTTTTCCATTGTCAATTTGATCTTCGGTTATTTGATACACATTTTAGCATTGTTCTTCGTTTAATGTACATACGATTTTGTTCATAAAATCATTTCCGATCAAAACAGAATGTTTAATTACACTATTTGAAACAATAACAAATTTTTGTTCTACTTCTCGTTCATCAACTTTAACACATGCAATAAAATAGCCTTTTGTTTTTGTAGGTGTGTTTCCAAGCCCGTACAACTTTGTGCAGATATTTTCAACTGTAACACTTTTACGAAGATTTATATATTCTATGTTCTTGCACAATGCACACATCGGACCCTGTATCAATAAAGCTTAGCAATTTCCGTTCGTTCACTAAAATATTTTTTAACCGCTTTTCCTGCTTTATAATGTTCACTTGTTCGCCACTTTTTCCACAGTTCTTAGAGATATTTCCATGTCCGTTGCATTTAAAACATTTGACTTCTTCTTTGCACTGTGCTCTTTTATTTTCTTTCGAACCACAATTGATACAATGTTCTCAGTTAAATCGGCACTGTTTATTTGCAAGGATTTCGCTACTTGTTCTTCGTCGTTTCCCATTTTTCGTTTTTGCACTTCTTTTCCTAAGATTTCGCTCGTACTCTCTTCGTTTTCGTCTGCGAATTGTTCCAATCATTGTGGAAGAATACAAGTGAGATATCTTAGGGTTGACAGATAGTTGACATGGTGTTCAATATGGCGATGACAGTGTGAACAATATGGCAACCAATATGGCATACAACACCGAATGGCCCGAAGTAGCAAAACTACGACCCGAATGAAACGCTTCGTGAAAATCCAGGGTTGCGAAGTGGTATTTTGTTGGAAAATATAAAAGCCAGGATTTTGTGCAGCGCCGAATTTTAACAAAAGAGGGTTTTGTGTTCTCAAGATGAACAGAAAAGGGTTGCTGTGCTGTTTCGTTTTAAGCTTATTTTAATCTTAAGGTATCTAATTAAATATTAAAAGAAGACAAAAATTAAAGCAAAAATTTAAAATATATGTACATATTTGAAAATTCTAAATAAAATATATATTTTCACGAGAGACAAATTAAATAAAATGGGTTAACTTTAGCGGAAATATACTTATCAGATTGGGTCAGATAGCGCTTTTACGTTATAAATAAAAATAATTCCTACTTAAATTTTATATAATTTTGGTGACGTTTTTCTAAGCTTACCCTGAGAACTGTGAAATAATACATATTTATGTGCATATATTGTGTTGATTATGCTCTAAATCGCTAAATAATTCTTGTAGCAATCAGCACCATTGGAAAGTGAAGTGACAATAGGCTGGTTTTCTTTATACAGCCCGTTTTAAATTCGAATTATTGTTATAATAAATTACAATTATTGTTTGTTTCCATTTCCGTCAACCGCGCAAATCATTTATTAAAAAAATGTTGTTTAAAAATAGCAGATTTTGTTTACTTTTGAATAAGACTTTATCGAGTGCGCTATAAAGACAGGGAGATAAATGCTGTAAAGAAATATATGTTGAGTCCAATTGGTTTTTTGCTAATCCGGATTTTGTGAAGGTATAAACAAGGTATATTAAAAAAAATACCTCTCCATGAAAAAATATCGTTATTTTCGTATTTAAAATAAATCGGAATTTTATGGGGGGTTATAAAAACTCGTTTTAATCGAAACTTTGTTTTTTTCTGCTATATTTGTCTGGCCAACCAGATGCAAATTATTGAATGAACTAACATATTTTAAATAATTACGGAACTACCATTTGTATGCAACCCTGCCTATCCTGTATTCAAGTAGATGTAATTCGAAAAATTTAAACGGATTTCTTCAAATCAACCTGAGCTGGGGACATATTGCGAATTAATTTTAAAACATTAACCACTACATTATATTAGTATTAAATACTTTCAATTAAGAAACAATTCTTATTAGAAAATAAATATGAATCGTTTTATTTTAAATATTCCAATGTATATTTTTTGTTAATGCAGATAGCGCGGATTTAACGTATTTTATAACCGTTACATGGGGAAAATAAATTTAAGGCAGATTGTTATTAACAATTTTTACACAATTTACGATTGCAATCAATTTCTTTCAAATCTATAATCTAAATGATTGCAAGTTGTATTTTTTACGATCAAAACAGATTCCAATATTAGGTATATTATGCAAATGCAATCCAATTGGATTATTCAGTTTTAGATACATTTATATTTCTGTGTTCGTATGGAATAGTAGTTTATGTCGGGAAGCTGGCTTTAGTATAATCCGGCATTCCCTTTATTATTTACAACACAAGGAATTTTTTGATGACCCTTAACAAGAATATGGACGTGCTAGTATCGGAACTATTTCTTGCACGTTATACTAAAACCAGCCTTTTGACATAAGCTACTATTCCATACGAGTGGGGCACGTGCGAAATGCGTATTTTCCCAGTTGCGGTACTGCAGTAACTCGACACCTTCCTCACCAACCGCTCTGTCCTCTATGAGATTCTTAATGTAACTGCAAATAAAAGATGGAAATTTAAGAAAAAATACTATCACAGCGTTTCACTCTTGTAGTATATTGGCTATCAAGCACCAGAAAATTTCCATCACGCATTCCATATGCCACCGATTGTCGTGGATCAATTAAAATACTGTCATCACAGCTTTTTGGTACTCCAACAACTGGTGTGTCTGTGGCGGAGTTATGTGGAGCTGCTGCATGACTAAAATCAATTTGGGCTCTTTGAGAACTGGCTTGTTTGTTGCGAGCTATTGGCATCAAATGTATGCAAATTAGATTTCCAAACGAGCAACTGTTGAATACAGGAAAAATTTATATTATATGGTTCCGCTAAAGTACACTACTACCGTGTATAAATTGGTCGACCTTCTAATAAATCAAGCAATCTTATTGTATTGTCACCGCCGCCAGTCACCAAGAAATTTCCACTTGGGTGAAATGCAACATCATTCTGCGGCGACGAATGCACTGTATTAGCTCGCCTTCAGCTATGTCAAATATCTTAACGCGGTTACAACTTAATGCTAAAGCCACCAGATTACCGTCTAGATGCCAAGCAAGCTGTCGTCCCATACCTCTTCCCTCGGTGAACGTTCGCACACATTCGCCTGAAAATGTATCGCAAATTCTTAACTTGTCATGGCCGCGTGATGAAATTAACTTACCATTAGGGCTGAATTTTGCTGCGCGCACCCATTTGTGTGTCCAGTGAAAGATGTGTATTTTGAATCAGTATTTTGATGGTTGTTCGCCATTTTTCCCGTCTGCAAACGAATAAGCTGACGAAGAAGCAAACAAATTCAAGCACATTGTTGCATTCTACCGTACTTTTTAAAAGCTCTAAAATCTTAAAACATATGTGAAAAACTTCTATAATCTGAATATTTCTAATGTCGCAATCAAAACCAAATTTTATAAATAGCATTTTTAAAAAGCAATCACCTAATATTTTTCAAGTTTTTGGGCGTATATGTTACCATTTGAACAAGAAATACTACCAAGTTTTAAGAGACTATTTAATGCAACTCAGGTCAAAAAAGCAGTTTAGACCAAAATAAGCAACTCTAAAAAACAGATGACCGCAGCTGTGGCCCAGGATGACGTCTATTGCTAAGATATCTCACTTGTATTTGTACACAATGGTTCCAATTGTTCAACCTTTTATTCGTCCGCTTCTATTCCTACTTTTTTCGACAGTTATGCCGACAACTTTTTCAACTGAATTTATGACTGATTTTTGTTGCAAAGATTGCTCAACTTTTTCACTGAAACACCGAATCGCGTTTTCTTATTTTTCAAGGTTTTGATGAATTCTCGCGCTTTCAACGATACTTTCCGCCGACGACGACGAGATACACCTTTTTCAGTAAATTTTCTTACCGTTTTCTTCGTTCGCTTTTCTGTTCTTTTGTGTCTTTGTCGCTTTGCATCATACCCCAACAATCTTATGCATTATGCACCATTTGTTTGTCTGTGATCCACTCCCTTTGCCTTTTTATACCCGAGCGCACTTGTGCACAAGGGTATTATAACTTTGTTCACATAACGGTTGTTTGTAACAGGCAAAACGAATCGAGATAGATATAGACAAATGTATACATAAATGATCAGAATGAAAAGAGAAATCGATTAAGCGGTGACTGTCTGTCCGTCCGTCCGTCCGTCTGTGCACACGATAACTCGAGTAAAAATTGAGATATCTTAACGAAACTTGGTACGTGAACTTCTTTTGGGCGTGGGACGGATGGTATTGAAAATGGGCGAAATCGGATAATAACCACGCCTACCTCCCATATAACGGTAATTTTAAGAAATACGAAAACTGCGATATTTTAGTAACTACTGAAGATAATTCACTCAAAATTGATACTTACAATGAGTTTCAGACGGAAAAGATGAATATTATAAATTTTTGGAAAATGGGCGTAGCCACGCCCACTTATGGTTACATGTGTATATCTTGGTAACCGCTGCACCAATTTCTTCGAAACTTGTCACAGTTGTTGGCCTTAGTACAGCATACTAAATGGCTGAAAATTTTAAAAATCGGACAATAACCACGCCTACCTCCCATATAACGGTAATTTTCAGAAAAACGAAAACTGCGATATTTTAGTAACTACTGAAGATAATTCACTCAAAATTGATATTTGCAATGAGTTTTAGACGAAAAATTAGAATATTACAAAATTTTGGAAAATGGGCGTAGCACCGCCCACTTGTGATCACATATATGTATCTCGCTAACCGTTCTAGCAATTTGTAACAGGCTTGGTATGGTTATTGTGCTTTGCCACATAAAAGCAAACCGTTGAAAATTGTTGAAATCGGACTAAAATTGAGGCCGCTTTTCATATAACGATAAATTTCAGATATGCTTGAAATTTCAATATTTCGAAATTTAAGGTTGCTAATTTACTTAAAATGTATACACCCCGGCTTATCATGTTGCGGTAGCTTTCGGAAAGGTGGAAAACATATATTTAATACTTGCGCCGGGTATTTAATGTTCGGCTCCGCCCGAACTTAGACTTTCTTACTTGTTTAGCTTTGTTCTTGTTTTACCAACTTCTCCCACAACTTTTATCACTGAGTGCGTTTTTTAATTCGAACAAGCCCGCAAATGTAAGATAGTATACAGTCGGTGGGTGATGCTGAACGAGGACCAGCTTCTGGACTCCGAACCGGCGGAGGAGGATAATGACGTCACTGTCATTGCCGCCGCCGAACGGGAGGAGCTACACCATTTTCAGTTGGACTTTAGAAAGGGTCAATTTAATGTTAGAAAAAGGCAATTGGATTTTAGAATAATCAATTGAATCTTAGAAATCGTTTATTGGATTTTAGTCAAGTGGATTTTAGAAAGCGTAAATTAGATTTTAGAATAGTCAACTGGATTTTAGGAAGCGTCAACTGAATTTTAGAATAGTCAATTGGATTTCAGAAAACGTCAATTGGATTTTAGAAAATGTTAAGTGAATTTTTTGTTTTTTCTTCATAAAGTTTGCAGTAATCAGTTTTTTATGTGCGTTATTCGTTCTTTTAATATTTTGTTCACGTGTTCGTTATCCGCATTCTTTTATACTACACTCATCCAGATCCTCTTCTTCTTATTCGGCACTGCATCCGTTTGTCGGTTTGGGCCGATACCAAAAAGCTTCGCCAGTTGTCATTCTTGCGTACAACATGTCTAAGCCAGCGCAATCGTATTTTTATGCACTTAGCTATGTCCATGTCATTAAAAAGCTCATACAGTTCGTCATTCCATCTTCTTCGGTACGCGCCGCCCACGCGAACAGGCCCTGTAGAAATTTTATGCATGCGACATCGCTCTTGGTGGCATGAACTTGCTGCTGTGTATACATGCCAGTATAAATGAACCGTCATTTCCTTATAACACGTGCGGTTTATAAGAGCGTATGCGTACTCTAACTACATTCAAACATACAAAAATGCATTAATGGAACATTATCAAAGCATTCTTACAATATATGTATCCCCACATGTAAATGCTACTTTCTCATACATTTTAATATATGGTACATACGGGTACATACAAAAAAGTAGCATTTACATATGCAAATGCATATTTTGTAAAAGCGCGTTAGTGCTGAAAATATTATCGCACAACACGTCCTTTCACTAAAATTTTTGTACAAGAATGAAAATATTACAAAAAGTCTACTGCTGTATAGTAGTCAAATTTATCAAGAAATGTACTTAAAACAACAACAACGTACGTTCGCTTGCAGTTCGCTAGAATTTGAATTTATTTGTGGAAATTCATGACAACGCATGAATTGTTCACACTATTTCAGTCATACAGCATGCATACTTCATGAATGCATACAACCGATTTCTACTGGGGGCCATAGATCTTGCGTATAATAGTTCTCTCGAAAGCCCCCAAAGCCTTCAATGTAATCTGCATACACCAGCAGCATCGTACATTCCTGAATGTAACCCCTTAATAATAATAATAGATTGGCGCTTACACATATGTTAGTGTTTGGCCGTGCTTCTCCTTTGTAACCTCTTGTTTAAATTTTATACTTATTATTTGTTAAAACTTAATAAAAAGTATTTCTGACCGATCATTAAACCATATTTATAATTAATCAGAATAAAATCTATGTATGGTGTATGAATCATTCAAAATCCAATTGACGTTTTCTAAAATCCAATTGACTATTCTAAAATCCATTTAACGATTTCTAAAATCCACTTTATTATTATAAAATCCAATTAACCCATTCTAAAATTTACTTGACTTTTCTAAAATCCAAATGACGCTTTCTAAAATCCGGTTGACTATTCTAAAATCCAATTTACGCTTTCTGAAATTTAATGAGCTATTCTAAAATCCAATTTATGCTTTCCAAAATCCAAATGCAAATGTTGTAGAAGCAATAGACATCACCGACTCTGAAGATGGTGCAGATCTTACAAACTAATCTGCACTATTCCAAGGCAGCCTCGGCTGCCCTTCTTCTTCGCCTCAGCGATAAAGTTGATGACGTTATTCTAGTCTAAGAGCCTTGGATCGTTAGAAACAAGGTTTGCGGGCTGAACTCCTGCTGAACTGCTGCCTACCAGGTGGTAACAGCTCCAGTAGCAGGTAGGATCGGAGCTTGCATTCTGGTTAAAAAAGTATATTCTTATTTTTTACATGTACTCTGTTAGAAGCGAAGTGCTGGACATCACCCTTGTCTCGAGCGGCTTGTCTGACCAGATAAGGGACTGGCAGGTGTCCAAAGAACACTCTTTTTTCTAACCTCTCTACATTAGTTTTAAGCTCAATTTTGATACTGCTTCTTTAACAGCATACAGGAACAAGAAGCGAACCGACAGGGCAAAGTATAGAAATACGCTGTCGGCCTCTCTACGCAGATGCGCTCCTCGCGATAGGTCCTGCTTATCGTTAAGACCTGATGAAGCGCGTCTCTCAAATGCGAAGGTTGTAGCTCCCGGTGAGCTGGACTCATCGTCAAAAATTGATGAAGCATTGAACTTTGTCACAAATGCCCTAATGCTGCGTTCGAAGCCTCCTGCCCAAGCACCTTCCCGAAGGGCCAAAGGAAACACCAGTGGTGAAATCCTGGGATTTCAGCACTGAGGAAGAACAGCAGAACGCTCTTTAATCAAGCCAAGCGAACAGGTCTTTGGGAACCATACAAAGACGCACTCAAAGTTTTCAAGAAGCCAACAGGCTGAGGAAAGTTCTCTCGAAATCGTCTTCCAGTAACAATTCTATCCAGAAGCCTAACGGTGACTGGACGACATCATGTAACGAAATGGTGGATGTGCTTATGAGCACTCACTTCCCGGGCTGCTTGGACGGCACCTCTGGTTTTTTGCCTGGTCCTAGGACCTACTTGTCCCTGGGTGATACCGTTATGGACGTCGTAAGTGAGGAGAGGGTGGAATGGGCTTTAATGTCCTTTCAGCCCTACAAATCTCCTGGCCCTGACGGAATCTTTCCTGCTCAACTACGAGAAGCTAAGGACATACTGGGTCCCATGCTTTCTCAAATTTTTACAGCCTGCCTAACCTTGACTCACGTACCACACGAGTGGACACAGGCAAAGGTTGTATTCCTACCAAAAAGAGTCAAGGCCGCTCATGTGAAACCAAAGGACTTCAGGCTCATCGACGAATATATTGGACGGAGTATTAAACGACCGCTGTGGTATAGTGGTAAGCAGTGAGCGCTTTCACTCATCAGTACCTGGGTTCAAGCCCTGGTCACAGCAACATCGCAAAAAAAATTTTGAAAAAGGTTTTTTCTTAACAGCGGTCGTCCTTCGGTTAGTAAAGGCAAACCTCCGAGGAAAAGCTCGGCCAAACACTAACATATGTGTAAGCGCCAATCTGTTATTCTGATTATTATTAAAACTAAAAACCTCTCCCTGAATCAGCATGCATATTCCAAGGGGAAATCCGTGGAGACCGCACTCCGTGAAATCGTAGCGACGATTGAAAAAGGATTGGCTTTAAAGGAATACACGCTCGGAGTTTTCTCGACATCGTAGGTGCTTTCAACAAGGTCTACCCGAAGTCTGTTGTTAACTCCCTTCTCATGGCGGGGGTGCAGAGAGGTCTGGTAGATTTTGTTGAGCTCCTTCTTGGAAAGAGAACCATTCTATCAGCACTGGGGGATGATTCCATTACAAAGTATGTGACCAGAGGCACCCCCAAGGGGTCGTTCTCTGCCCTGTATGCCTGCAAGACGGCTATAGGAAAAAAATGGGGGATAAACCACACATAGTACACTGGATGTACACGGTTGTGATAAGACCAATCCTTTTCTACGGGGTCACCGTATGGTGGCCTGCGCTAAACCACACCTTATCCAGAGCCAAAGTGGAACGTGTGCAGAGGACGGCTGCCATGCTCGTCACAGGGGCCCTGCCCACTACACCCACCAAATTTCTGGAAATCTTCCACCTGTGGACCTCTACGGTAAATTTTGGGCCGCCTGTAGTGCGGCCAGGCTAAATACAATCCAGCCGTGGAGAGACCTCAGATTCGGACACTCAAAAGTACTTGAAACTCTAAAGGGTAATCTACGACAGGTAGATTACACCACTCCTCTACTCTGTTTAGATAACAAATTCCCCACAAGAATCCCAGAGAGGAACGAGTGGGAAAGGGCCACAGACCTGAACCCAGGGTCTACGGCCATTTATACAGATAGTTCCAAGCTTAACAAAAGAGTGGGTAGCGGGATCTAAATCTCAGTTTTCGCTTACCGGACCATTTCAGCGTTTTTCAAGCGGAATTAAGCGCCATAATGGAGGCGGCTCGGGGGCTTATAACCTCCGACCCTCCAGGACGGCCTATTTCAATCTATTCTGACAGCCAGGCTGCTATCAAATCTCTCAATTCTAACGAAGCAATGTCCAAAGTAGCCACCGAATGCAGGAAGACTCTCAACCTGCTGGCATCAAAATGCTCCTGGACTGTTGTATGGGTCCCTGGACAAGGAGGCGGACGGAATTATCTGTAGTCAATTCTGCTCGGAATGCGGGCATACCTCTGACCTCCTGCAAACACAGACTAAAGGCGAAATTCGTTGAGGAGGTAAATATGAGGTGGGCTGTGGAAACCACTTGCCATACTACCAGCCAAATTTGGCCAAGATTGATGGAAAGCGATCCATAGCTCTAACACGGCTGGACCGCTCCTCTCTCAGATTAGTTGTCGAGGTAATCACCGGACACTACCTGATGGGCAAACACGGAAAAAGGCTAGGATTCCCCACCAAAGATTTCTGTCGCAGCTGCAGAGACGAGGAAGAGGTGGAGACCATCGAACTTTATCTCTGTGACTGTCCCGCCCTAGCCAACATACGCAACCAATTCTTCAACAAGTTGTTTCTAGATTGTTTGGCCGACTTGAACTTGGCGAACGTTCTCGACTGTTTTGTGCACTCGGTGGTTCTATTAATAAGGGAGGGAAAGAAACAAATTGCTTCGGCCAGTGGTACCACAACGGACTTTTTCAGCCACTACAACCTAACCTAAGAAATATAAAATCGGTTTATTAAGAGGTAATAACATAAAAAATGGTATTTAATTGAAAATGTAAAAAATAGATTGATGCTGACGACTTTTCAACGACCTTTCGCGATGGGCTACCTTTCCGACTGCCACTGCTACTGAGACTGACGACTTCTTTATACGCATGAATAAATAAAACCACCGTACTGCCTCCATAACGGTTCACTTTAACCACCTCTTTTATATATATGATACATACGAGTAGATGCGTTTACATATGCAAATACATATTGTGCAAGAGCGCTGTAACCGAACTTTTTCGGAACATTTTCCCACGACGTAGTGATGGGCGAGTCCGAGATGTTTAAACGATCGAGAGAATCGCCATTGTTGCAAAATTACTATCGAGTCAATAACCGACTCGCTGCCCGACTGTACAATCGAAATGTTTTTTCGATTGTTCGAGATCGAGTGAACTCAATCGATAGCTTTCATAGCCTTGTGCATGTGTGAATTAAGTAAATTTTTTTTAAATTGATAACACTGCAAGTGCAGATATTCGAGCGTTATTTTAAATATAGATGTTAAAAATATTGTTCGGAAATTGAAATTTATACGGATTGAGAGATTGTTGGATATACGGGCTAGGGAAAATTTTCTAAAAATAACGTGTTTGTATTTAATTACTATTCATAACATTAAAACACGTCGTTTTATGTATTCTTAATAAAATAAAAATTTAAAAACAATCCCTAGATATCTGTACTCTCAATATTTACTATCATTGATCTCATTTATTTGCTAACCAAACAACGAGGATATGCTTATTTGTTTTTTCGTAGTTATTATACATATGTATTATTTGCAGTGATTTCATTTTTGTCTGATCAAAATTGATTGCATGCAGGTACAAATAAAGTTTCCATGTTCCATAAGCTAGTTCGGGATGTTTTGACCGATTGTTATCGAATGTTAAACGTTGCCAGAGTCTGCGACAGAGAACCATCGAGTTGTTTTAACAACTGCTAGCCAGTGGTGAGGCCGAGACGATTTGGTCGATTGGGTCGATTGTTAGCGAACATGTTAGTTCAGCTTAAGCACGCATATTTTTGAGTGGCAATTCATCTACGAGAGAAAACATCGAGAACAATCGTGATATTTGAACAATCGAGACAATCGACTAAAATATCCCGGACTCGCCCATCACTATCACGACGCGTCGCTACGTTTGTGGCAAGAAAAGTTTCGTTCTCGAATGGTCGTAAACGCATCGTTTGAGGAGAACTTTCAATCTTTTTTCGGATCCTATATGAAGGCTTTTCTCTGTCTCATTCCGATTTTGGTCCCGCCATATAAAAAAGCAATAAGCTGTTATTATTATATGACTGAGTATATGGAATTATATGTTAGTACATACAACACCATTGAAAATTCATTAGCCTCCTCTTTACCAATATCATTAGCAGACACACATTTTGCTTAACTAAATAATTCTGAAAGACTCCCCTTTTACGAAAAATTATTGCGCTAGGGAACAATTTACGGAACATTTACTTTCGCAAATTGTTCGTCAAAGCGAATCATAATTTTGGTGACGGCTGGGTTATGAACAATAATACACTCGCACTTCCAGCTTACGCTGGCTTGTGGTAGAGTACCCACACGCGGTGCCAGTTTGAGAGGTATTTTCCGTTTTTGGGGGAATTTGTCTCTATGTTGGGAATAAGGAAATGAGCCGCTTTCTTTATGGAATTTAAGACTACTTAATTTTTATACAATAAAGAAATTGTTTTTAATTCCAATGAAATAGTTTGCTACAATTTCTGGGTCTTAAAATGTAATTTTTTAAGTACATATACGTTAGTTGAAAAAATTTTGTTGATAGTTTTACTCATAGAAGAGACCATGTCACTCTGTGTAATGAGTATTTAAAATAAAATTCCTTTGTATTAGCTGCAACACTTTTATATTTTTTTTTAGAATATTCAGAGTGCTAATTTTTTGCTATATGGATTAAAATGTTCCATCGTAGGTATATTTGTTGCTTATTTTAATAAAAAAAAAATTAAGTTACCTCAAATTGTGAAAGAAATTCGTTCTGAAAATACCCTTAAAAAGGGTTATTTTCAAAAAAGTTGCTGTTGACATCCCTGGTAAGTACCCACGCATACTTGCCCTCGTATTCCGGTTACACCCACAGATGCAACTCGCTCAAATTTTCTCCCTTTCCCCGGGCTTTGGCAACCCCACTTCATCTAGCCCCTGTAACCCGCAGAAATGCACGCTGCCAGTACAGTGCAAATGTGCTGAGTGTGTCCATTTCTATTTTAAGTCATGGTTATGCTCTACATGCTTTTGACCTAAAAACTTCTTAGCCCTAGTAAACAGCTGTTTGTTAAACTTGGCCTTGGAGGACGTCCACTTCACGATTTCATTAAATGGTGCCCAAATTCATGGTACGCATATACGTAGTAATAACTTCACATGTACAATTCTATTGGATTTTGATTTTAACGTAAAAATGCTATAGCAGTGCAAAGTATGCATAACTGAGCTATAAGACTTGACTTGACTTACCTAGAAACTTATGCCCCAGTTATACATACTTTGCATGGCATGAGAATTGTCACATAAGAAATCCGTTAATTGCGCTTTGCGTGTTAGCGGTTACTCAACGCACAGTATTACATATGTAGACGTCTGTTGGTTTTTGAGTTCTACGTAAAAATGAAATGCTATGCAGTGCAGTGCAAAATATGCATAACAGAGCTAATAGAAATGATTACTCTGCGTGCTACCTATTACTTTCTCTGCTTGTTTTGATTTTCAGCATTTCATTTCATTTCATTTCTTTATCAAGTCTATGGTTACAAACCTTACAGACTAGAGGTACAACATCAGCTTAAAGATAAAGCTTACAAACTAAACTACATAATTAGAGATAATTGGATTCAAGCTGAGATAAAAATAAGGATCTAGGAAGAGCGAAATCTAAATCGAGGCTACTAAATGAGTAGTCCACTTGCAAAGTGCGCTATGTAAAATTTTTTCGATTTCTAGTTTTTGGTGGATTACGTACCAGTATTTAAAGTAATTTCATGTCCACTAACAACAGAGGGCAAAATCTTTTTATATTCTGAAAAAATAGCATCAAATGTTAAATCTTCTTCCAAAAGTCGCTATCATACTTATTTATAAACTTTCAAAAGTATCCATCTTCTGATGAACTTAGAAAACTGCTTTAGGTCGTATAGAATGTTAATGTTATCTTATGTCATGTTATGTTATGTTACAATTTTAAAAGGCTCTTATTTATGTAAATTTTCAGGTAATAATAAAAAAGATTCAATTTAAATGTTACTTGTTGTCGTAGTCGTTTTTTTCAAATTTATGGCTTTCTATTATAAAATCACATAACGCTGTTAGCAAGTGGACTACTCAAATATACTATTAAGCTCAGAAAGGGCCCTTACAATAGGGCCGAAATTTAAGTAATTAGATTTGGCAGTTTTTACATGAAGCGGATAACGAAAGCGGAGTGCTCGATGGGGAACGTTAAAACATATCTGCTTAAGGAGATCAGGACAATTAATGACGCCACAGATTATGTCGTAAATGAACATTAGCGAATGTATAATGCGTCGAGAAGCAAGAGATTTCATATTTATTAACACACATCGGGCCCCATAAGACGGAAGAGGCTCACTAAAACCAAGAGGTTGCAGAGCAAAGCGGACAAAACTAAGTTGGACTCTTTCAATTCTTTGGGAGTGAGTGGAATAAATTGGGTTCCAGATTATAGACGCATACTCCAATTTTGATCTAACTAGAGAATTATAAATGGATTTCCCTGTGTAAGGATCTCTAAAGTCTCTCGCATAGCGACGCCGAAAAGATAAGGGAGAATAGGCTTTAGGAATAATAAAACTTATGTGGTTGACAAAGGAAAATCCTGAGTCGAATACTACGCCAAGATCCACAAATTAATTTACAACAGATAGGAGAACGTTAGAAATGGTATAAGTTGAGATAATATGATTTAGAATTTTAGCAAAATTCATGTGAAAACATTTATTAATATTAAGCGATAATTTATTTGAGAGACTCCAGTTAGTTAGATTATTTAAATCACTTTGCAAAAGTGAAATATCCGACAAGCAGGTAACACTTCTGAAAATTTTCAAATCGTCTGCATAGAGTAGAAACTTCGAATGGTTAAAGCAGCTCCCAATATCATTTATAAAGAGAACAAACAATAGCGGTCCTAAGATATAAGAGGGACACCGGAGGTGGCTACGAAAGGATGTGATTTAATATTATCAATTTCTACATAAGTGATTTTGTTTGAGAGATATGACCTTAACCAAGAAATAAAAGTTGAATGGAAACTAATTTTTTCAAGTTTCCCCAATAACATGTTATGGGAGACAGTATCGAACGCCTTAGAAAAATCAGTGTAGATAACACCTACTTGAGAACCGTTTTTGAAGGATGAGATACAGAATTGGGAAAATTCCGCCATATTGGTGGTTGTGGAACGCCCACAGACAAAACCATGCTGATTCGGGTCGATAATTTCTTTAACAGTGAAGAATAGTTTTCTTTCACAACTTTTTGAAAAAGCTTTGAACATGTGGTGAGTTTAGATATGGGCCTGAAGTTTCTAACATCATTCTTATTACCCGAATGGAAAATCGGAGAAATAGATGCCACCTTCCAACGGTCAATAAAATCACCGGTCGAAAGGGAAAGGTTAAAGAGATGCGCTGCATTTCTTTATTAGAAGATAGCCCATCGAGATCACTTTTCTTCGACGACTGTAAAGAAGAGATACTATTGATAACATCTAACTTACATACAGACAGTGAACCAATATCTACAGCTTGGGAAGAGCCAAAACGACTCGAATGTGGAACATTTGTAACATTTGATTTAAAGAAATCTGCGAAAAGGTTTACAGAATCCGCCAGACTCTCAGAATATTGTCCATTGAATCTCACGCAAGTAGGGATATTCGTACAACCTTTCTCTGACCGAATGTACCTCCGAAAGGCTTTGGGGTTTATTTTTAGTTCATCTTCATACCTAGAAATTTATAGATTATATAAGACTTTATCAAGCTCATTAAATTGAGTCGAATACTGAAGATATTTTTCCTTGAAAAGATCATTGTTGGTAGTTTGGTATAGATTAAAATACTTATTTCTTTGATTCTTCAGCTTCTTTAAGTTCTTGGTGTACCAGGGAAGTTTATGAATTCGAGCAGACCGAGGATTGAGACTACTACGAAAGATTTTAAAGATGTTGAACAGAAAAGAGTCAAAGCATTCGGATACACTTTTTGTACTAAAGAAAGATTTCCAGTCAATTTCTAGAATTCTGAAGTTTAAGTAATCAAAATGCGCACCTCTGAAGTCGAAAGACCACGAATCATTGGTGGACACTGGAGAAAAACCAAAAAATTCGAGGGATAAAAAATGAGGACGTGATGCATATCAGATTTACATATTGGGAAGTTACATTCATTTATGTAAAAAATTAAGTTCTCATCGACAAAATTTAGATCTAAGATATTATTTAACTTATTAAAAAAGGAATTTATTTGGATAAGGTTGAAACTAAACAGGCTGTTCAAAAAGTTAATTTCGTAAGAATTACTTATGTTGGTTGGCGGTAGAATATTAGTTCTAAGTAAATTAGACCAAACTATTTTGCTGAGGTTAAAATCAACGAGAATGCAAAAATGGCTATCTTCATTATTATCACAAATACTTATAATATTAGTTACATGAGCGTCATACAAAGATTCAGCACTGCTTGGCGGAATATAAGAAGCGAAAACGAATATGTTGCCAAAATTACCGAAGATACACATGCATAGTTGGTCAAGCAAAGAATCATTATTCATAAGCTGGATAGCCGAGGAGCGTAGGGTGCGTTTAACCGCGATTAAGAACCCACCACATCTGCACAAACCTGTTTTTATTGAGTCCCCATCTTTGCGATATGTTTCAAACAAATTTGGGTTAAAGAATTATGGTTAAGCCAAGTTTCAAAAAGTACGTAAATATCGAATTCAGATCGTGATGTGGCTAGATACACATCTTTAGTTTTAGTTCGCATGCCTGAGATATTTTGATAATATATCTTTAGCTTATTAGTATTACTAGTAGAATTACATTCACTAAAATTGATGGAATTAATTGCGCAATCACTATTCCTTTTGTAAAAAACGAAATAGTCGGACTTTAATTCCTACTGGCCATACATTTGCATCTAATAGTGTACTGTAGTATGCAGGTGACACACCCAATTTAAAATTTATGCTTTCCAAGTCATTAAGAGATACGCCTTTTTTAACAAGTGCAAAGCACGAAAGATAATCGCTTGCAATGCCAAAATGCTTCACTACAAAATCAATAACATTTTCGACTTTAAGGGCCGGTTGCTCAAAGCTTGGTTGACACTAATCCCCGGTTAGACATCGTTATCGACGTTACCGACACTGTGTTATATGCATGGAGTCGAAAACGTCGATAACGATGTTAACCGATGATTAGTGTCAACCAGGCTTTGAGCAACCGGCCCTAACAGTAGATTTAAATGTCGAGATGTGCAGCCACTTCTTCTTAACAACTACATCAAGCTCAGTTGACACATTACGCCCAACAACAAATTTCCTGGGCTTAAAATTTTTTTAATTTTTATTTTCCACTGTAGTCCACTTAGAGAGTTCGGGTGGGGGAGCATAAGCGCCGTCAGCATCAGCAGATTGAGAAGGTTGATTATTCAAAGCAGAACCAGAAATAATTTGAGCGTCAGCGGCATCACCATTTGAGACGAGAGCAGCAGCAGATTGAGCAGACGTGGATGGCAAAGTGAGAGCAGCACCATTTGCATTTGTACACGCAAAATTGTAAACGTGTTTTGGAAATGAATAAAAAATTACAATTGTGCGCGATATTTTTTAATATAATGTGGTTGTTGATTGTTGTACAACAACAAATTGCACTACAGAAATATTATTTTTACCAGAGGCCGGTTAAGGGCCGTTTGCTCAAAGCCTGGTTGACACTAGTCCCCGGTTAAACATCGTTATCGACACCGTGTTATATGCATGGAGTCGAAAACGTCGATAACGATGTTAACCGATGATTAGTGTCAACCAGGGCCCAATTGTACCAACGGCTTATCACTTTTCACTTTACAACTTTTGGATAAGCCTTTTTTTTAAAGTAAAGTTGACAAGTGTTGCAAGTTTTACTTATAAAAAATAAAAATAAAAAACGTATCAACTTATAAACAAATTACTAACTGACAATTTTTTTTGGATAAGTCGATTTGATAACCATTGCACAGCCCATTTCTTTTGCTTTTCAAATAGAGAACTTTTCCAATAATGTACTTTGCTAAAATGATTACCGTTTCTTAATGGAAAACGAAGGCTTAGCAAGCCCATGTGCGATTTGATAAACGTTTTCAACTTCTCTTTTTTCTTAGTATGTCGCGCGCACAAAGCACGGCCAATAAATTTTCTGTCTTAAAAATTATTAAGGAAATTGACTATTTCCAATGGTTGCCTTTCGCACTCACCTTGCACACACACAGTTTCTTTCCGCTTTAAGGAAATACTTTGGTTTTCAATTTTTAATTTTACAAACTTCCGCTCGGTTTATTCAAAGTTTTTAACAATTAAAGTTTATATTTTCACGGATGTTAAAAAGATGACACAGTTGAAAAGATGTTTAAAATGCTAATATTAAGGGGGCGCGTGCGCGTAGACCGGCGTTAATAGCTGAACTGGTTTGTGCGGATTTTCGCACGACGATTGGGAGGCGGCCGTGCGCGCTCGGTAATTATTTTCGGAGTCGCGTCGACTCCACTGCCGCCAAAGTGCGCGCGCACGGCCGCTGAACTCGGCTTAAGCGGCGGCTTAGACATCGTCCCCGCCCTGCAGGAATGCGTTGCTGAGCGTCTCCTGCAGCTCTTTCAGGGCGCGTATAGTGTTGCCCAGGACGCGGTGGGTGGTGCGGCCCTGGAAATTGGCCGTTTGTAGGCCTTGGGGCGTGCGCGCGATCGTCCGTTGGGCGGTCTTCTTGCGCGGCGGTTGCGGCGCATGGTTGCGCGGGTTCTTCTGCGCCTTCTTCAGCGCCTTTTTCTTCGGCGGTGCGCGCCGCTTGACGCTCCTTGGGGCCTTTGTGGCCGGTTTCCTCTTCTTGGGCCCCTGTTCCCTTGGCCCCGTGCGCGCATGCGTGTTGGCTGCCACATGCAGCAGCGTGTGGTGCGCTAGCCCGCAGGTCTTGCAACTACCCGGCGAATCGCATTCCCCGGTGGTGTGGGTGAGCGCAAGGCAGTTGACGCAGTAGCCTTGCGCGCGGGCTACTCCCAACCGTTGCGGCGGCTTCATCGCCTTGATGGCCGGGCACGTCCGCAATGCGTGGTACCGGTGGCAGAGCCGGCATTGTAGGCAGTTGTCTGTCTCTGCCGTTGGAGCCAGGGGGCATGCCTTCCGTGCTGCCATGATGTCTTCGATCTGGAAGTAGAAGCAAAGGCAGAGAAACGAGAAGTACTTGGGTACAATATTTAAACGGGAAGTTAAGACCCTTAATATACAAAAGGAAAGGATGTATAGAATTATTTATTGTGCTTTTGGAAGGAAGCACAGTTTGACAAGTGGCCGCGTGATAACTCCATTTTGTGTACGGACTTCCACAACACGTATGTGGTTATCAGGGCCATGGCGAACGTTTTCGATTCGTCCCAATCGCCACTCGGTGGGGGGGAGTGAATCTTCTTTGATCACGACGATGTCGCCTGGCTGAGGGTCGCGCTGTGGAGTTTTCCACTTGTACCTCTTCTGAAGATCTTTGAGGTAATCTTCTTTCCAGCGGCGACTAAATTGGTGGTGAAGTGCTTTGACTTTCTCCCATCGGTTTAGTAGAGAGAGGTCTTCCGCATTAGGCTCGGGAATGGCCAATAACGGTGCACCTCGAAGGAAGTGACCCGGAGTAAGTGCTGTCATATCAGCTGGGTCTTGAGAAAGTGCGGATAGAGGCCTCGAGTTGAGGACTGCTTCAATTCGCACCAGAAGCGTCGTGAATTCTTCGAAAGTGAACTTGTGGGTTGCAGCGGTTTTCTTTAAATGGATTTTAAAGCTTTTCACTGCAGATTCCCACAAGCCGCCCATGTGGGGGGCGCTGGGTGGTATATATTGCCAGTTGATGCCTTGAGGGGCATATTTTTTGACAATGTCTGTGGAACATTCGTTAAGGAATTTAACGAAGTCGCGTTCTGTTGCGCGCTGGGCGCCAATGAACGTTTTTCCATTGTCGCTCATCACTTTTGAGGGAAAACCTCGTCTGCCAACGAAGCGGGCGAATGCTGCTCGAAAAGCTTCGGTTGTAAGATCCGAGCATAGCTCGAGATGCACTGCCTTTGTGGAAAAACAGACAAAAACTGCAACGTATCCCTTGATAAGGGTTGTAGATCTTAGCACCGATGCTTTAATTTGGAATGGCCCAGCAAAATCTACTCCCGTTGTGGAAAATGGGAGTGAGAAACTGCAGCGCTCAGGGGGTAGAGCGGCCATTATTTGGGTGCGTGTTTGTTGCTTGTAAAGCGTGCACACTTTGCATTGAAAGATGCATTTTTTAATTAGAGGTTTCAGCTTTGGTACGTAGTACTCTTGCCTTACCATTTGGAGCATTAATCGTGTTTCTGCGTGAAGAAGCAGCGAGTGTAAAAACTCCAAATATAGCTGGCAGAACCTCGATTCGGTAGGGAGAATTATTGGGTGCCTTTCATTATAGCTTAATGTGGAATGTGCCAATCGGCCATTAACCCGTAAAAGTCCGTCTTTGTCCAACGAAGGATTGAGAACAATAAGAGGACTTTTTTTGTTAAGTGGCTTTTTATCTTGCAAAGCGCTTTTTTCGCTCGGAAAATGGCGTGATTGCGCTGCGTTGATAAGATGAATTTTTGCATATTGAAATGCGTTATGTGTCAGATGTGGATAGGTGATTGTGGCTACCCCCTTTGATTTGTTGCGGGCATTGCTCACGAAGCGGAACATGTACGCAGTCACGCGGAGTGCTCGAGAGAAAGAAGAAAAGCGATCAAGAAAATCGACCTCTTCTTCGAGCGCGTGATATGCCTCCACCTTGCGCTTTTCTGGTGGAGATGCACTGCATGCCTTTGACCTTGGCCATGCATCCATGTGGCAAGAGAGCCATGTTGGTCCGTGCCACCAGAGTGGGGAATTCGCCAAATCCTGCGGTTTGCACCCACGGGTGCCGAGGTCGGCTGGATTATCTTGGCTGGAAACATGGCGTCATGCACCGGTTGGAAGATATTCCCGGATTTGAGAGGTACGATTGGATACATACGTCTTCCATGTACATGGTGGCTTTTCAAGCCAAGCTAGCACAATCTCTGAATCTGACCATAAGAATATGTTGCACGATTCCAATTTGAGCTGTTTTCGAACAGTTGCGACCAGTTTTGCGAGTAAGACTGCACCACACAGCTCCAGGCGTGGCAAGCTTACCGTCTTCAATGGTGCGACTTTGCTTTTTGCAACCAAGAGAGTGGAATATCTTTGGTTGCTAGCATCTGCGCGGATGTGAATCGCAGCGCAATATGCTTTTTCCGAGGCATCGCAAAACCCGTGGGTTTGGGTATCTTGCCCCGGAGTGAAATTAACCCATCGAGGGATTTCGAAGTGGCAGATAGCTGGCAGATTTTCTGCGAACTGTTGCCATTTTGCTAAAGATATAGGTTTGGCACATTCGTCCCAATCAACGCCATCTAGCCAAAGTTCTTGAAGAAGAATCTTTGCTTGAATCATCACTGGCGATAGCCCTCCTGCCGGGTCAAAAAGTTTTGCGACAGAGGATAAGATTTGTCGCTTTGTGACGGCATTCGATGTCGATGCAGGCAGAATGGTGTAGGAAAACTTATAGGTGAGTGCGTTCCATTGTATACCAAGAGTTTTGGTTGTGGAAGCGCTCTCAAATTTCAAAAAGTTGGAGTCGAGAAGATCCTCCTTTGGAAATTTTTCTAAGATGGCCGGATGATTGGCCGTTAGTTTCTTGAGTATGAAACCAGCTGACTTAAGCGCTTTGATCACTTGAAGAAGTGATTCAGTGGCGTTGTCAATATCATGACTTCCGGATAGGATGTCATCCACATACGTTTCGGTTTTAAGTATTGTGGCAGCCAAGGGAAATGTCGCTATCGTATCATCTGCTAATTGATGCAGGGTACGGATAGCGAGGTATGGTGCACAATTAACCCCGAACGTTACGGTTTTAAGATTATAATCGGTGACAGGAGAGTCAGCCGATGTGCGAAATAAGATTCGCTGAAAATCTTTATCGTCCTCATGGATGAGTATTTGACGCTACATTTTTTCAATGTCGCCATTGAACACGAATCTGTGCATTCGCCACTGCAGAATGAGCAGGATGAGATCTGGCTGGAGTGTGGGACCAGTGTGCAACACGTCATTCAGGGATTTTCCTGAACCAGATGTTTTTGAGGCGTTGAATACCACGCGAACTTTGGTGGTTACCTTATCTGGTTTGACGACCGCATGGTGTGGCAAGTAGAATGAGAAGTATTTGCCATTAGCTACTATCTCACATGGCTTCGTGTGCTCCATATGACCGAGGTCGAGATATTCTTGCAACACATTGTTATACATTGTGCCTAAGTCTCCTTTTTTCTGAAGCGATCGCTCCATGCTATGAAGTGCAGCAGACCGAGAGTGGCCCAGAGACAGCTTTTTTGGAAATTCTTCCTTGAATGGAAGTCGCACAATGTATCGACCGTTTGGGGCACGAGTCGTTGTTGTTGCATATATATGCTCACAAGCCTGATCTTCCGGGGAAATTTGTGGAGGTTGTGGAATCTCCTCCTCTTCCCAAAACTTTCGAAGCTGAGAGCTGAGAGTTGCATTCGAGCACTCTTCTACTTGTGTCGAGAATGACACCACATTTTCGGTTATTGGACCACTGAGAATCCAGCCAAATATTGTTTTTTGCGCAAGTATTGTGCCGCAAATATTTTGTATACCTTCCAGCAGGATTTGTGGAAGTATATCGCTGCCGATTACCATGTCAGTTTGAGCTGGTATGTGACAGCTTGGGTCAGCAAGTTCAAGGATCTTGAATTGCTGCCAGTTTTCACGGCTAATGGTGAATGTAGGCATGTGCCTCGTGAGCTGAGGTAACACGATAGCCTGTGTGTTTATCCGTTGCATGGTTTTTGGTGCTACCAATGTGAGTGGACAAAGCTTTGAGGAGCTTTGTACTACATGTCCACCCATGCCGGAAATTTCGAACTTGGAATGTTCGAATGGTAGTTTCAACCGTTTTTGAACTTTCGAGGAAATGAAAGTTCTTTGTGAGCCTTGATCAATCAGGGCTCTAAGTTGAAACAATTCACCCTCGTGTTTAACTGCGACTATGGCAGTTGGAAGGAGAATTTTGCTATCATTGTCGGTGTGCAATGATTGTATTTGTGCTTGTTTGGAACAGCACGGTTGCTCGCTGGAATCGGAGCTTGACTGCGCTTGTCGAGCGGGAGGTGTCGACTGGGCAGTAGTGTGTTGTGCGGCGGTTTCATTCGCTCGCGCACTGTAGTGTCGAGATTGTGGTTTGGGATTCATGTGCAGCAGGGAGTGATGCCGTTGTTGGCAATGTGTACATGACCACTTGCTCGGACACTCATTAGTGCTATGGGAATTACCAAGGCAGTTTTTGCACAGCTTGGTTTGGTTTGCGAATTGTACTCGGTTCGGGACCGAAATTCGCTTAAATTGTGGGCAGACTCTAATGGGATGAGGGGACTTGCAGTAAGAGCAAGTTGGTTCCCTCTTAGGTTCTGCCACAAAGGTTTGAGTCCTGTTAAAGGACCTGTTTTGCGCAGCATTTTGATGAGCGACTGGTTTTTGTTTATTTTGGCTTGGATGAAGCCGGTTAAGTCTTTCGACTACTTCGTATCTTGAAGTAAGAAAATCGTCCATTTGTGACCATGAGGGTAAATCTCTTCGAGAAGAGAGAGATTGTTCCCAAAGTGACAGTGTGGTTTCGGGCAATTTGGATGAGCAAATGTACACCAATATGGGATCCCAACTGTCTGTCTGGACGTCTTGGGAATTAAGAACTGACAGAAGTTGTTAATTGATGTTTGCAGCCTTTGAAGTTGCTCGCTATTCTCGGATTGAATAGTCGGCAAAGTCATCAAAATTTTAATTTGGTTGTCAACCAAGATACGTTTGTTTTCGTATCGTGACCGTAAAGCTTCCCAGGCCAGCTCGAAGTTATCATCGCTGAGCGGGTATTGCTTGACGATGGAACCGGCTTTTCCTTGAGTTTTGTACCGGAGGTGATACAGTTTTTGAGCACGGGAGAGCTTCGGGTGGTTGATGTACACCGCTGTGAACATGTCACGAAAGGCGGGCCATTCTTCGTAACCACCGTAAAATGTCTCCGTGTCACAAGGTGGGACTTGAAGAAAAACGTTTGCCTCTGCCGAGGTGTGTTCCACGCGGGGTGGTGGACTCGGTGCGGCGATTGCTTTAATCAACGACAGTTGATCGGCAATTTTAGCTTTGGTCACCTCATATAATTCAAGGCAAGTGAAGTACTTGCCTTCTACCGAACTCTTAAAGTTTTCGGGTAGGCTGTCATCTGGCTTTGAAAAAACCAAATCATAGGCAGACTGAAGCCGTGCCCAACAATCATCTAGTGATTTGTCTTTTATCATAAGATATGATTCAGTGTGGTCTTGGATCGGTGCATCACTGAATCTTGCACAGTATCTCATGATACTGTCACTTTCCGCTATAAACTTTTGAGCGGATGGGTCAAAAGTTTTAGGTTTCGGGCGCGGTGAGGGTTCCCTCTTACCACCGGTGGCTTCTTGCGAAGCAGTTTTTGACCTTGTCTCGATTTCAGACATTTTTGGTGGACTGTGTCCAAGTGGCGTTTTTAATGCTGTGGAAGGTCACACGTATAAAAATTGAGAGAAAAATTTATCAAATTTTACTGAGTACCACCCAGATAACGTTCGCAAAAATTAGAAAAATATATGTCAAACGAGTAAAAATTGCACTTTGTGCCACAGAAAATCAGGAAAAGAATTTTAAGATTTTGTGGCGGTGTTTGTGTTTTTTGTTTCTTGCAAATTACGTGAAATTATATTTGCTTTAATTTTTGGTTCAGCACTTTTTATTACGTGGAAAACGGAGCGTCCCAATTAAATCCGCGGAATTTGGATTTGAAAAATTTCAGTACGAGAAAAAAAAATCACAAACACTTTTCACTTTTATATACGTGGTGAAATATACGTATGTATAAATATTTAATGTGATATAACTAATTATGTAAATACTGAAAAAGTAATGGTTATTTATCACTATCTAGACCAATGCAATTCGGGAGCTTTCCCTACTGGGTTGCATGTATCTGATATCTTGAACTCACTTCTTATCGCGTTATGGATAATATTCGTGTGACAATATTCTTTGTTAGCACGTATGTACAAAAGTGCAGAATATGTAGAATGTAAAAATGTACGTACGTATGTATGTACAAATATTTACGTATGAAGCCGAGTATATGGCTAAGCTATGCTTTGTCACAGCAGTGGTGAGTTAAGAAACGAAAACAACAGAGAATTTGTTTTGATTATAGTGCGTATGTATGTATGTGTGCGGGAATGCACAAGTGGATATAATAATACGTAAAGAGCCGCTCACCGCTGAGAGAGCGGGCTTTGATTTACGTTCTCTTAGCTTGGTGAGTGCAGCAGAGAAAAGCAAGATTGAAATAAATTAAAATAAGCTAGAGTGCGCTTGGTACGTGTGGACTGTATTGTTCGATAAATAGCAGCGACTCTCTTAGCTATTATACGAATAGTTGCAGAAAATGCAACTGGTAAAAATGTTTATATGTGCTAACGTATGTACATATGATATATGGGAAATAGTGCACTTATGTTTTTCGGCAATTTGTTTAGCCAAGTTCAACGAACTATGCGACCAACGGCAAAAATTGGTAAGCAGAGGAAAGTATGTGATTTTAATGTGCTAATATTTTGTTCTTGCACAGTGGGACACAGTAGGCATATAAACTGCAACGGAATTTATTTTGGGGTATATATCAGAATTTGTATATATGTACATATACTTATATATATATATAAGATTGGCGGTAAGTGGAGATATACCGCTTTCCGGAAAACGGAATGTTTCTACCAAAATTCAATAGCGGCAAATTGCCGATGTGAGATTTTTGGGCGGCAAGAAAATATCTGCAATTTTAGTGAAACCGTTTTTGGCGAGAATAAATACGCCTTTTATTTAATTATATATATATATATATATATGTATATACGTATGTATGCCCGTTGGCAGTTTATTAGAAATAATATAACTTTCAAGAATATGAAAGTTATATTATTTAAATTTTTAAGGAAATTAAAAATTTGCCTACTTACTACTTTCCTTGATTTATGTATATGTGTATCTGATTTTGCTCCTTTTTGCCTGGGGGCTTCTTGTGTCTGGTGTTGTTGCTGCCGCTTATGCGGTTGATGGCTGCTGATGTTGTTGATGGCTGCTGGTGGCGGTTGCTTGGCTGAAGTATGTAGGCCAATTTGTTTGGTTTGATGATGATGTTGTTCACTCGATTGGTTTTTTAAATGTACATAAGTATTTTAATTATTTATTTGTTTTTTCCAAAATTTTATTTTATTTTTCACTTTTGAGTTTTCGAAATGTACGTGCACTCTTTTTACACTTTTGTTTGTTGTTTTTGCACTTAGTTTCTCAGTTTTTTTTTGCGTATATGTATGTATATACGTGCACTTTAGTTTATAGCTTTTTTTCCACTGTTAAAGTTGTTTTTTGTTGTGTTTTTACGGTCGTACGAGTACCGATTTTTTTTTGTGGTTTTTATTAATTTATTTTATTTTTTTGGAGCTAGGCCAGGGTTGGCTGCGAAGGACCATGACTATTTCCAATGGTTGCCTTTCGCACTCACCTTGCACACACACAGTTTCTTTCCGCTTTAAGGAAATACTTTGGTTTTCAATTTTTAATTTTACAAACTTCCGCTCGGTTTATTCAAAGTTTTTAACAATTAAAGTTTATATTTTCACGGATGTTAAAAAGATGACACAGTTGAAAAGATGTTTAAAATGCTAATATTAAGGGGGGCGCGTGCGCGTAGACCGGCGTTAATAGCTGAACTGGTTTGTGCGGATTTTCGCACGACGATTGGGAGGCGGCCGTGCGCGCTCGGTAATTATTTTCGGAGTCGCGTCGACTCCACTGCCGCCAAAGTGCGCGCGCACGGCCGCTGAACTCGGCTTAAGCGGCGGCTTAGACAGAAATAATAAGTCCGCCTTAACTATCATATGTATGTTTATATGAATAACTATATTTTTCTACATTTTAGGGTTATTTATTTGGATCTTTCCAAAATAATTCAGTAAGATAACCCACATTGCATTAATTGAATGATTTCCGTACCGATTAACAAATTGGTACTCAGTAACCTTAGGTAATCAGTGTTCCATCAATGCACCCTGCGACTCCACCAATGTTGAAAATTGTGTGGCAATATTTTCCGTAAATTTCGGCCTACAAATAGTTTAATCCATCAATTTGTTTATCACGGCATTTGCCACTCGATGGATTACTACATAGCGCCAATTCGTGAACCCCATGCATTCGACCATGCCGTTATTACGCTCACTGTTATATTATAGGTTCGCGCCAATTTTTAATAAAATTTTTTCAATTTGGCTACGAGATATGAGATAGCCGCAATTTTTCTACTACACCAATATGTAAACTGTAGTTGATTTGTTCTTTTATGACACGCCTTTTATTATTTGCAGCCTATCCTCCTCTAATAAATTTAATATTTCGAATCGAAGCATTTCTTGTAGGAGTGTTCGCTAAGCAAAAAATTTGTACAAGTTGGTACCAATTGTTACAAAATCGTGTTCGTTTAGCCAAAAACTCAGTAAAATTTGCAAGAAGAGAGCACAATTTTGACATTTCATTTGGAGGGGAAGTTGCATATTTGTGCCGGGAAAATTTTTGCCAGTAAGAATTTGCAAGCAGGATTGTGGCACAGGGTTGCATTTCAATAATAATAATAATAGATTGGCGCTTACACATATGTTAGTGTTTGGCCGAGCTTCTCCTCCAACTTGTGGCGGCCGCCTTGATATTGTCACACAAAGCGGAGGGACCTACAGTTTTACGCCGACTCCGAACGGCGATTGTATTTTTATGAGAAGCTGTTTTTCATGGCAGAAATACACTCGGAGGTTTGCCATTGCCTGCCGAGGGACGACCGCTGTTAAGAAAAACATTTTTCTAAATTTTTTGCGATGTTGCTTTGACCAGGGCTTGAACCCAGGTGCTGGTGAGTGAAAGCGCGCACTGCTTACCACTACACCACAGGGTTGCATTTTGTCAACATTAATTTGAATCAACGAGTTCGTTAAATTTAAAAATTAACAATCTTGTTGCGTTTTACTAATGAAATAAGTATGTAAATATTCGTTTATTCAATTAGTATAATTAATTCCAAATATTTGAAAGGTACTCGGCTGAAAAAGCTGTATTCGTAATCGGAACGCACTCGTCACCACTGTCCATATAGGAAATCCGACAGTGACTTCCAGAAAGAAATTGAAGCGTATGTTGAAGAAAGTCAAAATAAGAAGAAATATACGTATAGGTCCTATTTTGGTTTCCACCTGAAATAATTTTAAAAATTTACTATGCTCGAAATGCAACCGTGGACGCCAGCTGGCAGTGGAGCTTGCAAATGTTTGCTAATTCCTGTTTGCGAAAAACTCAGTAAGTTTCTCTCTTTGGAGAGTTAGATACCTTATTCTCTGAATTTTGTTACTGGCTAATTTTTACTGGCAGTTGCATAGCGAGCACTCCTTGTGTCAATATTTTATCGAATCACGTGTTAAAGCTTTCAGACCGAGTAAATGTAACTTATCACTGATATGATAAGTAAAATTATGTTTAGCAACATAATGATAGAGTTCGCAAAATGAAAAAAGACAAGTGATAAATAAAAATTTTTGATGCAACGAAATGCTAATAAATTTTGATAATTTGCATAACTTACCACTTATCCGCTAAGCATTTCGAATTTTGGTGCAACGCTCTGTAAAGAAATGGCTGTCGGGTGGTTGCCTATAATGATGTAGTATTGATAATGATTTGCTTGACCTTTTCTTGTCGGTACAAACAGGAATCTCGATAAACTGTTGTTGGGTAGCTCGTTTCCAATGGGATGGTGACAATAATGAGGTTGACTTACGTTTGATGATTTTGGGATTACCGGTGTACGGTGGTCTAACTGCCGCCAAATGAATAGACCAGAATTTATATCCACATACACTTTATTTCCACAGGTAACAACTTGGTTGGGGATTTGCCGGAAGGAATGTGGTGGAACAATGTCGATAAGTATATTCCCCAGGTATACGCACTCTGAGGATTCACTTTAACCAAACCAATGTCGTCAGCTTTGATAAATTGCTTGGTTAGGATTACTTCATTCTTGCGATGGCTGATGCGTGTTGTTCGGTCCGTGTTATCGTATGTCAGTGTGGGCGTTTTCATTGTGGCCATGTCAATTCGTGTCTATACCGATATGATGGTTCGTGTCTTGAATAACTATTGGTTACGTACATTGTTCTGGCAAGTCCCCCCCATTTTGAAGTTTAGCTTTGACAGTTTTGTTATGTTTACATTTCTCATAATCATTCTTATGTCTATTATTTGGCCAATAAAAATATTAGATCATTATCCCCCTCTCATCTTCAGCGACCCGTTAACAAAAAATGTGAAGCGTTTAGTATGGATATGAGAATGGTGGTTCGAATGCGATTCACGGGCTGTGGTTTGATGGACGTTAGACCTTACATCGAAATCGTTCTACATGATGTTCACCAACCCCATCCTGACTCGTTCAGTTCGCCTTTGAGCGCTCATGTATGTACACATGTTCCGTCTTTCCTATTAAGTTTCAGTACGCATTACGTAAGCTACGGTAGATGAAAGGCATGGGTAAATGATTTGGTTATGAATCTTTTCTTGTTTGCTTTGATCGATTTACTAGCAATGTACTGAGCATATATTTAATATAACAAAACTATGGATATAACAAAACTAAACTTAATTAATTTATTCAGTAATTCATTTCATTTACAAACGTAATTATTATTTCAATATGGCAGAATCAATGGAATATGGAGGCGCGCCCGCCATATATTCATCGAAATTCTTGACAAGGCGAATGTACTGAATGAGTTAACGTGTTGTGATTAAATCGGCGGAATAATTGTCAAGCACTCGGTGTTTAGCATCGATCAGTTGATATGAATTGGAACCAAATTTCCGTGAAACATAGGCTCTAATTTTTGGTGGGGCTAGTTTTTGTGCATAGCCCTCTCCGGCCGCGGACTGTTTAGGATTGGGAATGTAAACTTCCGAGCCTATCTCGAAATAGCGTTCTCTTTTGCGGGTCAATGCCCGTTGTGCGGTTTGTTGATATTGTTCGAACTGTTTGTCTCGAATTTCATCAGCCAGAACTTTACGCTGTTCCACATCCTGTGTATGGTATGGATTTACATCCAATAATAATTTATACTCGTTTCCATCTTTCACTTATTCACGACCAGTGTGCAGGAAATATGGCGTGTAGCCCGTGGCTGAATGCACTGAAGTGTTAATATCATGAATAACACGAGAAAGATGGTTTTCCCAGGAGGAATGTTCAATAAGGCCAGCCATGTGAGCACGTAATCCAAGTTTAATGCTTTTGTTTGTCGCCTCGACCAGATTGGCTTGTGGATGGTACAAAGGCGTTTTCATGTGTTTGATGTTATAATCGGCGCAAAGCTTTGCGGAAGTTTGACTGATGAATTGAGTACCATTATCTGATATAATGAGTTCGGGGCAGCCAGACATATCGCGAGTAACAGTCGATGGCTACGAAGATCCATTGGTTACGATTTTTAGACATGGGCAGCTTACCGACGAAGTCAATCGATAATTGCCTACCCGGTCGTTTTGGTTCTCTATATTCGCCGTGTTGTGTTTTGGTGCTCTCATTACTTGGTTTAATGCAGTGGCATAGTTCACATTGCCGAACGTACTGGTAAACGGACTCATACATGTTTGGCCAGTAATAGCGTTGTGAGATACGTCTATATGTTTTCCAAAACCCTGATGCGAATGTTGGTTATGATTTTCATCGAGGACTTAGCTCTGTCAGAAGATAGTACACAAAGTGTCCACAGTACTTCCGCACTTTGATTGGAAAATTTCAATCGATGATATAGAAGGTTGTTCTCGATTTTATATCTATCTCATGGTTGTGTTTAGGCCATGGCATGCATTTTGTTGTACCATTTATCGCACGTGTTTGGGTCAATGTTGATCACGGATGTGATTGGGATACGATTAACGTGAAAATTACTCGGAAGGTCACTTTGATTTCTACGAACGATGTTGAGAAGAGCAGAAGAACGAGATAAGGCGTCAGGAAGTTCCAAATGTTTTCCTGGTTTATGAATAATTTTGAGATCGTATGGTGATAATCGGATCGCCCAACGACATAAACGGCCAGTTGGGTCCTTGAGAGTTTGTAGCCAGCGCAAAGCTATATGGTCCGTTACCACAACCAATTCACGACCCTCAAAATATGGACGGAACTTTTCGACCGATGAGACGCCTAGGCATTCCCGGTCAGATGCTGTGTAATTTTGTTCGGCTTTCGAGAGTTTCTTAGAAAAATACTGAACCACACGTTCATTCCCATCATGTTCTTGTACTAGAACAGCTCCCGCTGCGATAAGCGAGGCATCGGTATAAACCTTGAATGGTTTTGAATAATCGGCCATAGTCAGAACGGTAGTGGTAGTTAAACACTCTTTGAGTTTGAGAAAGGCTTGTTCAGCAGCGGTATTCCATTCAATGGGTCCTTTTCGGTTTCTTTTATACAATTCACAAAGGGGAGCTGTGATCTCCGAAAAATTTGGAATAAATTTACGGTACCAGCCTGCTGCACCAACGAACCGTCTGACTTCTTTTGCCGTTTTGGGCCGTGTAAATTCAAGAATCGCTCGAATACGAGATGGATTCGCAGATAAACCCTCTTGAGACAAAACGTAGCACAGGAATTGCAATCGTTTACAACAAAAATTCGATTTGGATGTTGAGATGGTTAAGTCGGCCCCAGCCTGACGTTTTGCAACGATAGCCAATATCTTAACGTGTTCTTCAAACGTCGAAGTGTAAATTATGAAATCATCCACATATGCGAATGCATGTGGAACCAAATCACGGAAAATTTTATCAATGAGAATGGCTAATGTGGCCGGGCGACGAAAATCGTAAAGTCTGTTACCGAATTCAAAAGCGGTTTCCAGTTGACTCGATTTTGCCAAAGGAATTTGAAAGAAAGCTTGAGACAGATCAATACTGTTTAGGTATTTTGCTGATTTTAGTCGAGCTAAAATTTGATTAGTATCCGTAATTGGATAGGCATTTGGAACGGTGATTTTATTCAACTCCCTTGCGTCCAAGCACACGCGACACGTTCCGTCTTTCTTCTTTACAGCCAGAATTGGTGACCGCCAAGGGCTTTCTTCGATGGTCATATAATGATGTCACGACTACGCATTTTATCCAATTCGGCTTGAACTTGTTCAGCCACATATGGCGATACTGAATACTGACGTTTCATGACGGGTTTTGCATCACCCGTATCAATTACGTGATTGATCTGATTAGTGATATTTAAAGGACCAGACTCAGGAGTTGGATTAAAAAGTTTGAGAACGGCGTCCAACATTTGTCTTTGATCTGGGGTGAGATTATGTGGAAGGCTGACGCTAGTTAGTTTTGGGGTATCTATGTCGCCCTCTAAACCGAGTGTAGAAGCGTCAATTGGCTCCAGATCGTTACTCATAGATGATACCTGAGCCCACTCCATGGTGGCTGGTTACAAAAATTAATAAATTCATCCGCCGTAACCATTTCGACTTTAGCGGATGCAACTTCTTCAGTATCACCTTTGGCTGTATGTTTTAAAAATCGCTGAAGTTTCTCTTGGTTCTGCACCAGTTCGAAAACAGAAGGCCTCAAGGAATGTCCAGCCCATAATTGGGTGTTTCAGTGAGATAGGCACTACAAGAGTTGGCATAAGTCCGGTAAGACTACCAACCGTATATAATACATTCACTTTACCAATGGCCTTAAAAAAAATCGAATTATCGGCGAGACCAATGGATGTTTTGGTAGGTTGCAACTGTCCCCATTTGCACTTCTCATAAAATGTTTTTGAAATGACTGTGGCTTCGGCTCCACCATCGAGTAAAACCGCATGAGACTGGTTGTTAACCATAACCGTGAGATAATGGCGACAATCGTTCGGCATATTATATGTCAAGCATTTTTCTGAGATAAAGAAAACATAACATGGGCTAACTTTGTTGTCTCCGTCTTGATTGTGATTAGGGACTGGAGCTGAAGTAGGTTTGGTAATTGGTGGTGTTCGTTCAGAACATTGGGTTGATGGTTCTTTGCCATCCCTTTGAGTTTGATTATACTCGTTAGGAATCAGAGTAGACTTGTTACTGGAATTCGGTACTGAGGATTTTTCGATTTGTAGAGGGACTTCGGTCGAATGAGGATTGTTAGAGACATTAGATTTAGAATAGGTTGTGGATTCTGAGTACGATGGACCACTATTCCCAATCGACTCCCTTACGCGTTTTTTGAACACGGGAATTGATCAGACGTAAACCCCGGTCGTGTACATTTGTAGCAGATCACCCTATTCGATTGGGTTCGACACTTTTTGAAGTGATGGCCCCACACGAGACATATTGCATATCGTACATTTTCGTCGCCCTCAACACCGAGAAATGGGTCGACGATAGTTCCTACTTTCATATCATTCCCCTTTGGATTTTTGTCATTTTTATAATCCTCGACTCGTTTCGAATACCTACGTTTCTGAGATGCTTTAATTGTTTTCTTTTGCTTGTTCACGTATGCACATTCCCTGTCATCGGAGTCGGATCCAGGAAACGAAGCGGTATATTCCGAATGTGAAGACTCATCCGGTGAATCATTTATTGCCGAAATTTCTCGTGCCGCTGATCGCTGAACGAATGTGGTGCAATTCGCTGAGCGAACTCACGCAATTGCTCCACCGTGTGGACTTGTCGAGTGTGGACGAGTTCACGCAAATGATCGGAAAAGGTACCAATGATGATATCGAGGTGGTCCCGTTCATCCAGACCACAGGAATTACCCTGTAATTGGAATGTCAAGTCATCGATATGTTTCAGCAGTGTTTGCGAACTTGGATCGAATTTAATCTGTGCATATGACATTATTACTTGGGCCCGAGAATGTTTGTTGAGGAAACGAGCACGAAGTTTCGTGCAAAAATCTTGATTATCTCCGAAGTTTCTCAGTTCGGTGAAGTACCATTGTCGAGCGGCCCCCGTGAGTGTGGGTACCAAACGCGTTACCAATTCATGGGTGGGTACTCCAATCTTATATCGAAATCAGCCAATAATAGCCAAATAATCTTCAACCGATAGAAATGTTTCGTTCACATGAACGCAATCGAATTGAGCACGTCCCATATATGATGGTAAGCCGCTGAATTTCCTATCCATTGCATCCGCTTGGGCAGATTCGTCGAATATAGTGGCTTGATTTGGTCGTGATTGTGGTGGACCGGATAGCGAATAATTCGGATATAAATGAGATGGTTGATTAATTGGTTCTTGGATATGAGACGTTCTAACACCACGGTAGGTATTGATCGTTTGAGTTTGTAAGGTTGCAGGACCACCCAAAGAACCATGCGGAGGATCCACCGAGGGTGGTATCCAGGTATGATTCCAGGTCATTGGCATGGTTTGGTTCATATCACGAACGTCAGGAATTTGTGTCTGCAACTGAATCCGATCACGGATCATTTGCTGTTGCATCTGTGTTTGGGCTCTCAGCAACTCAGACACCATTACAGACAGTTGGTGTAATGAGGGTGTTGGTTCCGTTCCGCCTGACACTGAATTGAGAACGGCTGGTTGAGCATTTGAATTAACCGTACTGGTGGTCAGGGTATACCGTGGTTCAGTTGCCTGAACCGAAGTCGGTATATTCTGGTTTGGAATCGAATCTGGTATGGTTAAGGGTAAATATTGTGATGGAACAGGATTTTGAGTTGAACTCATCGTTCCCCGTTCATTCTCAAAACCATGGAAGGTCGAGTTCAAACTTAATTGGGGATGGCACGTCAGGATTCCCGTATTCGGTGAAGATATCCGAAGCTTACGAATCTTCGACTGAATTTTCCGATCAGATCTGCCTGACGTGAATCCGACTCGGGTCTTAACTTCAACCGAGCGGTTCGATAACAATAATGTATCATTTGATGAAGACGACCCTGAGGTGTTAACACCTCATTCGCCTTCAGTTCCCGATATGCTCTCTCACATATTTCCAACTCATTCATTTGGTGCCAATTAATCGTAGCGCTTTCGACAGAAGAAACATTTCGATATGAAGCAAAATGGCTTTCAAACCTAACTTAATTGCCTTTCAAGAAAAAGTATTGCCATTGAGCCACAATCACTCCTTGACCTTAAAAAAATTTGTCAAAAATTTGTCCACTGTTTGAAAAACGAAAAAAAACTCAACCTCTCAATTTGAAAAATCCATTATATATTGCATTGTTTATTATTTGCATGCAACTGTGCTTCCTTCACACAATTTTTATCCCTCGAACAGCAAGTCAGTTTTGTGCTATTCAAGACCTTTAATTTAAGCCAAGATAGAAGTGTCTAGGCCCTTTGAGAGCTAAATTATTACAATTCTAAAGCTAAACTTCGAAATTTCATTCGACATTTTACGCATTTTTTTTTTTATTTCGAAGTAAGAACTAGCACATTAGTTTTGAAGTTTGGTTTAAAATTGTTATAACTTGGCTCTCACAGGGCCTGGAGTTTTCTACCTTGGCTCGAATTAAAGGTATTGAATTGTTCGAGGGATATACAATTGAGTGAAGGATGCACAGCTCCATGCAAATAGAAACAAAAATGCAATAAATAATGCATTTTTTAAATTAAGGTGTTACAATTTTTCTTCGAATTTTGAACAGTGGAATCGTGTTGCTCGTCTCAAAATCTATAATACTAGTTAATAAAAAATACATAAATTTTTTGTTTTGGAATAATTCCGTGTATTTTGCATATTTTTTTTCAAAGAACACCACTTTTGCCCAATATTTTAATGGAAATGGGGGAGGTGGCGGATCCAGCGGGAGGGTTTTGGGGGTCAATTTTTTAATACATAGACGCTATATTGTACATACAAATGCGCCATATTAAAACACCCTCCGTGGGTCCGCCACTGACTGACACGTTGTTTATAGAATTACAATACCAAGAGTGTAATTGAAATTCTTAACCGAACTCGGGTTTTCCGATCGACTCGGATTTGGGAGGGGAAATTTCCCCTGCGGGTACGCTGGGCGAAAGGTTCGTCTGGTCGTCCGCCGATGACTTCACCCTCTAAGACTCGCCCCCACGCGTCCGCGCCGATGAGGACGTCGATAACTCCAAGCGTACCAAACCGATCGTCCGCCAACTCTAGCCCTCTCAAGCACGGCCACTGGTTCACATCAATATTCACCGCCGGGGACTAAAAAGTAATGGACGGTAAAACCAAGGCCCCAATTCGCATCTCAAATCTAGTTCTCATTGACCCCAACGTGAGTGTAACGCTGTCCTTCACCTGGGTATTGACGGCAGCCCCTACTCCTTCTACCATCAGGTAGGATCGATCCAGGATCGCATAGGATACGAGCCAGACGCTTCTCCAAAGGCAGCACGCGCTGTTGCTAAGAGGGTGATCGGCTGATATCTGTCCGCGTGGGATCTCGCAAGTTCTGCTAGCCATGCAGCTGAAGTTTTTGGGACCTTACCAGGTGAAGTATTTGATACGGGTGACGTAGACGTGGATTCAGGCGCATCAGTGTTGGTGAACCTCTCGCGGCATAAGATAGTATTGTGCTTACGGCTACAAATACGGCAACTTCTCGATGGACACTGTCTGGACGAATGGCCAGCACGTAGGCAGTTATAACACAACCCCAACTCTTAAATGCTTCATAACGTTATTCAATATTCATAGCTGACAGCGCTGGACACTTAGAAATTCGATGCGGATAACCACAATGCACACACTGTGCCGATGGTTCAGGCGATAGGCTATGAGCATGCCTTTCCAAAAACTTCAGCAAATCATCCAGCCGGGGAATATCGGTGGTGGTAAACTTCATACACCTGTCGCGCTTGGTTACAGCGGGAAGCTTGGACACAACAATAGGCACAGCTAATGCATCCCATTGACTTACAGGGATCTCCATGACCCACAATGCTCGCAGCGACTCAAGCACTGTGCCAACAATGGCCAGCAATGTTTGCGACGACTCCTGGGTAGCTACTTTTAGGTTGAGAAAACGCGACACGTGTATTTCTACCAGCTGATTCTTATTGTCGTAATGCTCTTCAAGAGCCTTCCATACTTCTTGATAGCCATCCGAATATATCCCTCCAATCAATGGCACTGTGGACGCTTGGCGAAGTTTACCCAACTTAAATGCTTCCGGGTACGCAGAGTTATAAAGAAGTGTTTCAAACGCATTATTGAACGCCAACCATTTACACATATCCCCGTCAAATAGAGGGATAGCCAACGGGTTAAGTTTAAGATCTACCGAACAGCCATCCAAAGTCGTGGTAGGAACGTTGTGCGCACCTCCACTGAAATATACCCTCGACGTTACAATAAGGCGATTGAGTGTGCTACATGCCTCACCATAAAGCTCCTTCACAGTTCCCATAGCGAAACATGCGTAACTATTTCCGCTTCTCCAACAAGATGATTAATGTTATCAACGAATCGCCCGAAATTTGTCTCGATCGACTTCAGCTCTTGTTGCAGTTGGAATACATCCCTCACACGGGCATGTATGCACTTTATTGCCTTTACAGAAGATGCACGCAAGTTGAGTAATTATTAGGGGTCTTCATCAAAAGTGACAAACTGCTGATAAACTTGATAAAATTATAAATTGAATGGTCGCCGCGAATAACGTTATTAGCGACAAAATTATAATTTATACCTAAGCTCATTTTATTTGGTTTTCTACTTTTTCGCTACGGGAGTATTCAAGAAACTTGCTCTTAAAATATAAAATATTTATGTAAAATGTACATTGTACATTTATATCGTTAAAGTTAAAGAAACTTGGCCTAAGAAAATTGACGCTTACAATTGATCATTTTGATAAATTAACAGTCAAACTTTGAATGGAAATCTATTTAACCAAAGCTTATCACTTTATCAAACGATTTGGTGGATAAATGCATTAATTTCAACAAGATTTCACCCTGACAGGTTGCTAGGTTGTCGCTTTGGCTACGAACGCACAAAAAGCAAATGAACACAATGGACGAGGTAAGAATGAAACGTAACCAGCCACCAAAGCTAAATAATAAACAATTTGACGCAATTATTTACCAAGGTGCGTTCATGAAAGAATGCGGATAAACTGATAAATTTAAGGAATTTATCCCTTTATCACTTAAGATGAGGACCCCTATTATTTCTGTTTATACCTTCTTCTTCAAAAAGTCACTTGGCTCATGCCGAACCCATCTCAACATCAGCATGGAGGTACATACTCAAAAAGGAATATCAAGCGCTAATCAACCATAATTATTACAATAATTTAAAATAAATGTATTTACGCATATTAAATTGAGATTTTTTTTATTTTATTTTCTGTCTTTACTTGATAGTTTTTTTCGATTGCCACATGAATTTCATTTATACAAAACATCAATTTTGTATGGCATATTTGACATAGTGCTGTTAAAAAAACACCTTTAGTTTCGTAAAACTCGCGATTCGAGTGACGGTGAAAAACTTGTAGATTCAAAAACTGTAGATACGGGAAAAGAATTCGCGGCAAATATTGAAAATTCCTGGTAGTAGCCCCTTAGTAATACATCCTTTATGTTAAGGAAAAGGACGGTCTGTACTGACTTAGTAAATTTAGTCATTAAATAAAACTAAAAAATATTGTTAATGAAAACTAAATAACAACAAATAAGGACATAACGAAAAAAATTGTTAAAGAAAAAACAAATAAGGACATAAGGAAAAAGAAAAACAAATAAACTTAATAATTACATCTATATCGACACATAGGAAAGTCGAGATTTTTTGTACGCGGTAATCTCGAAAACTACAGAACGGATTTTAACAAGATTTTCTCTAATATACTCTGTATCGATAGGAGAGTGACCTTTTTTATTAAGAATTTTAATAAGGTTGCCACCTGTCTAAAAAATTATAAGATCCGCACCGTTCGTTGGATTTAAAAATCTGAGGTGTTAATTGAAATCGGTTGGTCTCTAGAAAATCAGTAATGTCCAAGTTTTTGAATACGGTTGCCACCTTTTAAGAAAATTACTATATTCCATCCTAGGCGTCAGTTCTGCACCGTCACTGTCAAGTAAAAAGACTTAGCCTCTAGATGTGTAATAATGTATTATTTCTCTGAGTAGGGTTGCCATCTGTTTAGAAACTATAAGATATTCACGGTTCGTTTTATGAAAAAAGGAGATACCAAATGAAAGTGCATGGCCTTCGCATATACAAAAACTTTAATTTTTTTTAGTAGGGTTGCCACCTATTTAAAATTACTATCTTCTATACATAGTATAAAGCAGTGGTCGGCAGACCATAGCTCACAGAGCGCTCTCTTTGTGTTTCAGTGCATTTAATGCACACTGCCTCACTTATTGAATCGTTTGAATGTGTTAGAGTGCCGACCACTGGTTTAAAGGAAAGGCGAGATATTTTGACCACGCTACTGACCGGATGTATACAAGATTTTTTTATTATATAATAAATGAAGTACATGATGACATATGATTTCTTTCTTCAAATTCGTAAATGTACATACATATGCATACATTCAGCGCGTGGCGATGCCTCGCGCATTCGTGGCCGGCTAGTAAAACTATTAAATATTGTTAAGAAAAATGGGAAACTTAAATAAGGTCATAGCGAGAAAAAGTAAAGCAATGTGAAAATTTTAAGAAAAAAAAACAAGGACAACAAAAAAAAATTATAAAAAATTTTATATATTAAATTAAAGTGAAACAAATAATGAAAAACATCGCAAAAAAATAGAAAAAGGTATTTTCTTAACAGCGGTCGTCGCTCGGCAGGCAATGGTAAACCTCCGAGAGTATTTCTGCCATGAAAAATAGCTTCTTATAAAAATACAATCGCCGTTCGGAGTCGGCGTAAAACTGTAGGTCCCTCCGCTTTGTGTGACAACATCAAGGCGCACGCCACAAGTATATATTATATAACACAAGTATATTATATATAAACAATGAAATACCTAAAATAAACCATAAAGATTGCAAATATTAAAAACAATTCACAAACATAAATAAAAATATTAAAATTTAGCACTGAAATAAACTGAAGAATAGTGAACACAACAAAGACATACATTGATAAAAGCACCAAATGCAATGTGCTAAATTTCAAATAAGGATGGAATTCCTACAACTAAAAATTAATAAATAAAGGACTGCAATCAACAACAACATCAGCAACCCAGAGCAGAAGAGAATGCAACAACAAAGCAACTTACCAATCTCAACAATCAAACTCTTAAAAAAAATTTGGTAACCAGTTAGTTAAGCTGAGTACGAAGAAACAATAAAGCAACTTAATAAGTGAATTAATAAAAAAATAACCATAACTGTCTGAGCTTATTGTAACAGTATATTAAACAGGAATTGTGAGTAAAAGAAAAAAATAATAAATTTAAAGTTATTGTAATCAGGGACGTGAACCAGATGAAAAATTTGGTCGGTTCGGTTCAGTGGTTCGAACCGTTTTTGCACTTTTGGATTGGTTCGTCAAAGCGGTTTTTTTGGTCTTTGAACCGGGGGGAGGGGGGCGGGGGGAGATGGGTTGCCTTTACATTATATATTGTCACATGGTAAACAAACGTGGTAGGTATTACCATGTTTCACAAAACGAAAAACAGTGAGTACATTTATCTATTGAAAATTGGTTGAAACGAACCTTTAAACCTTTGTGGAAAGTGGTTCGGTTTTCGGTTCGGATCAAAAGTTTGTGGAAAATTTCGGTTCGGTTAATGGTTCAGTTAATTAATAAAAAAAAGCGGTTTTCCGGTTTAAAACCGGTTCGGTTCAAAACCGATTGTAATAGAGGAAAAAAAGGAAAATGAGTCGAAACTGAACCTGCAACCGCCAGGTACCAGCACTTCTTTCTCGAACGTCGCATCAACCTTCACCTCCAACCAAAAAAAAAGGAACTTCTAGGGTTGATAAGTGAAGCAGTTTCAGCCATCCTAAATCTTCACACCAATGAGGAAGACGAGCGCCAATAGATTTCAGTAAGAATGTGGAAGCATCCGAGAGGGTGCCAGACGTAGTCAAATAATTGAAAGAATTCTCAGGTAAGCCCGGTTCAAGGAGGACATCAGTAGACTGAATCCTCCTGATGTATGTACAGATAGGGACAGTCCAAAGTATTGTGCCATTTTGCACACTATCCGACATAAAATAATAGGTGAGGCTGATGCAGCACTTGAATCTTATCGCACTTCATTGAATTGGAGTAAGATAAAAAAATGCCGCCATGACAACGACCTATAGAGAAAAGGCCTTGGATACATTCGTACGTGGTTTTGATGGCGCATTTCCGAGTCTTCTAAGGGAGCCGAATAGTCTACCATAGGCTATTCATGTGCGCTTAAAATTAGGTAATATGAATTACAGAACAAATCCTGCTAATAGTGTTAACCGAATGTCACATACTACTAAACAGAATAACCAACACCTACAAAGACCGTACTCATTGAACCCAGAGACTCGACCTTTTTACCCAGAACTTACCAATTTAGGGTATGGACAATTTTCTTAACCAGCTCCTGTACCCCAATAACAATCGCCAATACATCCCATCACAACCGAAGCGCTACGTCGCGTCACAGACAAATCCTTATGTCATTTTGCAACCAAACTACAGACCACCACTTCCACCTAAACTACAAGTCCCAATGGATATCGATAGCTCCATACAGACGAAACAGGTCAACTATCAGAATAGACAACAGTACCAAAGATTTAACACTCCAGTTCAACGAACGCCAAATAACCTACCTCAATCAAAAAGCAACCAAGCCGTCAAACGACCACCGTCACAATTGACACAACTACCAAATAAAATTCTGCAGTTTACAACACGGAGGCCATACATCCCACTCACACCCGATTAACATGATTCAAGTACTTGAAATCAATTCTTGCTCATTCTCTTTTGTGTTTACTATTTGCTTTTACACGTTTAAATTCTGTTGAATTCAAGGTTTTGGTTCTTTAAATGGGAACCAACGAAAATGCCAAAAGTCAAGCAAGAAAGTTGTAACGACTTGACGGTACAGACGCATGTGTACTCGTCCCTTTTCTTATCACCCCCTCACTTCAACATGCGAGCAGAATTGAATTCAATACTTGAACTGTGTAAAAGCAGTCTCAGGGTGTGTACACCAATGAAAATTTGGAAAATCCTGAAGGATACTATGAGGATCCGCAGACCCTCGAGCACGAATATGAAGCAGGAAACCGTGTGGCTGAACAAACATACTCAACTAGTGACAACATCAATTTTTTAGATTAAACCCTTCTTCATTTCCATACTTTCGTTACAAAATGAAAAATGGTAATGAATTAAAGTTCTTATTAGATACGGGCGCAAACAAAAATTGTGTTAGTCCAACTTACTTTCGAAATCCCATCCCAAACGACCCTTTTTTTGCGAACTCAGTCGGAGGACCAGTAGTGAGGTGCTGAGTCAATACTTTTAAGTATAGATCGATATTCGGTACCGTTTTAAAAAGTATCCAATACTCTCGATACTCGGTACCGAAACATTTAGGTTTCGAATAAAAGCGCACATATGCCAAAAAAATATGGGAAAAACGGTTCAGGGGAGATTCGACTATCAAAATCCGAATTTAGGAGACAATAGAGCTTTTAATACTGATTCAATTGTATATGTGTCGGTTCGAGGCCATAATGCAGTGAAACACTTACTTGTTTGAAGCATTTTCGTTCCAGCTGAATCGGATGATATGGTTTTTGCAGGCCTGGGGGCAGATCCTGTAACCAGTTAGCGACAATTTTCGAATCGGTATCGGTTTCGTTGACAGATGATATGAAATATTTTTACGTCAACAAGTGCGATATCGATCCGAAACTTGTCGCTAACTGGTTACATAATCTCCCTCCTGAAAGGCTTCTTCATCAGTCAAGGCATTTTTCTTGAACCTTGGTTCGACTAAAGTTAAAACTGATAAAATAATATTTCTCTGTTGCGATAAGTTCAAGTCTTTCAGCCGATATCATATATATTATTAATGAAAGTATTTTCTAAACTTGACATGCACATAATGACGAGGGTTTAAAGTAAGAGTCGGTATCGGGTACCGTAAAGGAAGTATTGGGTACCGAGTACTGGGTACCGACAATTCATCACATCACTAAGGACCAGTCAAAATCACTCAACACGCAAATACTAGCTCTGATCCAGTAATCCATGAACTTATAGGATTTTACACGAAATAGGTTTTTTATCTGATCATGACTTAATTTTTTGCACTGTAAATGTGTTGTTTAATCGTCCTTCTGTTAGTGCCACGTTCATGTGTCGTGATTATAAGTCTATTAATGTTAATGAGCTGTCTCATGACCTGTCAAGAGTTATTTGGGATGATTGTTGGTTCTGTGACACTGTGGATAAAAAACTTACCTTCTTAAATACAAATTTAACTAGTTTATTCACTACTCATGTTCCTCTTCGTACGGTTCGGGCTGTTAATGAATCTTGTCCATGGTTTAATAAAAGAGTACGCCGAGCTCTAAGTAAACGTAACAAGCTACAAGTAAAATGGAAAGAGGCAATGACAGTTTTTGCCTGGTCTCAATATAAAAGTGCTCGCAATAATGCCACTGCTATCGTAAGACAGGCGAAGCGTAATTACTGTAATGCCAAGCTGGACCCATCAATTCCGCCTAAGGTTTTGTGGCGCAACTTAAAAAATCTAAAGGTCCATGGAAGTTTGAAACCAGACTGTGGCTTAGATGCTAATGTTTTAAATGAATATTTCTCCTCTTCTGGAAAAAGTAATACTGCTCCTCAAACCTTGCGAACCTGTTGGACTCAGAGTAATATTGAAAAGGAATTTCAATTTGAGGGAGTTAGCGAAGGCGAAGTTCTGAGGGCTGTGTTTGGTATTAGGTCTGATGCTGTTGGTGAAGATGGGATTTCACTGAAGTTCATAAAACTCGCACTGCCATTCATTGTAGGTACGATTACTCACATAATAAATCATTGTTTTACGACTTCGTGTTTCCCCTCTGAGTGGAAAACGGCTGTCATACTCCCAGTCGCCAAAAAGAGTGTGGCCATGAATCCCAGTGATTTTAGACCGATCAGCATACTGCCAGTGCTTGCAAAGGTATGTGAGTCCTTAATGGCAGCGCAAATCTCGTCCTACATCCAGCAAAACAATTTATTATCACCGCTTCAGTCCGGGTTTAGGCCAAAACATAGTTGCTCCACTGCTGTGATGAAAATACTTGACGACATAAGGATACATTTTGACAATAATGACTTGACTCTTCTTTGCCTCTTAGTTTTTTCTAAGGCATTCGACATGGTTAACCATGACCATCTTTGCAAGAAATTAAAATTTTTCTTTGGGTTTTCGGACAACTCCATAAAATTTATGACGAGCTATCTTGAAGGCAGGCTACAAAAAGTAAGAAGCAAGAATGCCTGCTCTAGTTTTAAAACTGTCACAATGGGTGTCCCACAGGGGTCTGTCCTAGGACCTCTGTTGTTCAGTATTTTTGTCAATGATGTATTCTCTGTGTGTCAGTTTGTCAATGTGCACGCGTACGCGGACGATATCCAGGTGTACTTTTCTAGTCGTGTTGGTCTTGTTGAGGATTTGTGTTTTAAAGTTAATAATGATTTGTCTGCCATTTCGCGATGGGCTAGTAATAATTGTCTGTGTTTAAATGCTTCAAAGTCCTTTGTGTTGCCGATATGTAACAGCGTGGTACATGTTGAGAACATACCGGAATTGGTTATTGGTGGTAGTGTTATTAAGTTCAAAGACAAAATTAAAAATTTGGGATATGTGATAAACTCTAAGTTGACTTGTCTCGACCATGTTAATAGTGTTGTTAGTAATGTGTATGCCGTTTTGCGTAGATTGAAAATGTCCGCTGATTTTACTCTTATATATAGTAAGCTCGATTCCGTTTCCTCTCACAAAATCAATGTCTTGTTTAATAACGTTACGCGATATGTATATGGTCTTAAGAAATTTGACCATATATCACTTTGGAAAAATAAGATTTTGGATTGCAGTATCGTGGACTACACTGCGGCCAGGAACTGCATATTTATCTATAAACTATTAGAATGGAAATCTCCAAGGTACTTATATGAAAAGCTTAAATTGAGTAAGTCCAGTAGACGTCACGATCTAATTGTCCCAAAATACACCTATCTTAGCTCGTCGAGATTGTTTTTCATCAACGCTGTGAGACTTTGGAATAATATACCAGAATCTGTCAAGTCTGTGTTAAATAGAGGTAACTACAAATTGCTAATATACAACTATTTTGGGTCACTGCGATGAGTGTGATCGCAATAATATTCTTTCTTTCCTTTCATCTGTCTCTCTGAACTCATTTTCTTCTACCTATGTATATGTTTAATTGTGCTTATGATTAGTTAAGGATTTACTTATGTTTTGTGTTAGTGCTAAGTTTATTTTAATTTAATTTAATTTAATATGTTACTCTGTAATAAAATACCAAATGAAGTTGATGTACTTTAAAAAGATTCTTATCTTATTTGTACTCCAAAATCCTGTAAATGAGAGCGACTTTTGGAGAGTAGTGTAGAGAATGAAGATTTTACCCGAACTTTTTCTTCTGGTAAAATCATGAAAAGTGTCAAGCAATCACTGGTTGACGTTTTTACAGGAAAAATGTTTTTTTTGTTCCCGTACTTTTTGTTGTTACTCACTTTTTACTCTCACTTCAGAGAGTAATTTTGCTGTTTTACAGGATTTTTCACGAAAAGTATTGGATCAGAGCTACTGATTGTTAAGTCTTGTTGCACAAGTCGTAAAATTAGTTAAGCCTGATATACAGTTCAATGCGAGCGTGAGCGTGAGCTTTTCATTTTGACCAATATCTTCGTTATTACTCAACTTTTTGCTGTAGTTGAGAGATGAAAAGATAGAGAATTAAAATATATTTCAGAAGTATAGAATAAAAACTAATTTAAAATGCATAATATGCCTTGTTTTCGATCCACACTCAACTGAGTGCGTACGCAAAGCATTCGCGTGTGAACGGCAAGTTTTGACCAGGGATGCCGTTTGGATCTAAAGAGATCCAGTTGGATACATTTTTAGACGAATTTTTGCGGGATACTTATTTTTTCCGGCCAGTATAAATATGGATACTTTTTTAAATAGGCCAAAATTTTATATTTCCTATAAAGTTTTTTTCGTTCAAAAATCGATTTTCATTAAAGATGGTAGAAAGCATTACGTTTTCTTAACGTATAAAGAATCGCTACTTAAGCGTGAAATTAAAGCATTTTATTTTTTGTGAACGAAGCAATGAACATATGAAGAGATCTCACCAAAATAGGTATAAGCACAATTGCTTTAATTAGCTTAAAAGGATGCTTTAAGCAAGATCTTAATATACATATCGTCGTTTAAAGTACAAAACCGCGAATCAACAAAATGCAAAACCGCGTATCAAGATAATGCAAAACCGCGTATGTGACGGTGCATAAATTATTTTTTAGAGAGTAAAAACACTTATATTTCAAAATGGTTCTCTTTTTTATAAAGCAATCGCATTTCTGGCTAGAATATTTTAGGACGAATGGATAAGGATTGAGCCAAGAGCTTGTGTGAGCAAATCCAATTTTTGGCAGCAGGTTTTGCAGAATGACGATACGTGGTTTTGTACTTTAAACGATGATATATATAAAGTAAATTATACTCTTTCTGTAGTAATCTCTTTCATATCACATATTTTCATTTGTTAATTTAAAAAGAAAGAAGATTTCAATGTAGTTTAAAAAACTAAATTTGATTTATTTAAGGAAACTTTTATGAATTTTACTGAGAAGACTTTAAATACACCCTAAACAAATTTTGTTTATTTTGCATATTGAGAGAGGTAACCAGTTTCCTCTTTTGCTGTGTGCAAATTTGCACGCCGTGTAATAAAATTAATCATTGCCTGTTTACTTTTAAATAACGAATTTGTCGCAAGAGCAAAATTACACATAAAATGTTTAAAATAAAGTAATGTTTATTATTAGTATGTGTAGTTTAAAATTTTTTGCAGTTTTAAACATTCTATATATGTGTATATTTTAAAGATCTCAAGTTCAAAATCAAATACTGAACATCCTATACGTATATTTATACAGATTCTTGTTGAAAAATAGATACTCTTCAGTAGTAGTTTTACATGCTCTTTTTAGAGTGTACTTGCTATTTATTATATTTACTTTGCAAAATACTTATGCACAAAAAATGTACTTTATAAATTGAAATTACAAATGTTTGATTATATGCACATGTATTCCAGGTCCTTAGGATGGGTTAAAGTATGTCTTTTCATGAAAATGTTTGGTTTTCTTACAAATTATGAGATGTATATGTAAAAAAAGAAAATTGTATACATTTGGATACATTTTTGGCTTGGTCAGGGATACATTTTCTTGAGACGGCGCGGCAATACTGGTTTTGACAATGTGTGTGAGCATCCATAAGAATACAAATGGAATTCTTTGCCCTTGCGAACGTTCCCGCTCACGCTCGTATTGAACTGTATATCAAGCTTTACGCGGACTCATAGGGCACACATTTAAAAAGATGTTCGCACGAGGCGATTTTGCGTTCAACTCACGCAGGATTGCTCGGAAAAAAGTTGAATGGCTAAATGTTGGCTGGCGACCAACTTTGTTGAAAGCGATTAGTTGAAAGGCCGTTCAACCAAAAGTAGAGTGCAAAGTTGAACAATGCAAATATCTTTTTGTGGCGAATATTTTTATATTTTGATATTTCTAGCCATTCAGTTTTTTGTTCGTGCAACCCTTCGTGAGTTGAACGCATAAGTTTCCTGAAAAATCACCTCGTGCGAAAGCCCTACAAGATGCGCATGCACTCAGCTTGTGGCAACGATTGTAAGGCCCATAAGTATAGCAATAGAAAGTAGCAATTGTGCGCACGTGCCACATCATTGAACACATACATACATACAGAGTGCACATGCGCACAATATGAGCTAAGGGTTATTTAGTTGGCAATCTCAGCTCCTTAAAGACATCAGAATTCAATGCCAGGGTGTACGGAAATAGTCAAGTATGCATTTCTTAAATGTTTGAAATGCGATTGGTTTAAAATGCAAGTGAAACCATAGACTATTTTTATTACTTCCTGGCACTGTCGGTTTAAGTGTTTTTCTAGATGTATAACTTATACATACCTACTTCATGTGTAGTGCAACACACATGTTTTAGATATACTATGTTTAGGCTAAGAATTAGGTTAAGAGTTTTTGTTATAAATAAAGGCTCTGGGACATCAAAGCGTCATTTATCTACCAAACCCCCGCGTTAAACAGTTATTGACCCCTAAGTGAGTATTTTTTTAATTGTGAAAATTTTGTAAATTCACTACAGTTTGCCGTGTAAGTATTGATATATACATAAACTGAGAAAAAGGATTAGTTTCGACAACTAAAGATATTTAGTTCCCGAATTTTGACAATATTTGGGAACTTTGACCAAGGATTGGGAACTAACCATGGGTTGGTAATTATAACTAAATATATTAAAGCTTCTAATATTCATCTAGGTTGCACAAAATCGTTAATTTAGTTGAAGGGTTTGGTAAATACCAATAAATATTTTTTTGAAGCATATTTCTACAAATTACATTCAACTTAACGTATGGTTCATAAAAGGATGTCATTAAGCTCTGCAAATACAGATAAGCCTTCTTTCAACACATGGTTTAGTCTTAGTTGAGGCAACCATGATTTGGTTTGAGAGCGGAACGTATTCATGCTTGTGAGCCACGCCTAAATAATGCTGAGCGCTCTCTGAGCGTTTGTGTGTTTCACATACGAAGAGCCCCAGCTGAGCAATGCACACAGTCCCACTTAATGAATCGTTTGAATGCGCTAGTTTGCCGACCATTGCATAAAAACGATTAAATGAATGAGACTGTGTGCGTGGAAATCATTGCTCCACTGTTCGTATATGGATGAAACACGCGTGTGGTCACAGAGCGCTCAGTAAACTATGGCATGTCGATCACTGCGCTAGGTAGAGAAAGAAAAGTGTGTGCTATGATATGCCCAGGCTTGTTTGTCTCAGTTTCAGTTTTGCCATCGCCGCAAGTTGTTCGGTGTGCGCATAGTTATTTAAAAATATAAAGTTTGATGCCAACCGGGGTTTCTCAGTGGATATATAATTTATGTGAATTATAATTTGAAAGTATCTATTTAGCCAAGGAAAAAGCAAAGCAGTATACTTAAACCAGCACTTCCAGCAGATATTGCCTCGGGTTTTCGCACGACTATTCCTGTTTCATCGTTTCTTTTTAGGAAACTCTTACCACCATATGCATATGTATTATTTACACTAGTAACTATTTATGTAAATATGTATGTATTTTTTATAATTAATATATGCAAAAAAAAAAGAAGAGTGTAAACACAACAACCATCGAGTAAATTTTTATTTCTGTCAAACTGAACATTTTTTTCCAATAATAAACGGTTAGCTGATTCACGTCTACAGCAAGTTCACAAAATTAATTGAAAACTTTTATCAACCAAAGTATTCAACTAACAATATTGTCCACTCATGGTAGTCGTTTTGTAATTATTAACAAATATACATTTCTCCCAACTAGAAGTCTCAAGTAGATTGCAGAATTTCGTGAACTAGATATTTATTTCGCCATATCCAACTATGCCACTTGGTCACTATAACTAAATCTTGGTAATTATAACTAAACCTTTTTCTGAGTGTAGGCTTCAACTGATAAGAGACAAAGTCATGAAAGAACTGAAGTTAGCCCATGAAAGGAGTAAAAAGGTTTATAATACTAGAAGTAGAGATATTAAATTTCCGATTGGACATCTGTGATATTTATGTATTTACTTAGTTAATTAGTTATTTCGTCCACATGTAATATAAATAGTATAAGGTTAAATAAGGATAGAAGTAGACCTGTGATACCGTCGTTAAATCTATATATTTACCCCAAGTGGCAAGGACAGTAATCGCCCGGCTATGAGTCGTGGGTCGAGGCCACACGTTGAACGTAACAAACACAACAAGACAGGCGGCACATCATCAGTTATAGTTTAGAGTGAAGACGTGTTTTTGAAAGTGTGCTGTGAAAAGTTGAAAATAGCCTGGTTTTGGGGCCCTAAAACAGGTAAAACTGCGCAAGTTTATCACAAAGCGCTTCGACTGCACTTTGAAGCAGTAAGGTCGCACTTACCTTCGCAACTAATCACGCAAAAGGTAAAAATAAATACGCTTTGCTTAAGTTTTCCACAAAAAACTTTATAAAGAGAGTGATAAAATAACAAAAAAAGCGCGAAATTCTGGTGAGAAGAGAGCCGTATCTCAGCTACCGCTTTTTCCAATTGAGTGCAAAAATAAGATCATATTGTGTTGTGCGGTTTCGGTGATTATGCAGAAGAAACAACAACATGCCTAATGAGTCTCCGACTGCAGACCTGAACGAAGTGCGCAACCCGTTCAAGAGGAGTGCAAAACTATCGCGCTCTCCGGTGAGAAAGCAACTACGCTCTGCTGGACTCTTGCCCACTGAGCAACAACAGAAGGCGCGCGAAATACAAGCACATAATAGCTTTAAGGAACACGAGAATGAGAGAATGATGGAGAGGAGAGAGGATGCACTCACACTACTAGGCGAGAAGATCCGTGAGCTTATCAACATGATCGAAGCTCAGAGCCGTGTCAACATACCCATGAAAGAGCTTGCCAATGCTATGCAAGAGCAACATGAAAGAGCCTTGGCTGAGCGTCAAATGAATACGCGTGCGTTGTCAGAAACGAAAGCAACGCAGACAGAGAGCACTGGGTGTTGCAGAAAAAGTGGTAAACTTACCTAATTTGCCGCAACCAACGCCCAAACGCAGCCGTGTTACATCTAAATCTCCAACAGAACTAATTGTTCGGACGCTACAACAAATCCGTTGCACATTAACAACGAGGGAATAACAAAAACCCACGGTAGGGCACCGCCTACAAATGAGTTGCTCTTTGAGCTGAAAAAACAAGACGACCCTGCTATCCAGAAATTTAAAACTGCGGTTGAGCATATACTTGGGGAAAGCGCCCATGTGCGCTCGCTTACTCAAGAGTCTCTTCTAGAGGAGAAAGATATAGATGAGGTAACGACGAAAGACGAGGTGTTCGAAGCATTGATCGAATGCCTTGGTGGTACTAATCTGGAACTAACGGTAATACACTCAATACGCGCTGCCTATGGGCATACGCAAAAATGCACCCTTAGCCTGCCCTCAGTGATTTCCCGAGAGCTAGTAGGAAAAGCCAAAATACGCATAGGCTGGGTAAATTGCTGAATAAGGTCTCAGAAGTTCTGGCGAGATGGTATAGGTGTCATTATTATGGGCACATGTCTAGAAACTGTAAGAGCGCAGAGGACCGATCCGCGCTATGTTTTAGATGCGGAGGAAAGGATCACAAGGCTACAGACTGTACAAATTCACCATCTTGTTTCCCCTGTGCCAAAGCTGGTGAAAGTAGTACAAGACACGCGGCCGGTAGTCGTATGTGCGCCGTCTTCCAAAGAGCAAGAGGAAAAAAACAGCAGCAATGAAATGTCTGCAAATGAACCTTAATCACTGTCAAGCAGGGCAAGATCTGCTCAACCAAATCGTATACGAACTTGGTATCGATATTTCGATCCTTAGCGAACAATATAAGAATAACAGCGAAGCGTCTTGGGCTAGCAACACAACCAGTAGGTGCGCGATATGGAGCTGCGGAGATCTCCCTAAGCACCTTGTCCCAATCGCATCCACAAACGGTTATGTATACGTTAAAATAGACAACATTTATGTTTATAGCTGCTACATACCACCCCGTGCGGACTTAGAAAGTTTCATCACCATCGTTGATTAATTAGTCAACGACGCTAAGATGAGGAGTGCAGTGCTTATAGCAGGCAATTTTAACGCATGGGCGGTAGAATGGGAAAGCCGAAGGACTAACTCGAAAGGAAGAGAGTTTCACAACTCACTGGCAGTCCTAAATGTCATACTTCTGAACAGCGGAAATGGAAATACTTTCTCCAGGAATGGAACAGGATCAGTCATTGACCTGTCCTTTATAAGTAGAGGACTAAGCAGAACCACAAACTGGTACATAAGCAATGTTTACACGCAAAGCGATCACAAGGCCATAATCATAAGCATTGAAAAACAGAGCCGCAACAACACCGCTGCAAGTCACTGCCACGGGTGGAAAACAAATAGCTTCGACAAAGAGCTGTTCCAAATAGTCTTCGGTGAAGTAACCTCCACCGTCGAGAAAGCACTGAAGGAACTGATGAAAGCACTCAAAAGTGCATGCGATATTTCGATGGCGAGAAGGAAACGACACAATACACGCAAACCCGCTTATTGGTGGAATGATGAAATTGGCGATCTGCGAGTACAATGCAACCGGGCCAGAAGAGTGTGTCAGTGTGTTCGCGCACGCAACGAAGCAAATGCCGTTGAGCCTAGGCTGGTCCATAAAGAAAAGCGAAAGCTCTTAAAAACGCAATACGTGACAGCAAGCGCAAAATTTTCAGCGATCTGTGTGAAGCTATTAGCAATAACCCGTAGGGACTCGCCTACAGGATAGGCATGAAAAAGCTAAAACGCGCAACACAATCAACATGCCCTATTCTGCTGGCTCAAATCGTACAGGTCCTCTTTCCGGCTCAACCCGATTTCGTAAGGCCAACGCCCCGTGCTTTCACTGCTATCCCTTGTATGAGCATTGAGGAGATCCTGAGAGCTGGCAGAAATATACCTCTCAACAAAGCTCCAGGGCCCGATGGGATCCCGAATATAGCCCTAACAAAGCCATTGGGACAAAGCCGTGCGCATTTGCTAACGCTTTCAATACGTTCCTTCAAGAGGGCATATTCCCGAACATCTGGAAACAGCAGCAACTGGTCCTTATACCGAAAAAACCAAATCCTTCGGCACCTTCTGACTACAGGCCACTGTGTATGCTCGACTCTACGGGGAAGCTATTCGAATAGATAATTAAAAACCGCTTAGAAACTGATGTAGATAGAGATCTATCAGAAAACCAGATTGGCTTTAGAAAAAGCACTCTACGACTGATGAGATCGAGCTGGAAAAGTCCATAGCGGAAAAGCGATTGAAAGCAAACATTGGCTAGGAGGCACAAACTAATACTGCATGGTTGTTACGCCAGATGTAAAAAATGCATTTAATAGTGCTCCTTGGAAGGCAATTCTTCACGAATTGCGAGCCCTAGAGGTCCCATTATATCTGCAAGCCATTCTGGGGAGCTACCTCAGTAACCGTACCCTCAGATACAGTAGTGACAATTTGCCTAAGGATTATGCACTCACGGCCGTAGTACCACATGGATCAGAGCTTGGACCTTTACTGTGGAACATCATGTATGATGGAATCGTACGCCTATCTACCCAAGATGGCGCCACCTTGGTTGGATTTGCAGACGATGTCTCAATCGTGGTCACCGGGAAAACACTAGCAGAAGTAGTGGCGATTGCGGAAAAGTCAATCAGTGCAGCACGAGAATGGCTATGTGAGGGATCCCTCACACTTGCAACGCACAAAACAGAAGCAGTTCTTATAAGCAGCCGCAAAAAAGTGGAAGGTGTAACACTAACTGTCGGAGGGAGTATAATCTCATCAAAGCCCTACGTAAAATACCTCGGGGTATTGATGGATCATCGTTTATGCTTCCGAGATCATCTCAATTACGTCAACGAGAAGGCGGCGAGAGTGACGTCATCTTTGTCCAGACTGATGGAAAACATTGGGGGACCTAAGCAGCAGTCTAGACTAGTACTAGCAGGGGTAGTTAGACCCATACTCATGTACGGATGTACAATCTGGTACGACGCATCTAAACGCTCATCGTACGTTCAGGGTATGAACGGGATGCTCCCACTTGACCTATTGGCACAGGAAGCAATTGAAAAAAGAAAGGATAAGCACGAGGAACACGAGATTCGCACCTCTTTATTGCGACAAATTAGCATATGGCAATGGCATGTGAGGTGGGGTTGCGCAACAAAAGGCAGGTGGACACATCGCCTCATCCCTAATATCGATGTATGGATCCACAGACAGCACGCTGGGGTAGATTTCTAC
>NW_023458555.1:89728533-89742004 GCF_013731165.1 Rhagoletis pomonella | reverse complement strand
TAAGTTAGCAATTTCCCTTTTTAGTTAGCATTTATTCACTACTTAGTTATTTTTGTTGTCTTTTCTTTTTTTTGCCTTAGTTAGCACACCAGTAATACTTCCTTTCGACATGCATTATTTTTATTAATTTTTTTTCTTTATTACCGATTAATGTTACCTTTTTATCACCTTAGTTAAGAAAAAAATGATTAGAATTTGTACTTATTCACTGTGCTCATGTTATCCGTTTATTAGTTTTACACATTTACTTTTATAGGAGGAATCATTTGTAGAAAGAAAGTTCATTTCTTTGTTTTGTTTTTTTTTTTGTTAGCTTTTATTTCACTTTAGGGTGCTTTCTTCCTCTTTGTCATCGAATTCTTGGTCACTTAGACAAGTAAGTTAAAATTACAAGAGCAGTTGGGTTGTTTTCCATTTTTTTGTATTGCTTGAGTCACCCGCACAACGCACGCAATCAAGAGCGAGTGATTAACTGATCGCAAAACTAGGAATAAAATACCGCCAAGGCGCGTGAACATATGTATGTATGTTTGTAAAGCTTCTATCTTGCCACAAAGGCTCTTCTCCGGAATGTTGGTACCATCATCGAGAGAGCAGACAGGTGAGTGAGTAAATTTGATTGTCTTCTTTGCCCATAGTATTTACGCACATATGTACGCATATATATACGAGCGTATAGACATACCTATGTACATAGCTTGTATTTTCGCGGTATTCCTGGCATATGAGAGTGATTATTGGTCGCTATACCTAAAACCGGTTTTGCATTGGCTGGTCGCGTTCTTAGTGCACTTAAATCACTAAAATTAATGTAAATGTTTTTTATGCCCTTTATCATTGTTTTCGCTATCGCAGTTAGTTATATTTGACATAAACGTTTCTATTTACATACATATGTATGTTTGTACTTTTGTTGCTCACATACAAATTTACATACATAAATATGCACACAACTTAGTAATGTTTACATACCTTATGTTTGAGAAGAATATAATAATCGAGGGAATTTGAATTAAACCCAGATAGATGAGGAGTTGGTAATTAAGATTACATTTTTTTTGTTAGCTTGAATTGTAAAATAGTAAATAATAAAACAATATGAATTATGCTTGATGTCATGTATGCAATTGAAATGAGGCATTCACTTTCTTTATTATTTGGTGTAGGGGTGGCGCTTGCGCGCTAGAGGGGACATGGAGGTAACGACGGACAATAGATAGATCGACTTAGGAGGATTGTATGACTGACAGACGGACATGTTCAGGTTAAGGGGGCGTTGTAAGGTGAGAGGAGTCAATACAACGCCCATGGCTTCACGTCAGTTGAACGCTGAAGAGGGTGGGTTGACTCCACCGGACGGGACTGGACGTTTCTTTCGTTTCTTTTCACACTTTTGTTCCTCTTTTTTTTTGTTTGTGTTGCCTTTCCTTCATTCTTCTACATATTTGGCATGTGAACTTCAACTTGTTTTGTTAAGGTAGCGCGAGTGAGGCGAGAGCGAAAGACCAACCCCACCCGATGAGCTATGCCTGGGACCGCGAGCATGCCGACTCGCTACTCGACCTTGCAACCAACCTGCAGCTACATAACACAGCTTTTGGGAAGCCTCTGCCTGCATGGCCCATTACAAAGACGTGCCACCAGATGAGTTTCGGACATTGGTCGAGGAAGCAGCCTACACTTGATGTGGGGAGTACGGACACGAATGCTAGAGGTGAGTCGTTACTAGACTTCATTCTAGGAAACAAAGATAGTGTCTTGAATTTAGGCTCAGAGCCGACCTTTATAACAAAGAGTAGAGAGGAAGTTTTGGATTTAACCCTGACCTCAGACATGTTTGCCCATAAAATCAAGAGATGGAGAGTACTGAATGAAAGGTCTTCTTCTGACCGTCGATATATTGAATTCGAAATAGATCTTAAGGCCCCCCAAGTAAGGGAGTTCAGAAATGCTAGAAATATGGGCCCAAAGATACCTCCCCGAGACCCCGCCACACAGGTGGAGCTGGATGGGTTGATTAATCAGGCCACTAAAGCCATGAATCGTTCTTTTTCAGCCGGATGTCTGGTTGTTCGATACACGGGAAAAACCAAACCAGAAACAATTATCCTCGTTACTTGAATCCAATAGGACGATGTTCAATAAGGCCAAAGCCACAAGAGCAACAGAGGACTGGGAAGCCTATAAGGCTGATCTGAAAATATACAAAAAAGCAGTTAGAACTGCGAAACCTAAATCCGGGTAAAGTCACTGCAAGGGAATTGAGGAAACCAGGGAAGCGGCCAGATTAAGATGAATTCTCGAAAAGTCACCATGCAACCTCGGCTATCTCAAGGGTCAAGGGACCTCATGGACTTCAACGAGCGAGGAATCGTTAGGTCTCCTCCTGGACATACACTTCCCTGGAAACAAGCCGGTGGAACCTAATGACCCCACGAATGAAGGGGGGCTGTCTGATCTGGGAAATCGAGTGATTACTAACGAAAAAATCGAATGGGCTATTACGACTTTTGGTCCTTACAAGTCACCGGGACTTGAAGGAGTACAGCCGGTATAGCTGCAGAAATCACGGGGAATTATCCCACTAGGCTGGAGAGAGACAAAAGTGTCCTTCATACCCAAGGCGGGCAGGTCCTCTCATACCAACCCTAAGGACTTCAGACCCATCAGTCTTACGTGTTTCCTTCTCAAAATTTTAGAGGATAGTGGATGATTTTGTACGGGGCGTGATACCAACATGTAGGCTCTCCCCAGCGCAGCATGCCTAGATGATAGGCAAATCGAGTTGCACTCGCTCGTCGGCTGGGTGGGAAAAAGTTTATTAGATAAAGAGTATGTACTGGTTGCCTTTGTAGAAATAGAAGGCGCCTTCAATAATATTAACACAAACGTCATACCAGTTGCCTTAGAAGAGCTTGGAGTTGACCAGAATGTAGCGGTGCGGATTTAGTCTTTACTCGTCAGCAGGACGATAACCGCTAAGCTTGGCAACACCACAATAAGCAGAAAGGTCTGAAGAGGCACTCCTCAGGGAGGGGTTCTCTCCCCTCATCTCTGGAATTTGGCGGTGAAATCTCTGCTGGTGGCACTAGAGAGGGGGTTGCCACGTCACAGCATATGCTGACGACCTGGCAATTGTCATTAAAGGCAAATACCCAAATACCCTGATGGAGATTCTGCGCTCTAACATGGCCACGCTTAGAAACTGGACAGAGAGGACTGGGGACTCGGAATAAACCGAAGCAATTCTCTTTACAAGGAAACACAGGCTTCTCATAGTCTCCCCGCTAATCTTTATGAGTGTGGAGATATCCTTGAAGGAGAATGTTAAGTATCTAGGACTCATATTAGACAGGAAACTTACGTGGAAACCTAATACAGATGGAAGAGTAAGGAAGGGCAACGTTGCACTATACACTTGCAAACAAGTTGTCGGAATCACCTCGTATTACACATTGGCTGTACACCTTGGTGGTCAGGTGTATGATGGCCAGCAACTCTGAAGACATTTTACCTAAAACTATTGAGTAAGGACCAAAGAACAGCGTTTTTTATGTATTTTAGGTGCCCTAAGGACCGCCCCAAATAAGTCGCTGGAGGTGATAACCAATTTGCCCGCAATAAACCTGGTGGGAAAATACGCAGCCGCCTATTCAGCGCTCAGACTAAAAAGTATGGTGCAATGGAAGGATCGGCGGTTTGGTCACGCCTCCATACTTCACACCCTGGGTAGTTACAATCAATAAGTTGACCACTCCGCTCCCAAACCAATCTTCGATAGGTTCTTAAGGAACTAGGACTGGAACTATCCGTCCGAATTCCGGACCACTGCAGTGTTTATCGGGCAGAAGTTTTAGCGATAAAGGAGGTGGCAGTGTACCTTAGTACGCATGTCGTGACGAAGACTACGATTAATATTTTCTCGGATAGCCATTAAATCAATGAACATGGTGATGCTGAAATCGAAGGTTGCGCAAGAATGCGTCGCAGCTCTAAACGATATTAGCGCCGTGTTTAAGGTCAGCCTCATATGGGTTCCGGGACGCAGAGTTATTGAAGGAAACTGCAAGTCCGATGAGCTAGCCAGGAAAGGTACCAATCTACCCCTATGTGAAAGCAAGGGCACTATTGGGATACCCATGGCAACCTGCAAATTATAATTTCGAAATAGCATGATGCAAGAGGCCAAAAGGTCATAGCTAGAGGAGGCCACTTGTAGAACAACCAGGCTACTTTGGCCGCAAATAGAAAAGAAAAAGATGATAGAATTGCTGTGCCTCTCAAGAGAGGATATTGCGAAGGTCACCGCTTGTGTAACCGGTCATTGACTATTTGACAGGCACTCTTCAAGATTAGGAAGTTTCTCCCACGAATATTGCAGAAGTTGCAGAGACGAGGAAGAGGAAACTGTATAGCACTTCTTTGGCCAAGAGGAGAGCAGGCTTTTTAGGCAGGCCCTTCTTTTGATCTCTTACGGAATTATCACGCGTAGGAATAAAACCGATTCTACACTTTATAAGAGCCTCAAATTGGTTCTCAAATTAGTAGTCACCGAGGTTCCCGTGTTCTGCAGTGCTACCACAATGAATCTTCAAAAGGTCTAAGTGATTTGGTAACTTGAACCCACTGCCACATCAACCTAACCTAACCTAAAAGCACGGTTAAAAAATAAATAAATATGTAAATGCATGGTTGTTTTATAGATTACGTTTTCATTTAACAATTTTGTACATATGTATTTGTCATATGTATACGTCATTGAGCTAAAAAGACGCCAACATGACGACGAAATTGTCAATTCTGCAACGCTGGTCTCTGCACCAGCTTATTGTTACCCGATCACTGCTCGTGGTTTTTACGAGATATAAGTTGAGCATTTGAAAGCACATTTGCATGCTGCTAAACGCGTAGAGATGCTTGCTCCAAGCAGGTTCGGGTTCGAATGCCGTCAACATGTAATTTTTTAGTTTTATTTTTGTTTTTGGTTTTTATTAATTGCGAAAAGGCATCTGTGAAGTGAAGAACAAAAGCCATTGTTAATATGTTGGAGTAGTTTTGTGCTACTCTGATGTAATGCAGAGCTGGAGTATATGGTCCTGCCCTAAGACATCGCAATGTTAATTAAAGCGCATTTTTTATATGAGTTGTTGTTATTTTTGGAGTATTCCTTGACCCTTAGGGCGATAACTTTTGTTCCAGATAGACTTTTTCGCAAAATTGGGCTTCAGCGGAAGGTGGATGGGGCTCTGATATCTCTTCTAACTCCCAGAAGCGTTTAAGTTGGGAATCAATACTTTCGTTTGGGTCTGCTACTACGTGCGTATGGTAAGTGAAGCATGAATTCGGTTTTAATGGACCACTCAAATACCAGCCGAAAATTGTATTTTACGCGAGAAGGCTTCCCTGGACCTGATGTTTGATGCTTTGAGGGAGTATTTCTGGTATTAGGTCACTACCTATTACTATATCGATTGGACCGTGAGTGTAGAAATATGGATCAGCAAGGTCTAGATCCTTGATTTCTGCGAGATTCGGTTTTGGAATGTCAAATGTTGGAAGAAAACTTGTTAGTTTTTGAAGAACAATCGCTCGGGAGTTGAGGCGAATGTTGCATCGTTTGGAAACAAGGGTAATGTGGCAGACACGGTTGGAATTTTCCACTATCTTGCCACCCATTCCGGTTACTGAAAAGTTTTCTCTGTGTGTAAGTAGTTGTAACCGTTTTTGGACTTTCTCAGAAATGAAAGTTTTTTGCGAGCGTTGATCAATAGCACGCGTAGGGAAAAGAGGGTACCCAAGTGATCAATGTGAACTAATGCTGTTGGAAGTAGCGTGCTCTCATGGTTGGTAGAAAAGTTCACTTGGATATGGGGATTACTGTCTGCTGAGGACGTAGGAGATTCCTCGGAGTTGCCTTCAGTAATGTCGAGTATTGGATGCCTGGACTTACTTGAGAGTGCAGTAGTTTGGGTGTGCAACAATGGGCTTGCATTTGTGGATGATGTTGCAGATGGATTCCTGTCTGGCTTATGATTGGATTGATATGGATGTAACATTGTGTGGTGAGATCTTTTACAATGTAGACATCTGAACAAACTTTGGCAATCTACCAGAGTATGATTGTATGCTAAACAATTGGTACAATACTTATTTTGCTCCACAAACCTGGTGTTTTCGAGAACTTTAAGTTTCTTAAATTCGGGGAAAAATATCAGGGCATGGGTTTTTTTGCATAGTTTGCATGTGAACGAGAGGTGTTCATTGGAGTGGTACGATTGAACCTTTTAAGGCGTTTTGTGTGGGAGTGAACTACGGGACTTCGTGGCTTTATAATTGTGCAGACGTTCCAGCACTACATACCTACAGGTAAGAGTTTCATCCATCTGTGACCATTTGGGCAAGTCCTTTCTGGATTTGAGCGACTGCTCCCATAGAGAAAGAGTTTCCTCTGGGAGTTTGGTAGAGCAAATATATATAAGTATAGGATCCCAGTCGGCTGTGGAAACTCCTTGAGAATTTAAACATGAAAGGCAATCATTGATCGTATTTTAGACTTTCTGAATACCTTCGCTGTTTTCGGATGAAACCGAAGAAATGTTGAAAAGGGTTTTCAGCTGCGTATCTATCAAAATTCTTTTGTTTTCGAATCGCTTCGAATGCTTCCCAGGCGAGAGTAAAATTTGCATCGCATAATTTGTAGTGTTTGATTATGGCACCCGCTTTCCCCCGGGTTTTATTTCGCAAGTGGTATAGTTTTTGCGCAGGTGTGAGCTTGGGATCGTTAAGGTATACGGCCGTGAACATATCCCGAAAAGATGGCCCATCTTCATAGCTACCATAAAATATTAGGGTATTGCACGGGGTACCTTTATACAAGGCATCGAATTATCGATGAGAGAAGTAGATTGACGGGATGTGCCATGGGTGTCACTTGAGCTGCCCTGGGAAACCTTCATTTGGTCTAAGATATGAGACTTGCATATATAATAACCGTCCGCGCACAGTTAAAATTTAGTGAGCGCTTCTTCCTTGAATTTGGAAGAAATCGAACTGTCATCGGCGATACAGACTTTTTCGTATGAAAGTCTCAGCATTTCCCAGCGAGACTGGAGGTCTTGCATCTTTACTTCGAGTACCGAATCAGTCTGTTCTTCTGGATCTTCTTTGTCGAAGTGCGAGCAGAAATTCACTACATTGTTGGAATCGAAGATGGACTTCGCCATTAATGCGGAAGCGACTGGCATGTTTGGATAAGAATGAACTTTTAATGTTGGGAATATAAAAAAGTTACGCCCTTAAATTTGGATAAACAGCAACAGCACGAAAGGAATGGCCTCAAGTGATAAGAGGTTTCACTTAAGCACAAAGACTTTGTAGGCCAATGCAATTGCGATAATAGGTAATTTATAGTTCAGCTCTTGGCTTGGAAGATTTTGGGAAAAAATTTCCTTTGCTTACCCGCCAAAAAATTTAGCGAAAACTATTGAATGAAGCTTAATACCAGACGTCTTATCTACAGGTGATATGTATATCACAATTGGAAAAGCTTCGTTTAGAAATAATTGTAATTTTTCGATTTTGGATGGGCGCTTGTTGAGGAAGGATTCCTTGCGATATAAGTGTTCCCGCGTTGGGCGCTGAAGTTCCGCGTACGCCTGATGCAAATATTCGTTCCTCCGAACAGATTATTAAAAAATATAAGCTTTAACCTCTCACTACACTTTTTTGTGGTTGCGTTTTGCTGCAAAAATGATTTCGTTGCAGCGAGCTCAAGACGAAATTTAACTTTTTTCTGTTCGCTGTTTCTGCTGTTAGGTACTTGCTGCTGGTCGCCGACAAAGAAAGAAAGATTATGTGTAAAATGACAGCTGCGGTCTAGTATTGCGTAGCGTAATTGGTGATGTCCGAATTTTCGGGTTGCCAACTTGCATAGATTGATTAGATGTATCCGGTGCTGACAAATTCGGGTCGCAAGGGCCATGTAAAAATGGAGTAGTGTTTTTCTTTGGGTTTTATAGTTGACTTTAATTCAATTCAATATGTACTTGTAATTAACAAGTTTAACTTATATATTAAATGAATGAACAGCGAATGATATGAAAAAGCGAATGGACTGTGGATTTTCAATATGAATCGTACAATGATAGTTTCAATTCAGTTTAAAGTTACCACTACTTCATTAAATTCAGGTGTCGTAGTAACTACTTTCATTTAAATATTTAGAAAGGTGTAATTTCAAATATAAGCAAAAATTGACTGGTTTTACGTATATGCAGTTTCCCACGTCGCACAATGCCGCCTAAGTGGGCATAAATCGAAAAATTCATTGTCTGCAATGTGAACGCGTTTGATATTTTTGTAAAGGTAATTTATCCACTAAAAAGAATAAAACATTTCCCTATAAAATAAATGATATGCCACCAGGAAGCCACCAAACTTGTCGCGTACTGGCCGCAACAAAATAAACATTTGTTTCCCCTTCGTTCTATTTACCTATTTCCTTTCATTCCAGCCGATAGGAGTGAAGTCTTCCGACACTCAAGTGTACATGTGTATGTACTTACCTAAATAAATAGCAGAATAAGCTCAAGTTGAGCGAAATAGTTGTTTGTCGGTGGAGCGCCACCGCAAAGGGGAAAAGTCTCCATTAGGGCACTCCGCCTCAAAACGGCACCGATCGAGGGTAAGAATATTGGAATGAGAGATGACGCAAAAGACCGTAGTAGGGGTGTCGCCTTCATCAGGCACCAACAACACCGGCGCTGACACTCCAACGGTTTGAGTACCGGTGCGTAGGTTGCGGCCTGGCTTGAGACTGCGTGCCGGGGCAGTTCTAAGCGAGCTTTGAGAAAGGCAACATCCTTATTACGAGCGCGAGTGTTTTTATACACAGTAGCCCAGTAAAATTAGATAAATTTGTGTAGTGCGAAGTGCTTTATCTTTAATAAAAATTCAGTAAGTGCCAGGCGAGGCACTTAGATTGCAGTAGCAGCAGCGATTAGTTTCGAGGAGCAGCGCCAGTCGAGGCGTGGTGAAGTCGGCACCGGATTTGGGAGCCATATTCCCGAGGAGCACCCTTGTGGTCGGAACGCCCACCGACCGCCGATAAGTATCGTCTTCTTTTGTTGTGTCTGTATTCAGGCGTTATTGTTGTCGGCAAGCTTCCTCTTATTGTGTTTCCCTTTCCGATCCTGTTTAGCATCCTGCACCCTGAGCCCAGTCATACACCCTAGTGTTGGTACCTTCATATTTATTGTGTGTGATAACTAGTGCATTTTATTTAGTTTGATTAGTCTGTATACTGTCTTGTTGTCCCCCTGCCAGCAACCCCGCCGTCACCACTTAGCTAGCCGGTTGCTTGGTTTTTTTGTCTTCTCCCTTTTGTGCGTATATTTGTTTACCTAGTTTGGCCCGGCGTATTGTTGTTGCGCACGGTAAGTGCATTTATTTGGGACATTAGGTAGGTCGGCTTTTGTAAACAAAAGGTAAGGTGACAAATTGGCGCCCAACGTGGGGCATCTCTATTTTGTTTAGTAGCGTGCAAATATAGTATACATTAGGCTGGATCGCATTTTGTATTTGTGGTATTAAGTTTGGATTGGTATTTTGAATATTAATCTTTTTTTCCTTTTTAATTTTTTTTTTGCAGCAGGAACACAAGGAGGATTTTTTTCCTTGGCGGTTCGGGGCGGCGTGGTAACGGACGGTCAGAGTATACCTAAGGAACTTATTTTCCTCTCAATACATACATACATATACATATACGGTGGTATCGGAGGACAAGCGTTGTCGGGCTATACGGAGCATTGTTTTTGGATTGTGTGTCGGCGGCACGAACAGATAAGTGTAGTGTTAAGTGATTAGGGCGCGGAAAAAGAAACGAAGCTAAAGTTAATATTGAAAAAAGCGCTCCAAATTAATATGCTGTGTGGTGGTGAGCCTTTTGCTTCGATTTTAGCCTTTTGTTCAAATTGGATAATAAAGTACGCTATTGGTTGCATTTTAATAAAAAAAAATTTAATAAAAATAAATTAAGAAATACTTAAAGCTAAAAGAAAGACCAGTCTAGTGGTAAACATATTTACATACATACGTACATTGGCCGCACCACTTTGTTCTGCGTGGGATCTATTGTATACATATATACATATACCTATATAGTACATATGTATATTTATTTTTACATATTGGTCGTTGTTATTACATTTGCTTGTGCCGTTTTATTTAGCAGTACGTATTGTTTTTGTTTTGTTTTTTGTGTGGTCAGGCTCTACTGTTGTCGCGCGTGATAGGGTCATTTTGTTGTGCCAGTATAGGGCAACTTACAACCCAGCAGTAAAGTGAGGTATAGGCATTAGAGTACCAAGTGGCCGCGAACTGGTCGGTAGTAAGCGATAACTGGTTTTTATACATAAAACGATTTTAAAAGTTTTGTTTTCGTGAGTTTTGATTTTCGGTCGTGTTCTTAAACTGTTGAGTCGTCGTAATTTTTTTTCGGTTTTGTTAATTATTTCTTGGAAAATTTTGATTTTATTCGAACCTTTTGAAATGTATTTTAATTAATCGATCTCTTGGTTCGGCAACTTTATTTTCGGTTTCCTGTTTTTACGGTCCGCCTCTTGGTTTAAATTTTTTATTCAATAATTTTGTTTCGATTTATCGTGGGGTTTTGTTATTTATTTATTTATTTTTTTTTTTGTCTGATTTGTTTTTTCTTCCTTTTTGGATTTTGAATAATTATTTCTTTTACTGCGCTTTTGATTTTATTTTAAATATTTTGGGGTTTTCGTTACATTTTGGTTCTTTTTTGATTCATACGACATGGAGATTAATCGGTTGTCGCATGAGGAGTTGTCGTATGAGATAGAGGCTCGGTGTCTCCCGGCAGGGTCGGTCGACACTATGCGGAAATCTTTGCGGGCGTCAAGGTTGTTAGAGAGGAGAGGGTCGGTAGACCTCTTCCAGGACAACCCGTTCAGTTTCGAGGAGGATCGGGACGCTGTCGAGCAAAAGTTGAAAGAGGTCGAGTCGTTGATGAGCGAGTTGGCGAAGGGCGCGAAGCCGTCGACTGGGGCCAAAGCCATGGCTAAGATAGAGTGGTGCTTAGAAAGGATAGGGCGCAAAACCCAGCAACGATGCGGAGATGACGCAGCAGTCGAGTTTGAAGAGCAGGTTGATGCTTTGCTTGGCTGACTTGCAGAAGGCAGTTGGCGAGGAGGACGAGCCGGAGGGGATGAGTGACCAAGAACGAGGTTCGGCGGTACGATCGGCAGCGGCACCAGGCGAGGTGGCCGAAGAGCGGGCGTGCGGGTCGGTTGAACCGGTCGGGAGCGTGAAGCCGGAGAATCTTTCAAAGTGGGACGTGCGTTTCGATGGGGAGAAGTCGGGTCTTTCGGTTCAAGCTTTTCTGGAAAGGGTAGAGGAGTTGAGTGAAACCCGCGGTGTGGCCCCTGCTCAACTTTTCCGAGGCGCGGTTGATTTATTTTCGGGGAATGCACTTCTATGGTTTAGGTCAGTTAGGCGCTCGCTAAGTAGTGGGGATGAACTGGCTAGGGAGTTGAAGTTGGAGTTTCTGCCCTCCAACTGCGATGACTTGCTGATGGATGGGATACGGCGGCGGACTCAGGGAGCGAAAGAGCCCATCGGAGTCTACGTGGCAGCGACGAAAATTATGTTCGGTCGGTTACAGGAGCCCCTGTCGGATAATTAGGGCAGATCTACTACCCTTTTATCAAACGCAGCTGGGACTAGTTTCGCCAGGATCGGTTGCGGAACTAGTCGCCTTGGGTAGAAAATTAGAGTCGGTTATGTCGTCGGTTGAAGCTTTTGTCCCTCCACCAAGTCACAAGGCCAAGGGTCTGTTGAAGCCTGACTCGGCTTATGACTCGGTGGGCTCGGAGGTCGCAGGGGTGGCAGATTCAACGGACCACGAAGGGTTTAGGGCGGGGCCTAATACCCGTTGTTTTAATTGCAAGCAGGTTGGTCATGTTTCAACTGATTGTAGAAAGGGGATAAAGTGCTTCGGCTGTGGTAGGCCTGAGCCATGAAGCGGGACTGCCCGGTGTGTGTAGCGAAGCGGAATAGTGCCCATGGTACCCAGCGTAGTCCAGGTGGAGGTGGTCGGCGGAACCACAAACCGTTTAGGTCGGAGTCGAAGTCTAATAGTAGGGCGAATAGTTGGGCGAATTCGAACTCGAATGTTAGGTCGGAAAATAAGTAGGGAAACGGGAGGTAGACCCCTGGGACAGCAGGTCAGTTGGTCTTGTAGGGCGAGTTAGTAACCCTGCTAACTTCCAGCTGACTAAAGTAGGGTTCGGTGATTCAGATATTCGGTTGGCGTATTCGCTTTTCTCGGACGGCTTCGATAAGCGTCCGTATTTGGATGTGAGGATTTTTGGTTACATTTTTAGGGCGTTGTTGGATTCTGGTGCGTCGAGAACGGTAATTGGTCGGTTGGGGCGTTAGGGGGTCTTCATGAAATATTCCCTTGAAAATTATCCTTGCGGATGGAGGCCATGTATCGGTGTTAGGTTCGGTTTCGCTGCCAATTGAGGTAGAGGGCAAGTCAGTCCTCGTTGAGTGTCTCATAGTTCCTGGTTTGCCTCAGAGCGTTATCCTTGGGGTTGATTTTTGGACCAAGGCGGGTATTATCCCGGATTTGATGAAAATGAGGTGGAGCTTTTCTCCCCCGGAACAGGACTGTTTGGCGGCGATAGTCGATCACTCCGAGTTAGGCAATCGAGAGGCTAGTGCTTTAGATGAATTAGTTGCCCAGGCGTTCAGGGCTATGCCAGAAGGGTTAGGTCGAACCCACCTTGTTGAACATTGGATTAGGGTAAAAGCAGAAGTTGAACCTGTGAAGCAGAGGTATTACCCGGTGTCTCCCGTCATACAGTCGCGTATAGACGAGGAGTTAAGAGACATGCTCGATAAGGGAGTAATTGAAAAGTCGATAGTCCTTGGGCGTCCCCCGTAGTCATGATTAGGAAGAAAGATGGGCCTTATAGGTTTTGTGTAGACTATAGGGTTTTAAATAAATGTACAGAGAGAGATAGCTACCACCTTCCTTATGTTTTGGCGACTTTAGATAAGCTAAGGGACGCCAGGTTCCTGTCCAGTCTGGACATTAAGTCCGCGTATTGGCAAATCCCGGTAGAGGTGCAGTCGAGACCCTTTACCGCTTTTACGGTACCAGGAAGAGGTCTATTCCAATTTAATCGTATGCCATACGGGTTGCATAACGCACCCGCGACTTGGCAAAAATTCATAGATTCAGTTATAGGTCCTGAATTAGAACCCCATGTCTTTGTTTACCTTGATGACATCATTATTGTTACAAATAACTTCAATAAACATCCAGAGGTTCTGCAGATAGTGTTAGATAGGTTAGCTAAAGCGGGCCTTAGGTTGAATAGGGATAAGAACAACTTTTGTAGGCCAGAGTTAAAGTATTTAGGCTACGTGGTAGACA
>NW_023458555.1:89698456-89713533 GCF_013731165.1 Rhagoletis pomonella | reverse complement strand
CCTATTTCTCGTTGTTCGCTTTGTGTTGCCGCAGTATTCGCCACACTATATTCTAACATCAAATTCATTCAATTTATTAAATAATTTTAATAAAATTTTTAACAGGTGGCAACCCGTTTCAAAAAACTAGAACTTTATTGTATATCTACAGACCCTGTCATTTGACACCTCTCGTTTTAAAATAGAGCGAACTATATGAACACTGGAAGGCATCCAGTGTCGAGTTCGAATGCAGACAGGGATGCTTTACAAAAGGAGTTTGCAGGGATGCTTCTAAATTACCGTCGACAGGGATTCATTGCGATTTAAATGGATGCAAGTCCTTTAAACATAGCGCGCCCCTTGCACTTGTTCAAGATCAACACGCAACTGCTGCAAAGCTTTGATGGCCGCATCCAGTGTTTTACGAGCTTTCTCGCTCTTATACCTGGGTGCTCGTCGCGAAGACTTCTTAAATGGCTTTTTCTCTCGTGGCTTCGGTCGGTGGAGGAGCGTATGATGAAACTCGTGGAATTTCTTACAAGTATCCGCAGAGCCACAGTATCGGACACTCGAGTGCGTACGTGCCAAACAATTAAAACAATACTCGAATTGACGAACAGTCTCGATGCGCTCGTCCAAGTCCATAGCCAAGAACACTTGCAGAATCGAAGCGGGTGAAAACGCTGGCATACCAAGCATAGCTGAACCGACGGATCCTTGCGTTGGCGACGCGATGTAAAGTCTCTGCAAATGTTATAGGGTTTAGTAAGGTTGGGATAGCTTATAAATAGAGCCTGTTCGAGGCACGTAATAAAATCGGCATTACTGCCGTACTGATGAAAAATGGCAACATTGTTGCAACTGCCCAACTGATAATACATTGCTAGAAATTCACACAGAACGTGATACTTTAATAATTCGCGCAACACTGTGGTTGTGATTGCAACTCGAACAAGCCCATACTGTAAAGAATACAGATAGTCAAATAGTTGGAACGTTGGTTTTAAAAGTGTAATCTAGGAGATCAAGGCATATTGGGATAGGGTACAATGTGACGATCGGTCGAGTGAAGGTTCCGTGTTGTGTTCTGACATCTGCAACGCGTAGTAAATCATCCGACCCATGATACACTTTTTCAATACGGCCTAAGCGCCATTCATTGGGCGGGAGTGCCTCATTTTTAATAACGACGAAGTCGTTGACGGATAAATTTTGCTGAGGAAACTTCCATTTAATAATAGTTTGAGCTTCTTCCATCTGTTCTGCAGCGACAGATTATCCAATTGTGGTTCTGGAGTGGCCAGGAGGTACGCACCATGCAAGAAATGCCCAGGAGTTAGGGTCAGTAATTCTTGGGGAATATCTGATATGGGGGAAAGCGGTCGTAAGTTTAGTACAGCTTCGATACGAGCGAGTACTTCAAAAGTAAAATGGTGACTTCCAGCAATCCGTTTAAAGTGGACCTTGAAACTCTTTACAGCTGCTTCCCAAAGGCCGCCCATGTGAGGAGCGTTGGGTGGCAAAAACTGCCATTCAAAGCCATGTAGGGTGTACTTGGATCGAATGTCATCTGACGATTCTTGAAGGAAACGTGTGAAATATTTTTGGAAAGCTGGATTGGCGCCGACCAAATTCTTTCCATTATCGAAAAAAATAGGTTGGGGGAGACCACGTCTTCCGACTAAATGGGAAAAGGCTGCTTGAAAGGCGATAAGAAAGGTTTGAGAGGGGTTCTAGATGAACCGCCTTATTTGAAAAGCAGACAAATACGCAAACGTATCCTTTGAGCATCGGTGATTTTCGTAAAGGAGATGACTTAATATCGATTGGACTTGCAAAATCCAGGCCGGTGTGCGTGAAAGGTAGAGAGAAGTTGGAACGCTCTGGTGGTAGAGCTGCCATGGTCTGTGAACGGGTACTTTGGTTAAAAATGGTGCAGGTTTTGCAGTTTCGTATGCAGAATTTGACTTTAGATTTAAGTCGGGGGATGAAGAACTCTTGTCTTGCAGTTCTGACCATGAGCTGATGATCAGCATGCAAAAAGAGCTTATGCAAAAATGTAAGATATAAATAACAGAATCGATGACTCGGGAAGAATAATAGGGTGCCTCTCATTGTACGAGAGGCCGGAGTTCAGTCCATCTTGGTATATGAATGGTTTCGATATAGGGTAAGTCGGACAACCATTGGACCCACTTTTAGTTGCAAGAGGTTTAACGCATTCATCCCATTCCAAACTATCAAGCCATATTTGTTGCAAAAATATTTTCGCTTGTATGATTATGGGCGCAAGCCACCCTGCGGGGTCGAAAAGTTTGGACACAGAAGATAAAATCTGTCGTTTGTAGCACTTGTAAGTGGTTTCATTGATTCGATGGGATACGAGAACGAATCATTTAATGCATTCCAACGGATGCCGAGTGTTTTGGTCGAACTGGAGCAATCAAATTTAAGGAAGTCCGAATCGAGCAAGTCTTCGGTTGGGATATAATTGAGCAGTTCTGAATGAAGGTTTTGCAGTTTCGTATGCAGAATTTGACTTTAGATTTAAGTCGGGGGATGAAGAACTCTTGTCTTGCAGTTCTGACCATGAGCTGATGATCAGCATGCAAAAAGATCTTATGCAAAAATGTAAGATATAAATAACGGAATCGTGATGATTCGGGAAGAATAATAGGGTGCATCTCATTGTACGAGAGGCCGGAGTTCGCTAAACGACCATTTACTCGAGAAGTCCATGGTGATCGATAAAGGGATCTTAAGTCAGAAGCGAGCTCTTTTTGGATATTGGTTGCTTTCTTAAAAGTTTGTACTCAGTAGGGTAGTACCTTTCTTGAGATAATTTAATTAAGCGTGTTTTGACCCAATAAATTTCTTGTTGAGTGAGAACCACAGACTCGTAAGTAATAGTCTGAGTAGATTGCATTGGTCTGATTCGATGGATGAATCGAAACATGTACGAGATCACCCGCAACGCTTTCGGCCATGATGAGAACCGGTCTAAAATATTGGGTTCGTTTTCCATTGTGTTAAGAGCCTCGACTTTGCGTTCGTCGACTGGAGAGACATTTTGTCGAAGTGATCTTGGCCATTGATCAGGGTATTTGAGGAGCCAGTCTAGTCCGTGCCACCATAGTGAGTGGTGAATTAAATCTTTTGGCCTACAGCCTCTGGTGCCTAAATCTGCTGGATTGTGGTTGCTAGATACGTGACGCCATTTAATATTTCCAACATTTTGGATTGTTTGCGATGTGCGGTTGGCAACGTAAACTTTCCACGTACAAGGTGGTTTCTCGAGCCACCACAGCACGATTGATGAATCAGACCATAGACAGATCTCTGTATCTCTAAGAGGAAGCTGATTGAGATAATTTTTGATACACGTAGAGAGCAGGACTGCACCACACAGCTCTAAGCGGGGAAGGCTCACTGTTTGCAAAGGGGCGACTTTGGTTATGGAGAATAGAAGACATGACGAAACTGCATTATTTGAATGGCTTCGGAGATATATTGTTGCGCAATATGCCTTCTCAGAAGCACAGAAACCGTGAAACTGGACTTTATGATTTGGAGAAAATTCAGTCCATCTTGGTATATGAATGGTTTCGATATAGGGTAAGTCGGACAACCATTGGACCCACTTTTGGAGTGCAAGAGGTTTAACGCATTCATCCCATTCCGACCTATCAAGCCATATTTGTTGCAAAAACATTTTCGCTTGTATGATTATGGGCGCAAGCCACCCTGCGGGGTCGAAAAGTTTGGACACAGAGGATAAAATCTGTCTTTTGTAGCACTTGTAGGTGGTTTCATTGATTCGATGGAATACGAGAACGAATCATTTAATGCATTCCAACGGATGCCGAGTGTTTTGGTCGAACTGGAGCAATCAAATTTAAGGAAGTCCGAATCGAGCAAGTCTTCGGTTGGGATATAATTGAGGAGTTCTGAATGATTAGCTGTTATTTTCTTTAACGGAAAACCAGCAGAAAGTAAACAATTAATTAATTAAAATTGTGCTTCTACGCAAGCCGGAGGATGGTTCCGTGCGCAGAAGTGGAAAACTTCTGACTGCCGTTCACCTGGGAGTGGCCAGAAGCGATTCTTGTGCGTACGGTTCAAATCGCAGCTAAAGTGAGAAGGCGTAAAACTTCGCGTCCGCTGGGTTTGGGTCCCGCTACGTTAAAACCCCGCCCAATGAAAAAATCTAAAAATCCTCGGATGAGACCCCCTTTTTCTGATGACGACCACGGAAAACGTATAAAGGACTATGATTTAAGGGTATGTACCTGGAATATCCGGACCCTTAATGGGGAAGGTGCCTCTGCCCGGTTGGTTGATATCCTCGGGAAGACAAAGGCTGACATCACCGCCATCCAAGAAATGCGTTGGACGGGGCAAGTCACGCAATGCCTAGGGCCTTGCGACGTATACCACAGCTGCCATGTAAAGGAGCGCGATTTTCGGTGTTGGATTTGTGGTGGGAGAGAGACTCCGTCGCCGAGTACTGTCGTTCACCCCGGTGGACGGACGTCTGGCCACAATCCGCATCAAAGCTAGATTCTTCAACATCTCGCTCATCTGCGCCCATGCCCCGACGGAAGAGAAAGATGAGGCGTCCAAGGATCTCTTCTATGAGCGCTTGGAACGTACATATGAGCGCTGCCCCCGACACGATGTCAAAATCGTGCTTGGCGATTTTAATGCCAAGGTGGGCAAGGAAGGGATCTTTGACGCCACTGTCGGAAAATTCAGCCTCCACGACGAAACATCCGATAACGGACTGAGGCCAATCGACTTCGCCGGGGCCCGAAACATGGTAATTTGTAGTACTTGGTTCCAGCATAAGAACATCCACCAAGCTACATGGCTGTCTCCAGATCGAGAAACGAGAAACCAAATCGATCATGTTGTGATAGACGGAAGGCATGCTTCAAGCGTTTTAGGTGTACGTACACTCCGAGGGCCAAACATCGACTCGGACCACTATCTTGTTGTAGCCAAGATACGCACCTCTGTGCAGAAAAAAATGTGCGCCCAACAATGCAAGGAAAGCTTAACGTCGAAAAGCTGCAATCACAACAGACGGCCAATTTATTCGCCACTCGACTCACCCACCTGCTCTCTGAGAAAACTCTTCAACAATCCGACATACGCGAGCAGTGGAACCACATTTCCCGATCATTAAATGCCGCCGCCGAAGAAGTAGTTGGATTTCAGCGAGCCCGAAAGAACAACTGGTACGATGAGGAATGTCAAGAAGCCGCAGAGAAAAAAGATGCCGCCTACAGGGCCACGCTTCGATCGGGCGCAACTCGAGCCATGTGGGACCGTTATATGGAACTGAAGAAGGACCGAGACGTATTTGCCGCAATAAAAAGAGAGAGGCCGAAATACGTGAGTGCGAAGAGCTTGAGATGCTGGCCGACAGGAAGAACGCCCGAAAATTCTATCAGAGGGTTAGGCGACTTACGGAAGGTTTCAAGACCGGGGCGAACTCCTGTAAGAACAACAATGGCGACCTAGTGACCGATGTCCAGAATATACTTAAATTGTGGAGTTAACCTACTACCTACAACCTACTGAATGGCAGCAGAGCTGAAAGTAGTGAAGAAGACGGACCCGAGTCCCCAGTCGATGATGATGGAGTAGCTGTCCCACCGCCTGACTATGACGAGGTACGAATAGCGATTACGCGGCTGAAAAAGAACAAAGCTGCTGGAGCTGACGGCCTGCCAGCCGAGCTATTCAAGTACGGCGGCGAGGAGCTGATGAGGTGCATGCATCAGCTCGTATGCAGATTATGGTCAGATGAATGCATGCCCGACAACTGGAATTTAAGTGTGTTCTGCCCAATCCACAAGAAAGGCGACCCCGCCATACGCGCCAACTACCGCGGAATAAGCCTTCTAAGCATAGGTTATAAGGTCTTATCGAGTGTATTGTGCGAAAGACTGAAGCCCACCTTAAACGAGCTGATTGGACCTTATCAGTGTGGCTTTAGGCCTGGAAAATCCACCATAGATCATGTATTCACATAACGCCAAATCTTGGAAAGACCCACGAGAATAGGATCGACACACACCATCTATTTGTCGATTTCAAAGCCGCTTTCTACAGCACGAAGAGGAGTTGTCTTTATTCCGCGATGTCTGAATTTGGTATCCCCGCGAAACTAATACGGCTGTGTAAAATAACGTTGAGCAATACCACCAGCTCCGTCAGAATAGGGAAGGACCTCTCCGAGCCGATATTATCGGTAAAAACAAGGGCTACGTCTGTTCTGCCTTCTCGGGATTGGATAGAGAAACAAAGCGAAGGGGTCTGGTGGTGAACGAGGGCAAAACCAAGTATCTCCTGTCATCACACAAACAGTCAGAGCATACGCGTCTTGGCACCCACGTCAATGTTGACAGTTACAAGTTTGAAAAAGTAGACGACTTCGTTTATTTGGGAACCAGCATTAACACCAATAATAATATCAGCCTTGAAATCCAACGGAGAATCACTCTTGCCAACAAGTGCTACTTTGGGCTGAGTAGGCAATTGAGAAGTAAAGTCCTCTCTCGTCGTAAAAGGATCACACTCTATGGCGCGGAGGCATGGACAATGAAAGCATCTGATGAGGCGGCTCTTGGAGTTTTCGAGAGAAAGATTCTGCGAAAGATTTACGGACCTTTACGCCTTGGTGATGGCGACTATCGCAGACGATTTAACGATGAGCTGTATGATCTTTACAACGATATAGACATAGTGCAGCGAATTAAAATTCAGCGGCTCCGCTGGCTTGTCCATGTCGTTCGAATGGACAGAAACGCTCCTGCTCTGAAAATATTCAACGCGGGCCGTGATGCTGGTAACAGAGGAAGAGGGAGGTCTCCTCTGCGTTGGAAAGACCAGGTGAAGAAGGACTTGGCTTCACTTGGCATTTCCAATTGGCGTCAGTTAGCACAGAAGAGAAATGACTGGCGTGCTGTTTTGGACTCGGCCAAAATAGATTAGGCGGTTAAAGCGCCAATAAAGAAAGAAGAAGACGCAAGCCGGGAGATCGTGACTACCTGACAATATGTCATCGACATAAGTTACTTTTGTTAAGATTCAATTGGCCCAGGGATGAGTGTCTTTTGAGTCATTTACCAACTGGTGCAAAGTCCGAATGGAGCGCAATTAACTTCAAAGGTAACGGTCTTGAGTGCAAAATCGGTTCACTTGGTTTCATTTTTTTTTGCGGAAGATAATTCGCTGGTAATGTTGATCGTCTGCGTGCAAGAGAATTTGACAATACATTTTTTGTATGTCAATTAAAGACATGTTTATACAGACGCCAATTTAGAATGACAGACATGAGGTCTGTTTGTAGAGTAGGTCCAATGTGACGTATGTCGTTAAGAGACGTACCAGATGCCGGTTTTGAGGCATTAAATACCAAACGGGCGTTTGTGGATTTACTGTCTGGTTTAACTACTAAGTGGTGGGGTAGATCATATGAAAAGAACTTTCCATTTTGACCAATTTCTTCGGGAGTGATGACTTTCACGTGGTCGAGATGTAGATATTCGTCTAATACACGATTCTCGGGTGGACTCGGGTTCTTACTGAGCATATGCTCCATTCTAAGCGCCTGCTTCATTGCTTGAGCCCGAGATGGACCCAGAGTGAGATTTGAGGAGAAATCTGATTTAAATGGTAGCCGGACTACGTAGCGTCCATCGCTCTGCCCATAAGTTTTGTTCCTGATAGACTTTTTCGCAAAATTGGGCTTCAGCGGAAGGTGGATGGGGCTCTGATATCTCTTCTAACTCCCAGAAGCGTTTAAGTTGGGAATCAATACTTTCGTTTGGGTCTGCTACCACGTGCGTATGGTAAGCGAAGCATGAATTCGGTTTTAATGGACCACTCAAATACCAGCCGAAAATTGTATTTTACGCGAGAAGGTTTCCCAGGACCTGATGTTTGATGCCTTGAAGGAGTATTTCTGGTATTAGGTCACTACCTATTACCATATCGATTGGACCGTGAGTGTAGAAATATGGATCAGCAAGGTCTAGATCCTTGATTTCTACGAGATTCGGTTTTTTTTTTTGTCAAATGTTAAAAGAAAACTTGTTAGTTTTTGAAGAACAATCGCTCGGGAGTTGAGGCGAATGTTGCATCTTTGGAAACAAGGGTAATGTGGCAGACACGGTTGGAATTTTCCACTATCTTGCCACCCATTCCAGTTACAGAAAGGTTTTCTCTGTGTGTAAGTATTTGTAACCGTTTTTGTACTTTCTCAGAAATGAAAGTTTTTTTGCGAGCCTTGATCAATGAGCACGCGTAGGGAAAAGAGGGTACCCAAGTGATCAATGTGAACTAATGCTGTTGGAAGTAGCGTGCTCTCATGGTTGGTAGAGAAGTTCACTTGGATATGGGGATGGCATTTCCCAGCGAGACTGGAGGTCTTGCATCTTTACTTCAAGTACAGAGTCAGTCTGTTCTTCTTCACTTGGATATGGGGATTACTGTCTGCTGAGGACGTAGGAGATTCCTCGGAGTTGCCTTCAGTAATGTCGAGTATTGGATGCCTGGACTTACTTGAGAGTGCAGCAGTTTGGGTGTGCAACAATGGGCTTGGATTTGTGGATGATGATGTTGCAGATGGATTCCTGACGGGTGCCTTGGAGTCTGGCTTATGATTGGATTGATATGGATGTAACATTGTCTGGTGAGATCTTTTACAATGTAGACATCTGAACAAACTTTGGCAATCTGCCAGAGTATGATTGTATGCTAAACAATTGGTACAATACTTATTTTGCTCCACAAACCTGGTGCTTTCGAGAACTTTAAGTTTCTTAAATTCGGGGAAAAATATCAGGCATAGGTTTGCATGTGAACGAGAGGTGTTCATTGGAGTGGTACGATTGAACCTTTTGAGGCGTTTTGTGTGGGAGTGAACTACGGCATTTCGTGGCGTTATGATTGTGCAGACGTTCTACCACTTCATACCTACTGGTAAGAAATTCATCCATCTGTGACCATTTGGGTAAGTCTTTTCTGGATTTCAGCGACTGCTCCCATAGAGAAAGAGTTTCCTCTGGGAGTTTGGTAGAGCAAATATATATAAGTATAGGATCCCAGTTGGCTGTGGAAACTCCTTGAGAATTTAAACACGAAAGGCAATCATTGATCGTGTTTTGAACTTTCTGAATACCTTCGCTGTTTTCGGATGAAACCGAAGAAATTTTGTTTGTTTTCGAATCGGGCCCTTAGAGCTTCCCAGGCGAGAGAAAAATTTTCATCGCATAATTTGTAGTGTTTGACTATGGCAACCGCTTTCCCCCGGGTTTTATTTCGCAAGTGGTATAGTTTTTGCGCAGGTGTGAGCTTGGGATCGTTAAGGTATACGGCCGTGAACATATCCCGAAAGGATGGCCCATCTTCATAGCTACCATAAAATATTAGGGTGTTGCACGGGGTACCTTTATACAAGGTCTCGAATTATCGATGAGAGAAGTAGATTGACGGGATGTGCCATGGGTGTCACTTGAGCTGCCCTGGGAAACCTTCATTTGGTCTAAGATATGAGACTTGCATATATAATAACCGTCCGCGCACATTTAAAATTTAGTGTGCGCTTTTTCCTTGAATTTGGAAGAAATCGATCTGTCATCGGCGATACAGACTTTTTCGTATGAAAGTCTCAGCATTTCCCAGCGAGACTGGAGGTCTTGCATCTTTACATCAAGTACAGAATCAGTCTGTTCTTCTGGATCTTCTTTGTCGAAGTGAGAGCAGAAATTCACTACATTGTTGGAATCGAAGATGAACTTCGCCATTAATGCGGAAGCGACTGGCATGTTTGGATAAGAATGAACTTTTAATGTTGGGAATAGAAAAAAGTTACGCCCTTAAATTTGGATAAACAGCAAGAGCACGAAAGGAATGGCCTCAAGTGATAAGAGGTTTCACTTAAGCGCAAAGACTTTGTAGGCCAATGCAATTGCGATAATAGGTCATTTATAGTTCAGCTCTTGGCTTGGAAGATTTTGGGAAAAAATTTCCTTTGCTTATTTACCAGCCAAAAAATTTAGCGAAAACTATTGAACGAAGCTTAATACCAGACGTCTTATCTACGGGTGATATGTATATCACAATTGGAAAAGCTTCGTTTAGAAATAATTGTAATTTTGTATGATAATTAAATTTGCTCTTAGCAGAAACAAGTGCTGAATAAATTCAAAGTATATTTGAGGTTAACGAAAAGTATTGAATTCGATTTAAATTTGGGATAAAAACCGAAAATTGTATGCACCTTAATAGTATTGACTGATATCGTACGGAGTAAGTCAGGATGTACTATTTTTTCCTACTGGGAAAATCCGTTGCTGTTTTGCTACTGGGCAAACGCACTATTCGCGTTAGCTAAACTCCGTTTTGCTTAGACCCCTTTTAGACACGTCAAGTCTTGCTTTAAAGTCTGCTCGGTTCGCAGGCGACAGAGGTAAAAAGAGAGAGGAATAGTACATTCATCTCACCTCCTTCACCAACGAACGGGCAGACTTGAAATCAAGACTTAACGTGTCTGAAAGGGGTCTTAGCAACTTGATACATACATGCACACAAATTCTAATAACAATTTAAAAAAACTGTTTGGTTGAACGCCAACACAAACTAAACTTCACTGATGTACACATACAAGTGTTTGTATGTACTACAAATATACGCACACCAACTATTGATTAAACTTTATGTAAACCGGTAGAAGCCGTGTATTTTAGGCCACCAAAAACTTAGTCAGTTCGGTTCAGATAGGAGACGAAAACCGAAAATTGTAATCACTTTTTACATAAATACCATTTATACAACGTTCGGAGTAAATTCGTTGTCGTTTGGCTACTGAGTACATGCACTTTGCTCGTTAACTAAATTTCATTTTGCTGCGCAAATTGATACATACATACAGATTCTAATAAGAAACTGGAACGAGTGAAAAATCTTTCCAGCTGAGCGCCGAAGCAAACGTTTTATTTAACCGAGTACATAGGTATATATGTACGCATGTGTGTGCAACACTCAAAGTGAAAAACCGATACGCTGTAATTGCTATAGTTGCCGGCGCGGGTAGCGCAGAAACATAGGCACAAATATTTTGAGGGTTGATACGAAATACTTAGAGTAAACACGAAATGAAATGGAATTGAATGCATATGTATGTGCATTAACATATGTACACAGTAGTGGGATTCACTAACTTTTAACAACGCGACTTGTCGAGTTGTAAACTAGCAATTTTTGTTGTTTGCAGTAACGACTGTGTGATTCACTAACGTATCTTTAACAACACTAAACAGCTGACTTTTGGTATTTATTTAAATTGATAGAAAGTGGCATCTCTGAAAATTAAACGTCAAATATACGAAAAACGCAAAGAGGATTGCAAAAAAAACATTGCAATTCCCGCCTAGTTCGAATGCAAATTTATGAAAATAAATGAAGTAAGTATATTTAATTATTATTTAAATGTAGATAATTTACATTTGTATATTTTCAGCATGTCCTCAACGAGCAAAGCAGCATCTAGAAGAAGCCGCGCCTCAACCGAGCAACTCAGCGGAATGGTGGACTTTTTCCTAGAGAACCCGGGACTGGCTGCCGGAAAGTTTCAGCGGCTCCATGGGAAGTTGGAGCATGAGAAAAAGTGGGAGGAGATGGCGACCAAGTTAAACGCTATGGGAGGAGCGCAGAAGTCTGCTGATCAATGGCGCACGGTAAGTAGTAATCAATTTGTCATTAATACAAGGAGCGGTGCGTGCGAGTTGAGTTGGACAAAGCTCCACTTTTTGTGTATACGTACATTAGCACGTAGATTGACGTTTTTACGCATTCTATATGTTAAATAGTGCCAGTAAATATCTATTCCAATAAGGTAAAATATCTAAGTTAGACAATGACTTTGATATAGTGCACCATTACTGTTATAAGTTAAAATCCATCGAAGTTTTTTGTTTAGATTTGACGGGTATATTCGAAAAGGGGATGAAATTTTCCTAGTGTTTATAGGTTAACGCTACCATTGGCAAGCATACGCAAGAAATGATACATTACACTAAAGTCAAGAAACAACTTTAGCAGTTTTTCCTTATTGGCAGATACTAAATACATATGTAATACGTATGTATCCACATTAATTGATAACACTAATGTATGTATATCTTTTTTACTTAAAGGTATGGCGTGATTTAAAAAGTCGCACCAGTAATCGGGTGCGCGATCGCAAGAGACAGCAGGCCATAACCGGAAACAGGCCCATCAACCAGGTTCCACAAACAGAGCTGGAGCAGCGTGTGGTTGCTATTATTGGCAGCCACTATATAGAGGGCCATCAATCCGTGGCAGAAAATGTGCCAATGGAAGATGTAAGTTTTTATTAAGCTATTTCAAACTTATAACTAACTAGCTTATACCCGCGAGTTTCACCCCGCGCTTTTATACAAATAGGAAAAATAATTTAATGATGTTAGATTTTATTTCTGTGCCCGTTTCGTTATAGCTCGTTATTTTTTAAGCGAGTTAAGGTATTAAGGCCGTTTAAAGCTATGAAATTATAAAATCTTGTCTGCGCGCTAGGCATACGAAATATATCAATCCCTCTAAGCTTACCTTAAAATGTTTCCAGGTATACGACGCGTGAACGTGAAACCTTCTTGGAGGTGCCACGGCGAGTTCTAATATTTCCAACTCAAATTTAGTAACCTGGCCTTGATAAAATACCACTTCTCATTACTGTAGCTAATGCCTCAAGAGAGCTTTAGATTATAAGGTCGAACCCGGCTCCCCCTTTTCCATTTAATGAAATTAGTTCTGTCTTCCACAAACACCTCCAGGGATATGTGGCAAGAAAAAGTAAATTTGTACTGGAAGTGCCAGGCCCCTTTTTCTTATAACCCTTATCTTCTTCCATGAATTTAGAATTGATTTTACATAACCCAGTACCAAGTCCCAGTACTCCACCACGAACACCTCTAGAGATAAGCAGTATAAAACAGTAAATTTGTACGGCAGGAACCATGTCCCCTTTTCGAATAACGCAAATCCTTCTCTATGAGTGCCAAGTTCCAGTCCTCTGCAATAAACACCTCCAGAGATAAGCAGCATAGAAAAATCAATTTGCATGGGAATTGCCACTCCACCTCTTCCAATAACTCTAATTTTTCTCCATGAGTATGGTATTAGTTTCACATATGTACATACATACATATGTATTTCCATACCAAGCTTGAGTGCTTTACCCCAAACATTTGAAGAGATATGCAATATGAAACTTTCAGTCAGTATGGGAGGTGCTACGCCTCTTTACCAAAAACGTCCACTTTTCTCCGTGAATATGAACATGATTTCACACAGTGTTGGCAAACTGTTAATCTGATTAACGATTAAAAATTAACGATTAAAATGTTAATCGCGTTTGACGATTAAAATTAAGTAGTCGTAATCAACTGTACGATTAATGATAACATTTTTTCAATCGTTAATCTCTGGCTGCGATTACGTTTAATTAATTTAACACATTAATCGTTAATCCAATTAAAAATAAAATCTGATTAATTTGTCTAGTTTGTCCGAGTTTGAAACCAAACACCAGTTATAGTAATTATTTTGTGTTTTACGCTTATAAAAAGCACGTAATATAAAAAAATAATAATTATTGTTATTAGTAATACATAAACTGGGAACTTTTACAAACCTAGTTTGAAAACGTTGGTTGGTATATATCTTAATGAAAATGCACACCAAATTGCTTAGATTGATGAGGAAACTCGACTTAGCCATACCGGATTAACTTGCTTTGTGTGCACAGGGAAATTCCAGCATAACTTAATTAATCACCAAACCTACTTGATCAAATTAAGAGTAAATGATTAAAAATTAATTTTTTATTCGCGGTTACGATTAACTGTTTAGTCGGATTAAAATTAATCATGTTTAACTGTAATCAGATTGAATTTAATCGAATTAACTAAAGAGCGAAATACACCACACAAGCGGCTTGTCAAACATTCTTCAAACCTACTTTTCCCATTTCGCCATACACCATGCAAACATGACTCGTTCAAGCAAAGAATTTTAGTTTTCTTCCAGTTCGCAATGCTAAATATTATGGTTTTCTTTCATTTTCCTCTCTTACGTCCTTACTCGGTGAAAATTTCGTTGCGAATGAGGCGATTTTGCTATACACAACGCAAGCGGTTTGATCAAACATCAACATGGCGGCCAGAAAATCAAAAAATTTTAATTTTTTGCTCAAATTTCCCTCAAGCGGCTTGTCAAACCTTCAAACACCCCATACACAGCACAAATGGCTTGAAGCAAAGGGAAATTTCGCTTGGTTTGTCAAACCGCTTGTGTGGTGTATTTCGCTCTTAACTAAATAAAACATCAATCGATTAATGCCAACATTAATTTCACATACATATCACTATACCAAGTTTCAGTTCTCTCCCACAAATACTTCCAGAGATATCCTTCCGAAATCCGTAGTAAGTGTACTAAATTTTGTTCTGATCGGAAAGCCGGTTAAGGAAGTAGCCTATTTTTCAATCCAGGTCATAAACCATCCTTGAGCATAATTACGTTTTCAAACAGGTGGCATTTCTTAAAAAAGTTGCCTATTTTCCAGTCTAGGTCATAAGCTATCTGTGTGCAAACTTTCATACAAATCAGTTCAGTCATTTCCACGTATTAATTTAATTGAACTTTCCTAACGTGATAACTCTTAAAATAGTAGCCTGTTTTCCAACATTGGTCATAAGCTATCTCTGTGCGAAATGTCATGCAAATCTGTTCAGTCGTTTCCGCGTATTAATTTAGTTAAACCCTTTTTAACAGATGGCAACTCTTCCAAAAAATTAGCCTATTTTCCACTGTAGGTCATAAGCCTATCTGCTTGCAAAATTTGATGCAAATCCGTTCAGACTTTTCCGCGTATTAATTTAATTAAACTTTTTTAGCAGGTGGTAAAAAAGTAGCCTATTTTTCAACCTAGCTCATAAGCAGGGAACGGATTTCATGGAAATTGCCTTTTTTTCTGCTAAAGAGATAGAGTATATTCGATT
>NW_023458555.1:89692888-89698356 GCF_013731165.1 Rhagoletis pomonella | reverse complement strand
ACTTTTGTTGTCCGCCGTATGATGGCAATGGCAAGTCCATGGTGTTGTTTGTGTGCGACGTGGTGGCGACCGCTAAAGCGCCCAATTCACTTCTAGAATGATCGGGCCGGCGCCAATTGATCGGGCACCAACAACACCGGCGCTGACACTTCAACGGTTTGCGTACCGGTGCGTAGGTTGCTGCCTGGCTTGTGACTGCGTGCCGGGGCAGTTCTAAGCGAGCTTTGAGAAAGGCAACATCCTTATTACGAGCGCGAGTGCTTTTATACATAGTAGCCCAGTAATGATTAATAAATTTTTGTAGTGCGAAGTGCTTTATCTTTAATAAAAATTCAGTAAGTGCCAGGCGAGGCACTTAGATTGCAGTAGCAGCAGCGATTAGTTTCGAGGAGCAGCGCCAGTAGAGGCGTGGTGAAGTCGGCACCGGATTTGGGAGCCATATTCCCGAGGAGCACCCTTGCGGTCGGAACGCCCACCGACCGCCGATAAGTATCGTCTTCTTTGGTTGTGTCTGTGTTCAGGCGTTATTGTTGTCGGCAGGCTTCCTCTTATTGTGTTTCCTTTTCCGATCCTGTTTAGCAGCCTGCACCCTGAGTCCAGTCATACAGGCGGGTTAAAGATATCCTCGGCAGCACGGGCGGTAGTGCGAGTGGTTTCGTAACCTTTTGGTTGGACCTCACCTCGGGTGCGCCCTAAAAAAAGGATTGCATTTTATTTCGTTTGATTAGTCTGTATACTGTCTTGTTGTTCCCCCTGCAAGCAACCCCGCCGTCTGCACTTAGCCTGCCGGTTGCTTGGTTTTTTTGTCATCTCCCTTTTGTGCGTATATTTGTTTACCTAGTTTGGCCCGGCGTATTGTTGTTGCGCACGGCAAGTGCATTTATTTGGGGCATTAGGTAGGTCGGCTTTTGTAAGCAAAAGGTAAGGTGACAAACTCAACAAATTTTATACTAAGAATTTTGATAAGAGCTTAACCATGCTTTAGCTCTTCATGGAAATAAATATCAAAAATACCTTGCTTGAAATAAAATGTGGGTTTGAAGTCTTTTATTTCTATATATATATAGTAGATAACTATAAGAATGAAAATTTTGGGAAAAAATTAAACACAGGGTGTCCCTACGGTAATCCAGAAAAAAATATTTTTAATAAAAATTTCCAAAATGGGCACTTTTAATGAAATGAATAAAAAATATATGTAAAAATAGGTTTTTTTTATTACTTTATTTAATAGTAAGGTTTTCTAGCTTCCAAAATAGAAAATAAAAAGCTGTTCATTTTTAGCACTTTTTGAAATAATGCGTTTTTGTTAATGCATAAAATAATTTTTTCATTTGTTGTCAGTGCCATCAGATACGCAAGAATCGTTCGATTTTCAAAAAAGAGGTGTCAGATTAAAAAGCTTGACCTGTAGATTTAAAATAAAGGTTTTTTAATAGTTGCCACCTGTTAAAAAATTTAATTCAAATTAATTAATAAGTTAAATGAATTATTAAATATTGATATCAATCGAAATAGCTGTGAAAGGGGTTTATTTCTTACCTACATGCAGCAGGGTTGCCACCTGTTTAAAAAATCTAATTCCAATTGACCTACGGGAACTGGGTAATTGAAATGCATAGGTATCGCCATATGGGAGTCAGAGGTTAAAGAAGGTTACAGCTGACAAACTTTTTGAAGAGGGTTGCCACCTGTTGGTAAAGTAAAATTTAGTTAAACTAAATTAATAATTCTGTCAAACCAAAGGTTTACGACATCGTGTATGTTATTTTATCACAAATACATACATGGTAAATCAGTGTTTTGTTCTGATTACATTCATTAAATTAATTCAGGAATGATTTTACTCTGCACTTATTTCTTGGTAAATATGTCCAACTTTTTCTAGTGTCTGATATCCATATTGATATACATATTTCAGTTACCTTATTCCCTTATTTAAACTGAATTTGAACATTTCACGTATCGTTTAGAAGTAAAGCATTTTCAAAACCATATCAATTGATACCTATTGTTACGATTATCCTCGAAACCTTGAGGGATTTCCCAAATATACTCGGGCTCGTATCGCTGGCTTGTTAAATAAATGCTAACGATGACCAAATTGTAGTACAATTAACTTTATTGTACAACAAACAATTTACAATACTTGCTAATACAGTAAAAACACTTTACAATACTTGTTAAAGCAATAACAACGCTTTACTACTTGTTAACACAATTAAACTTATAGCTTGCTTATTCGCAACTCAATTCTCCGCTCACTTTACTTGTAGCTTGCTGACTTGTAACTAACTCACCTCGCGGTGGCGGTGCCCTTATATACCTGCGCTGGCACTTATGGCAACTCTAGAACATTCTGAAGTTTATCGCTCATTCTCTTTCTCTCGCTGTTCGCAGTGTTCATCCAACTTGACGTTTCTCTTTGTGGAACATTCTACGTCATTCCTCGAACATTCTGCCTATTTCTCGTTGTTCGCTTTGTGTTGCCGCAGTATTCGCCACACTGCCCTCCACCTAAGTCTGATCGTCCCGATCAGACACACTTGCCGCTCCAACCGCTGCAAGTCTTTCCAAGTGGACCACTTTCATCTTGGTCCTCGGTCTCCCCATTGTCTGGATTTGATGCACTGCGTCCTTCAGCCGTTTGTGAATCTTCAACGGATCTTTCCAGTCAAGTCTTTGCTTGGAGGTAAAGCTTTTCTTCTGCTGCGACATGTACAACCACAGTGCGTTACTGGATATTGCTTCCGGCTTATCTCCGGGAGGGCACCATCTCACATGGTCGTGCTTCTGCCGGCCACTGGTGGTGTCCAGACCATGTCTCTTCTTATGGGCACCCTTTTCACCAGATCTATGCTGCATCCTCTGTCCATGACACCCAGGCTCCTGCCTTCGTACTGCACTGCCTCTAGCACATCTTGCTAAATCCGGTTCCTCACGCTGAAACTTTCCCAGTGTTTCCGCATCTCGCTCTTTCGCCGGCGTCAATCTCATTGACCGGACATGTATAACCTCATCCTTGGCTTCCGACTTAACTGCTCGCCTTTGCCGGCCACCTTTTCCGGGACACTTCAAAGCGCGGCAACTGTTTCCACAGCCGCTTCCATTTCCGGCCACCGGCGTATCACCATTGCAACGTGGTTCAGTGGCCTTCCTCCTGCCGGATACACTGCCTGGCTCGCCATGACCACTACCTTGTTGCGACCTTTTCTTCACTGACCTAGCGGAACCGTCACGCCTGTATCGGTGAACCGCTTCCTTCTCCTGACGAAACCACTCCGTCTCCATCACTGCCAACCTCCGCCCAACCAACCGCTTCCGTTTCTGGTGGAATCTTCGGAACTTCCTCTAAGACCAACCGTCTGCTGAAGCACTGGTTGTCGTAACCAACCCTAAGTGGCATAGGTTAGGATCATTCCCTGGAGGTCACTCTTCATGCCTTGCCCAAGTAGGAAATCCACGCCGATGATGACTTCATCCACAATGTCTGCGACAATAAACTTCGTGTACGAGGCCAACCCGTCGATTATTACCTCGCATAGTACTTCTCCTAACACTTGGGTTCGCTCACCAGTTGCAGTCTGCAGCTTTGCTCCAGGTAGTGGCTTCACATAAAAAGTAGTCACATCAGGTCGAATAATGGAATGTGACGCTCCAGTATCCACTGTCAGCACTCGCTCCTGCCCATTCACACATCCACCAACAGTGAGGTTGCATGCTTTCCGGCCAATTTGTGAGACGGAGATTATGGGCCCTTCAACTTCTGGAGCCAGCACGCGGCCCTTCCTGCTGGCTCGCTTCAGTTTAACGACAGATTGGAGTTGGCTTCGTCTTCTTCAGCCCTGCGTTTGCGTACTGCTGAACTGTTTGACCTGTTGGAACCCGTCTTACATTCGCGTGCGAAGTGGCCTGGTTTTCCGCAAGTAAAGCATTTCCTAGCACCATCCTTTCTCTCGGTTAAACCAGGAGTATTCTTCTCTGCCATCGACTTGAGTGTTTTCAGGATCTCGTTCATCACGTCAGGTGTCTCCACTTCTACTCGATGGGCTTTGTAGGCTGGTCTACTTAGGAGCGCCGCCGTTTCACGTGTCTGAGCATACGAGACCGTTTCAGCAAATGTTGGCTTTGGATTTGCATACGTCTCGCGCTTGGTATACATGTCTCGCATTCCGTTGATGAACTTCTGGATCTTTACCCTTTCAAGGTGTTCACCTGATGCGTCACCAATAGCCAAGTGAGCCAGCCTCTCGATCTCCGAAGCGAATTCTTGTAGAGTCTCGTTGGCTTTTTGGCAGCGATTCTCCAGCTCCATCTGGTAAATCTGTCTCCTGTGCTCGCTACCATAACGTCTTTCCACTGCACCCATTAACGCATCGTAACTGTTTCTTTCACAGTCGGGAATAGTCTGAAAGATTTCTGCCGCAGGTCCTTTCAATGCAACGAATAGTGCAGCGTATTTATCCTCCATGCTCCAATGATTTGCTGCAGCCGTTTTTTCGAACTGGAGCTTCAAGACCTGGAAAGGAATCGTGCCGGCAAAGGATGGGGTTTTTACCTTGGGTGCGCTCGTCGAAGTAGCTGGACGATTCAACTGTAAATCACGAAGACGACCTTCCAACTCCTCTACCTTTGTCTCGACTTTCTCCTGTCTCTCTTCGATTTTGTCCTGTATTTGTGTAATTTTTGCATCCTGTGCTTCCAGCTGGGATGATATACGTGTCTCTTGTGCCAGTAGCTGAGCTTCTAGCCGGGATGACACCTGCGCTGATACCTCTAAAGATATACGTGTCTCCAGCGTTTGCATCTGGGATGACAGCTGTGATGACATCTCTGACATGCGTGTATCCTGTGCTTGCATCATCTGTGTCATGGCAGCCAATAACGTGTTCATGTCCATAACTGTTGATGACGAAGGAGCCTTTTGCTGTTCTTCAACCTTCCCGGATGTCTGTTGCACATCCTTCGACGAACATGCAGCCTCATCCTTCTGTTCGTCCTTTGCGGATGTATCGTCGGGTTTACCTTGGAAGTCGTATTTGTCCACGTCGATGCCTTCAGCTTCCATAGCCTCTCGCAACCGGGATAACAATTCCACTTTTCTTCCGGAGGTGGCCAAATTACGCTTTTCCAACTCCTGTTTCAGCTCCTCAATTTTTAAGTCCTGAATTTTCGCCATTTTTAGTAGTTTCTCCTTCGGGATTTATTTAACAATCCCACTTCTGACACCAATTGTTACGATTATCCTCGAAACCTTGAGGGATTTCCCAAATATACTCGGGCTCGTATCGCTGGATTGTTAAATAAATGCTAACGATGACCAAATTGTAGTACAATTAACTTTATTGTACAACAAACAATTTACAATACTTGCTAATACAGTAAAAACACTTTACAATACTTGTTAAAGCAATAACAACGTGTCGCGTACTGGCCGCAACAAAATAAACATTTGTTTCCCCTTTGTT
>NW_023458555.1:89688535-89692788 GCF_013731165.1 Rhagoletis pomonella | reverse complement strand
CGCTTAGACTTTGTTGCTTTTTCAATTTTTCCTAATAAACAATCGTGATACAAAGCTCAATAAAAATATTAAAAAATAAAATATTAACAAGCCACAAATAAATTGACAAATAAAAAAGATATGAGGTTAAACAAAAAAATTCTGATATTTAAAATTATTAATATTTTTTAAACTACGTAACCAATTAAAAAGGTGAGGATGGTTAAATAATGCCAATTTATTTGTCATAAACTTGATATATAAAATGTGTATGCTTGTTTACATATTTAAGCCAAAAATATTAAAAAACCAAAAAATATATATTTTTTTATAAAGTAACCTTTTTTGGAAAAAGTACATAATCAATGCTAAGAAAATTTGTATTATTTAGAAAGCAAACATATTCTTCCATACGGTGGCAACGCTGCAACTTTGTTGGCGTGTTTGTAATCGATCTGCGGAAAATTTAAAAAAACAGCCGAATTGTAGGATTTTAACCAGCGTTAGAGACAGTGACTTAAATATCAAAGTGCGAATAAATTGTGCTACTTGCAAGCACAAAAATTTATCACATTTCTTTTAAACAAACAAATAAATAGAGCTAAGAGACATAAAAGTGCAGTGAGGTGGCAAAAACAATAAGGCGCGAAAATGAATAAATGCCATAAGTGCAAGAATCCCATTTGCCATGACAGCGGAATCCGTCGCGACGGTGAGTGTGGTAAAGTGTGGCACTGGGCTAAAAAAAATGCTCTGAATTGGATGAGTACAGTGCGAATGTACACAAGGAAAACAACTTTGTGCGCTTTATGTGTAACCAATGTCACACATACATGCATAACATTGATGAAGTGCTCCGAAATATGAACTTAACAATAGATAAAAATAGTCAAAGGATCCAAGAGTGTAATGATGACTTCCAGGAGTCGCAAAAAATACAAGTGAAAGAGCTTAAACTTCTCTCGCAATCAATAGAGCAAAAAATTTGGGGAACGCATTGATGCAATGCAAAAAGGACAAAAAACCTGAGGCGAGTATTCTCGAAGTGAACCAAATTAGGTCAATAGCTGACGGCGTAAAAAAGCAAAGCCATGATCTTTGCGAAGCCATAGTCCGGAATGAAAAGGAGAACAAAAAAATTTGTGAAGAGATCAAGAAATCGGTGACTGCTGACGCGTTAGCAAGTCAGCGGGCGAAAGTCACTTACGCGGATTTCTTTAAAGGTAACAATGCGAAAGATATTAAGGAGCCGAAAGTAAATAAAGAGGAGCCATTAGTTCTACAACCAAATAGAAGCTCGAAGTGGGAAAAACAAAAGAAGACTTGAACAAAAATGTTGACCTTGCAAAAATGTCGGGCTTGCAAATTAATAGTGTACAGGGTAGGAAAAGTGGGGCTGTCGTAATTCAAACAGAAAATGAGGTTGAGCGTGAAAAAAATCAAAAAGGCAATAGAAAATAAAATGAGTGATAAATATGATATAAAAATCCCAAACTTAGCCAAGTCAAAGTTCATGGTGTATAGAGAAGTTAGAAAAAGGTTTTAACGGTTAAAATTGTGTTTTATTGTAATCACCATTTTAACTCTTTCATATACTACGTTTATACGTAAGCTATTAGCAAATAAAAATAGCTTGCAAATACCTAACTCACTGTTTATTCGATGGTGAAAATTTTTATAATATTGCCTGATTATAAAAAGGCAATAATATGACCATTTAAAAAGAAAATTTAGTTAAAAATGGCAACGTCTTGATTATAAAAAGGCAATAAGGTGACCATCGAAAAAGAAAATAAACCTAAAAAAACGGAACGGACGTGTTTTCTTTCATCTCGCTCGTCTCGCAATCTCAATAATCGCAAAAATCAATAATCGCTTCAGCTGTTGTGTTGTTTCAGTCAATTTTTATTTAATTTCAATCAATATAGTTAATCGCGGGCCTGTGTCCCTAATATTTTCGACACCTCAAGTTTGGCGCTGTGCATTTATTATTTATTTATTCATCGGTAAATTCATAACAAATTGCATGTTAATCGTGATGTCGGCTACCACGGCTGCTACGGATAAATTGTCTGCCTCTTCTTCGTCACTCAAGCGTCGACTGAGCAAAGATTTCCCCGCTGCTAAAGCAGTTAAGCTCGACGAAGGTAACTCACTCGCAGCTGTTTTTGGTAAATTAAAAGAGATTGAGGAGAGAGTTCAGCAGCAGACGGAACAGTTGCGGCCGCTATTTGAGAGTGTCTCAAACAAACTGGCTGAGGTGAAGAAGAAACAGGCAAAGCGAATCGAAGAAGAGATATCTGTCCTCACTGCTACGGTGGTTGAGTCGTCTGCCCGCATATCTGTCTTGGAGGGGAATGTGCAAAAGGCAGAGGCGGACATCGCTTGCATTAAGAAGGAGTTGGAAGGTGTAATGCCACGGAAAGCTTCACCTGATATTGCTGCCGATGCTGTTGCTTTTGGTGTACCCTTTAGAGAAGGGGAAAACCTTAAGAGTATTTTTAACCAGGTTGGTCTTTCTATTGACTTCTTGACTCCTCAAATTAAGGATATTTTCCGCACAAAACCGTCAAGTGAAAAACTCAACAGTGCGATTGTGATTAAATTTCACTCCCCTCTCGACGGTACGGTTACCTTGACGCGCCTTTAGCGAATATCGCAAGAAAAGAAAATCGGCAGTTCCCCTTCACCCCCTTGGCATTGCTAGCAGCTTTCATATTTTTGAGAGCCTCGCCAAGGAGAATAGACGTTTACTGCATGAGGCCATAAAACTGCGTCGTGAAGGTAAACTGCTAAAGGTGTTTACGTTTAGGGGTTTTGTGCATGTGAGAGATGACAATAACAAAAATAATAATAGCACATCAACAAAGTTAATCAGCGAAGATGACCTGCTGCCGTTTCGTTAGATATATTGTTATGCATATATTTTCAAATGTTTTTTGTTGTATTTTATATTTTGTAAAAATAGCGCAACTTGCGTTTTTTTATTTCTGTTTTTCGTCATTTCTTCACTATCTTAAAGCTGCTTTTGTTTTTGCTTCTTGCAATTGTTATGACGAACAAATTAAGTAGCGTTGATGGTAATAGCCTTGCAGTACTGAACATTTTATGCAGCCGACAGAAAGGCTCTAATGTTGTCCATTTTAATGCGCGCAGTTTAAACAATGAGAAGATGGATGTTGTTAGGGGGACTTTTGAATATTCGAGTATTGATGGCTCAGTATATCCAGTAAAAAAACTGTGATGAAGTCCTTTATGGGGATAAAGTTTCCAGAGGTGAAATTTTAGGTAGCACACAATTTCTTACACGCATGGTTGCTTTTCAGCACTCATGAAAGAAACTTAAGAAATATTTGAAAAAAAAGTTCATATAGTATATTAATTTTTGAAAGAAATACCATATAATGTATGTACTCTGGTTAATAATATCAAAAAATGTATTAGAACCACCGTTTAAAGTTATATTTGATACAAATTAATATTGCTGCCCCGATCGCTCTGCGCCTTGCCACTGAATAATAGATTTACTAAAAATTACATCCCTGGTCCTTGTTCTTTCTGTATCGCATCGTGGTGAATTCACATTTCTCAGAAATTTGACAACAAAACAAAACATAGCGAGTATTTTATTTGCTAATTTCATAGAATCTGCCTGGGTTTGAGCAATGTCCAGAAATTTCTTCTGGACTTCGCTCTCATCCTCCTCTCTCTTTCTCTTCAAACTCCTGCGCGCTGTTTTCTGCGCAGGAGTTGTAGGGGTGTCGCAAGTAGCTTCGCAAGTAGCTTCGACGTAGGACTCTGGAGATATTCTCTCAATAATTTCTTCCCCGTCCTCAAGGTACAATTGAAGCTCCTAATGGTAATAAAAACAGTAATCTTATCTTATCTTATCTTATCTTATCTTACTAATATTATAAATGTGAAAGTTTGTATGTTTGGATGTTTGGGAAATCATCACGCGGAAACGACTGCACGGATTTGCATGAAATTTTGTACGCAGATGGCTTATGGGCCGGATTCGTTAATAGGCTATTTTTTTAAGAGTTGCCGCCTGTTAAAAAGTTTGATTTATTTAATATGCGGGAACGGCTGAAAGGATTTGCATTAAAATTTGCACACAGATAGCTTATGACCTAGATTGGAAAATAGGCTACTTTTCTTAAGAGTTACCACCTGTTAAAAAAGTTTCATTAAATTAATACGCGGAAACGATCGAATGGATTTGCATGAAATTTTGCAAGCAGATAGCTTATGACCTACAGTGGAAAATAGGC